>NC_092840.1:341558-675308 GCF_039878825.1 Excalfactoria chinensis | reverse complement strand
TTATTTATCCAATTTCCAGTTTACTGAATCACTTCAGGATAATATGAAAGGAAATTTCTGATACACAGTTGAGGCACATTTAACTAGGAAGTTCAAGGTAGAAAATCATAACAGGAAATGCCCACAGAACAGAGTTGGGAAAGAGAAAGTATTTTCATATCTATTCTATTTCAGGATAGACCTGTGGTCATTCAAAATTAGAAAAATAAGTTAAATTGCTCTAGAATAAGCCAGTCCTTATGGCATGTGGCTGTGAGATAGACCCAAGCTCAACTCTGCTCTACATTGTTGATACCATAGACTAGAACGAGAGTCTTCCATACTGCAATAGAATTGTTCAGATGACTAAATTGTGAGAAATTTAGTTAAACTTAATTGACCTTTGCCAATGAAATTGTACAGGAAAATTTCCTGAGCAGCTCTCATAAGGAGGTTTTGGAATCAAGAGGACCAGAAGAACCCTTCAGGTAATAAGTTTAAAACAAATAGAAGGAAATAATTTGTGACATTACTGGCTAAATAAATTGCAGAAGTCATTGCGAAGTAAATACGATGGCCAAAGGCACCTATATGTTAAGAGAACATTTGGATGTGTAAATAGAGGGTAGCTCTGCCAGCCACTTGATGTAGGGGGGGTCTTTAAGCACCTTACTAAAACAGCAGCTAGGTATAACAAGGAAAGGGAAGTCCTGTGAGCACTCATCTTTTGTTTTCTCCTGTGGGTGTGTCTCCTGCCTTCTAGTGGAGATCAGGTACTGAGCTAGGTTGATTTTTGGTCTGACCCAGCATGACATTTCTTATTCTTGTTTTAAGTAATTCTTGCACCTTCTTTCACTTGTTACTTTGCTGGAAGGTCTCACCAGTTTTCCCGTCAGCCTACTCTGCATGCCTGCTTTTGTGTCCAGCCTATCTACATATTTGACATGTAGTATATGACTACAGTGGGTCTGGGTGTGAGTGGTCAGACATCAAGATTAGAAAGATGTTACGGTTATACCTTGTGGGTTTGGTTTTTTTTACAGGGCTTGCAGTGGCTCCAGCCAGTTAGCCTTGCTTCTGTTAGTGCTTCTCAGACTAAAAGAATAGTTTCCTTCCAAAAACTAGGCATAAAAATCCAGAAATGTGTTTTCCAAATAGCCCACAGTGTTGAGAATTAACAACAAGCCCTCTCCCAGCTCATTCTGTCATTTCAGCATGTTCATGCCATGTGTCAGGACAAACCATTAAGACATCTGCGTGGGTTCATGCGAGTCCGTGGGCTTTGAATCATTTTGTGTGGGAAATCCCACAGTGCTGTGCTCATTTCACTGACAAACAGCTCACGTCTCCTCATGACAAAATAGACAGACCCTTTGCAAAGCATAATAGAGGAGGATGTTCTGATTGTGATCCAAAACTGTTCTCACAGTAACATCATCTGACTCATTTAGCCCTCCAGATGGGACAGGCCCTTTGCATCTTGCACAAAGAAACATCGAAAAACCTTCTTCCCAACCCACCCCCAACCCCCTTTTCTTTTTGCTAGTTCTTTTCTAGTTCTTTGCAAAACCCACTCCCAGACTCCCTGGTTTTACATGTTTAATTCCAGTGATCTTGTTTCTATGTGGTTTAACATCATTGCACAGGAAGGAGTCTCCCCAGATCCTTTCCACTAAGACTCATGACTTGCATCAGTACATACCTGCAGTATCAGACTGAGAGCATTTAAATGTTTTCTGAACTGAAACAAGGCCTAGGAGTAGACAGAACTTGTCACTGAGGGGGGTACATGAAGTGAGTGCCCCATGAGAAACATTTAAAAGGTAAGGCATAAATTTGGAGCGAGTGTTCTCTCCATTTTAACATGGTTGTAGGGCAGCCGTCTGACCTCCTCACCTAATTTGCAAATAATCTTGTCAGGACAAATTGGTCCATGCTGAGCCTGTTCTTTTGAGACTAGATGGTTATCAGGACCTGCACTAGCTGATGTTAAGGTAGTTCTGGTATCTCTGCAGTACAGTGGAGTCACAGTGGCAGTGACTGCAGTGCAGGGTTATGCTTTTCAATTAAACATAATGGTTGCACAAAAAACCTCATCTACAGAAACCCAGAATTAATGGTCTTCCTACCTGGATTCTTACAAGCCATTTCTGTATCAGGGCAGAGTGCTGAAAAAAAAAAAAAAGATTTTAGCTACGTTTGAAATTGCATTTCTGAACACTATGAAGTGCTTAATTCATCTTAATAGAGATGTTCACTCTGAACCCAAAAAGCTCCTTGCTGAGATTTAGCCTGTGGTTTGATCTTGCAGATTGCTTGGTGGTAACATTGGTTTAAGATGTTGCTGTCTCCTGGCCCCTCATTTGCTCTGCTTTGCTGGCACAAGGACTCATGTGGTTGGGAATCAGATGGGAGGAGTGAGACAACCTGACCAGAAAAAAAAAAAAAAAAGAAAGAAAAAAAGAAAAAAAATCTGGTATGTTTGTTTAAAGCAGGAAAAGTTGCTCAGTCTGGTTCAGTGCCTGGTCATGCGGACAGTTTTACTGGCACCAATGAGTGGAAAGAGCTCTTTGGCGTGGAGTGGAAATGAACAACAGAGGGTGAAAGGTGAGTGTTAATGACTGATTCTTGTAGTGCCACTGTGTACTGCATCAAATCAGACCATGATCTGGCACTGATTGCAACATGTGAAAAATGTTCAAATGCCTTTAAAATTGTTAGTCTTAAATCTCACTGTTAGGTGCTTTGGCAGGCACTTCCAATTTGTGTCCTTATCTCAGTTTCCAGCCATCTTCTGAGAGTTTTCCAGTTTCTTGTGTTCTACAGGTTCAAAACCCCGCAAGACACTGGTAATGAAAACAGGGGGATTAACAAAGCAATTGGAGTTGAATGACGGTGTTAGAACCAGCTGTCACTGCAAGAAATGTATTCTTCATTTCCACTATGAGTTTTTTGAGAAAGGTCTCATTTTAATATGAGCAAAAGCAGAATTCAGTGGTGACTTTACCACATCTGGAAGAGCTTGTCATTTAAATCTGTACATAAGTATCATCTGCTATATGCCGTATCAAGCTATCTAGATCCATAGGTAACATGAAGAAAAGGGTGAGGTGCTTGAAAATAATAATAATAATAATAAAGTCAAACTTTCAAGGCACAAGAAGGTGGGAAACTAAGTTCCTTGAATGTTTGTTGTATGCTCCCACTGTTTGTCTGATATGTAAATAAAAACCCTGCAGACCAAACCAAAAACAAAACAAACAGAAGGAAAAACAACAACAACAACAAAAATAGTGGAATAGACAAATGATTCTGTGAAAGAAACCTTTGCTTTGTTTAATAAATCCTGAGGGCTCTGATGAAATTTCTCTTTGCAGATTTGAGTTGAACTTGACAGGAGAAAATCTGTACCTCCAAAGCCTGTGGAAATAATGCCTTTCCTGCCTCCATCCATCCATCTCTCCATTCACAGAACAGAATTCAAAGAGTTTCCCAGCAGCATCTGACGTATGTGCTGAAAGTGAAACTTAAAATGTCTCCAGATATATGTAACTGTATATCCAAATATTGATGTGCTCTAAACAGCTCAAGATCTCAAATCTGCCCACTGATTAACACGTCTGATTAATGAAAGTGCTTTGTCTGAGAGTGGAGTTTGCCCCTGCATTCAGCAGGAAGCTCTTTCCCTTTCTGACCTGTTTGCTGTGAGAAGCTGGGAGTCCTTCTCCCTCTCCATCACTTTGCTGCATTGCCCTATACAGCAAAAGAGAGGGAGAGAGGAATTGCTGTTTTCATTTCTTTGCAGCGATGTGCAGACAGAAGCAGCTCAAGGGAATCCTGCACAGCAGAGGTTAATGTGACCCACATATAATTGTGTGAAAAGATGCCACTCTGTGCCTTTGTCAAAGAGGCTTCTTGTTACAGCCCAAGCTATCTAGTCCACAACCCCTTCAGCAAAGTGCAGTTTTCTTACATTAAATCACCACTGCCCTCTTGCCAGCCACTTAGAGTTTGCACATTATACAGAGGAGATGTACAATATATATTTATATATTTTTAAAATGTGACAGATTGTCTTGTAACATATGTGGTATTGCCTTGAAATGAACTACGTGCATATGATGGCCAAGCCAGCAGACCCAGTGTATGTGTGTTTGCGTGCGCATGCCTGACTGCATGTGGTTTGTATTTTTTTCCTTCTGTTGGAAATGTGAGAGGCTGGGACACTCGAGCTTTTCATGTTGCTTCTCTCTGAAATATTCATGATGAGTTGACGACCTTGATTCTTTGATACCTGCCATTTATTTATGTGCCACTGACGATAACTGCTGCTAAGTACATATGTCAGTGACATGGTTGAGTGAGTTAGATGATAAGGAGAGGAAGGGTGTCTGAGGGATGTGTGCACTGGAATAAGATTACTTTAAGGGCATTTTAGGAGCCTGCCATGCCATCTTATTCACCTATTTTGTTTTTCTGACGGAAACATATGCTTTGCTCATTCTCCAGCCTTTTCTCTGACTTGGAATTCTGCTCATTCGTGGCTGCATGGACATTGGCTCATTAATCAAGTGAACTGCTAATGAATTATTTGATTACTCTTACATTAAAAATAAATAAATAAATAAAGTGAGAAAGAGAGAGATGTGGGTCTGGGGAGACCCAAGGAATTTCTCTCAAGGGAGAAACAGATCCTCACTGATACACATTCTGTATAGCTGGTCAGGAGCATTTTGATAGTTTGTAAAGGCAAGGATGACTGAGTGTAGAGAGAAGTAAAACAAAGTGTAGGTGAGCACGTAAGAAGCAATACCACATTTAACCATGTAAATGTAAAATGTACGCATGCAAACTTCATTGCTTTTGAGCGTCTTCCATGTATGAAAAGGATTACAACTTGGAAAGCACTGAGCAGAAAGTTTTGAGGGTGAATGGAAAAGGACTTTGATGGGTAGATATATTGACAAGCTTCCTCTTGCCCAAACCATGAAGTGAGAGAAGCTAGAGGAGAGAGATGGTGGGTCAGAACTCACAGATTCTCTTCTCACTGTATTTCATACAGAAATATGTATTTTTCTCAGGCTTTCTTTTTTTTTTTTTTTTTTTTTTTTTTGCTTTCCAAGTAACAAGAAGAACGCGTGTATATTGTAGTTTACATTCTCCTGAAGATAATTTACTTCTTTGTAAGAAAAAACTTGTGGAAGAAAGAGGACACTAGGGAACAATTGGAATTAAAAAGACATCAGAGGCTTCTGTACATGCTTCATGAACTGCAGCCATTCTAGAGAGCCAGGAGATAAGGTGGCTTAGGGAATGCAGCTAAGTCTAGAGAGGCATTTATTTAAGATTGATATCAAACCTTGGAATTGTGAGTGGGAGGGTTTTTGTTTTTTGCAAAAGGAACAGGATGTTGCCAGGAGGGAGGGAGGCTGACGAGGGTGATTTACTCAAGGAGGTCAGCAGCAGGAAGTGACTGGAAATATGCAATGGTCTAAAAAACAGGCCAAGAAACCCGGGTAAGGACACCCTTTTGAGCTCTGAGATTCTGGCTCCTCAAAATGGAGCCAATGAAGTGACTGGGTGGTCTAATTTAGGGTCATCTTTGGTGGTCCTGCATACATGTGTCCTGATCAGTTTCCTTGTCTGCATGTCTCTATGCAAAACATCTCATCCTGCTCCTGGGTCTGTTTCACAGGCTTGTACCATTAAAAAAAAAAAAAAAAAAATACAACGAAAAGCACTGCACTTGGAAGAGATATTGAGATATTTCAGGCCCTTTTTAGGGCAGGAAGTCATTTTGTGCCTATACAGATACTTTGCACGTGGCAACTACTGAGAGCACAAAATAGTCAAGTTTATTGTGAGGCTCCCTTCTATCATGATAGTAAAATTACCTGTGAAAGGAGAAATGAAAAGACTGGCAAGAGAAGAGGAGTCACTGCCAGGAGTGATCCTTCCAGGCCAATAACCAGAATTTGATAGTTGGGATGAATGTAAAGCTTTAACTTATTGTTAGTCTGAAATCTACAGTTCCATGTCTGTGTAATGGCCCATTCTGCTCTAGCAGAACTGCAGAAATCTGTGCTTTTTGATACTGACTATAAATGAATTATTGAATGTTAGGCACAGCCTCCTTCTATCTAGGCTCTCCATGAGACTCACTACTGTGTCTTTTGCTGTCCTCTCATCAGACATAGTCAAATCTGGATTCCTCTTATGTCAGGAGCAGTTGTCCTGCCTGGGAATTCTCAGTTCAAACATACAGGAGCATAGAAGAGATTTCTTCCTCCCTGGGAAATGAAGCATGAAAGCAGACAGTGAGCAGGGTTTGGAGTGAACAGAAGGATGTCCTTTGACTTTGGAGGACCTTAAATGACTTATCAAAGGTCACAAACAGAAGTTAGTACAGGACTAAATTTGTGTGCTTTTTATAGGGGCGAATATCTTGCCAATTTTCCAGTATCCGTGATGTTCAATTTCCAGTTATTGCAAAATCAGTACTTTTACTGTTTTTCTGGTGCATTCAAACACTGTTGCTGTGCTTTTTTTATTATTATTATTCTGTCTATGCCTGTTGATAGTAGCTTCAATTAGATCTACACAAAGGGTAGCATCTGAGCACAAAGCACTGTCCTATTCTCTCCTGTTCTCCAGCTCTTGGTCCTGTTGTCCCTGCACAGGCTGGTATGTGGTGATGTTCACTCTTCTGCTTACACTCAGTGAATGATTTATCATGTGTTATCAGTAGGACTCTGTACAGTGTCCAGGGACAGTGTTTTCTTCCATCTGGTTCCAAGCTGGTGGAACACCCTTCCATATGGTTTTCACATGTGGTTCTCCTAGTACCTCCCTATTTTCCCCCTGTGGACTCATCATTGTGCAGTTTATATAACAAGTACACTTTGTTTCATTTTATATATATATATCACGTACATGAATTAAGACTTCAACAAGTATTATTTTTAAAATGACAGAGGAAACCTTCACAACTGGGTGAATCTATCACCTGGAAGAAACATCCAGTCCCACACCGTACTGGAAATTAACTACTGCAGTATTCCACACCACTCTTCAGGAAGGAATTATGCTATAGCTTGCTATGGAATCATTATCCTATAATGTGTGGGGAAGTCTTCTGCTTTGTATTATGAAGGTGCTGGTAGCAGCATATTTTCATGTAAATCATGAAACACAAACAGTGGTTCACAATAACCTGAGATTGGGTGGTCCAAGAGATAAACTGCTTTGTATTGCCAGTCATCTGAGTGATCCAACCTGTTAAAGGGGTCCTGCTAGAATCAGTTGCTGCTGGGTTTGCTGGTCTTTGCAGATAACTTTTCTCTGTGGTCCTTTGTTGATTTTATGTTGTTAGACGCGGTAACGTGCTTTTATCTTATCTGGCTTTTTCCCTTCTTTGCTCCCCATGTTGTTTGCTATTCCAGAATAAATATGCAGACAACCTGCCCCTGGCGGCCAGTGCACTGTGTTCCTCCCAGGGAGCAGCAAATATTTGCACCACATTGGGCTGAGAGCCATGAGACGTGAGCAGCCACACGAGAAAGTGCAGGGTGGGAAGCTACAGGGTGCGAAATCAGCACATGGCAGCTGGGGCAGTTGGTTTGGAGCACTTCATAAGGGACTGTTGGTCTTCAGAGCAACACTGGGGCAACGAGGACAAGAGGATATGGCGTTAGGGGTGTATGTGTAGTACACCAAGCCAAGTGCTGCTTTCTGGCATTATCCTTATTCTGGGGCTTCTGTGTTTCAAAATAGCACATCACGTGTGTACACTTCTGTGTTTCTGTGAGTTGAAAATATGAGTGGGCATGTTGGTGTACAGAGGGGTGTGTACTGCTTGTGTGATATGTACTGAGTTGAGTGGAGCACTCTGTTTCTATCTACCATTGTACTCTGAATCTATTGAAGCAGGCCAAGCCCTGATGGAACCAGAAAAATGCTTAAGATGAATGGTGGCTTCAGGCCTTTCTATACCATTTCATTTCTCATTGGATGTAGTCTTTCCTCCAGTTTGCAAGAGGGTACTCCTTTCCCCGGTGCCTGTGCTATGGTCACGTGTTTCAGATGAGCACCTGGAAATCCAGCTTAGAGCTACTTCTCTTTGCAGAATCATTTGGATTATCAGCCCTGCTCTACATCCCATCCCTAAGTAAAGAATCTTAAGTGAATGTAAGGATAGTGACTGTCTGGAGAAAAATAAGCCACTGCTAGAGACAGTGCAGTCCTCACACCCTGTAAGCACATTGTAAGCAGGAATTTCATGAATTCTTGCTTTCTCCTTACTTGCTGGAACAGGTGAGAAAGCTCAGTTGTGCAGTCCCAAAGAATCTCCAATAAGAATTATGGTTGGTTTTACCTTACATCTATCCCCTGATTCACTTCACAGAATCACAGAATCGTAGGGGTTGGAAGGGACCTCCAGAGATCAAGTCCAACCCCACTGCTAAAGCAGGTTCCCTACACCAGGTCTCACAGCTCAGCATCCAGGCGGGTCTTGAATATCTCCAGTGAAGGAGACTCCACAAACCCCCTGGGCAGCCTGTCCCAGTGCTCCATCACCCACACCGTAAGGAAATTCCTGTGCACATTCGTGTGGAACTTCCTATGCTCCAGTTTCTGTCCGTTTCCCCTTGTCCTGCCTCCACACACTGCTGAAAAGAGTCTGGCCTTGCCACTTTGCCCCCCACACCTCAGATATTTATAAACCTAGATCAGGTCCCCTCTCAGTCTTCTTTTCTCAAGGCTAAACAGACTCAGTTTGCTTAGCCTGTCTTCATAGGGGAGATGCTCCAGGCCCTTCACCATCTTTGTGACCCTCCACTGGACTCTTTCCAAGAGATCCCTGTCTTTTTTGTACTGGGGAGCCCAGAACTGGACATAGTACTCCAGATGAGGCCTTGCCAGGGCACAGTAGAGGGGGAGGATCACCTCCCTCGACCTGCTGGCCACACTTTTTTTAATGCACCCCAGAATGCCATTGGCCTTTTTGGCCATGAGGGCACACTGCTGGCTCATGGTCAACCTGTCATCCACCAGGGCACCCAGGTATTCACTATGAGATGAATGAGGGTGAGAAGATGGGAGGGCATATTTGTGCAATCATAGTATTGGTTTGTGGTGCTGTCACCCCTCCCTGCCTGTGAGATTGGGAAGAGAAGCACAGGGGCAGGAGGAATGAGCCACAATTTGTGCTGTATCCCTACTGCCTTGCTTGACTCCCTGTATGTCCTCCTGTCTCTCTCACCTCACTGGGCTGCTTTGATTTGGAGCCACTGTTGGGTTGGCTGAGAGTTGCTTTTTGTTGGTTTGGTGGTTCTGTTCTTTGCTCACTGTTACCTTTTTCCAGTTTGAAGTTTGCCGCCTTCTGGCCTCTGGGCCAGTGACCCTGGTGCCAGCTGTCGTGCCTGCATTGCACACGATGTTATCACCAGGAGGCTACTTCTTTTCCAGCTGGGACTTTGGGTCTGGATTGGATCTACCATGCCAGAAGCTCTGATAGATGGCCTTATTGACAATCAGGTTGACCCTTGTTCGGCAGCCTGACATGCTCCATATTTCACAGGTCGGCATTTGATGCGTATCAAAGAGGTGGTCAGGTCATCAGAACAACCAATTAAAACGATAAAGAGGGAGGAGTGGAAGATGAGGTTTTAACTCTTTCCAACCCACCCTGTCTTTGCAGTATGAAGGTATAGTTTTCTCTAGAAAAGGAGGGCAGGTAGGGAGGCAAAAACAAACATCCACTTACATAAAATATATCTACGGGAACTCTTTAAAAACTGAGTAAGCAGGGATCAGGAAACAATTAGCTGTCTGTGTAGTTGTCAGTTATTTAGCATGTGCGGTAAGACTGGATCAACCTGTGAGCCTTCCCTTCAATTCATTGTTGTTTTGTTTATTTATTTATTTCCTGAGCACAGTATTGTAAAGGTGACCATGAAATTTAACATAGGGAATTGGGAATATTTAGTAACCTGCCTCAAATTTGAACGCTTATCAGAAAACAGGAATTATGTACTGTCACTGTTTTTACCTGAGAGAGAGAAAGGCTCCCATTACAGACGCTGGTAGCTGACAGTTGGCTGAAGGTCATAAATTTAGGAGTTATTTAGCATCAGGTTCTGAAGAATGGTACCAGAAGGACATACTCTTCTCATGAGGAGCCTAACCAGGGAGAAGTGATAAAGCCAGTGATAAAGGTAATAAAAGCCCCATAATTTGTCACTGGCTGGTGCTCATGCCAGTTCAGGGTCAGTTGCTTCTGTGTTAGATTTGAGGCTGTATTTTAAGATAAAGCAATATTCCCAAGATACTAGCAAACGTACAATAGATCCCAAACTTTTTGACCTCCTGAGTTTTAATCCACATTTACATTCAAGGTTCCATGTATCAGTTCTAATGGAAATGCTAACAAAACAGAGCTTGCATCAGTTACTGTAAAAAGGTTATGGTGTTGAACAATTTCACCACATCCTGATTCAATTTCTGGTTCAGATGTAGAATTTCAGGATGGCATCATCATTCTATGATCAGCACTGTACTTGAGTTTTTGGTTTATAAAAGAAGAAGCAGCTTTCTCATTCAGCCAAGAAAGAGGAAATCTATGAAACACTATATATTATGTGCTAAAATTGTGGTTTATATCTGAATAAGTTTAAAAAGATTGCCCTCCTGTCCCCTGCAAAAGAAGTTATGCTGTGCTTGTTGTGCTGCATGCAGTCCTCAAAGATCTTCCTTCACCTGCTCATACTTATTCAGTTTCTGCTTTAATATCAGAATCTAACTAATGTGAAGGCATTGAATCCATTTTCTGACTGTTGGGTAAATGATGGTTAAGTGCCATGAGATTTATTTAATTGGCTTGCTATTAAAAAAAAAAAGAAAAAGAAAAAGAAAAAGAAAAAAGGTAGGTCTGCTGAGTGAAAGCTTTTATGCTTTTAAATGAGGTATTGTTGTGATTAGAGTTTAAACAGCAATGATTTCCTCAAAAATGCATTGGCAATAATCACTGGCTTGTTTGATTGTCCACATAACTGTACCACCCTCACTGCCAAGAAACTCATCTGAACCATCCATGATAATAATAGCTATTTTTTTCCATTAAGTGTGCAGCAGATATAATATTCAGGGGCAGGAACATCTTCATTAGGTCGTACGGAAAGTGAACATGTTGTTCACAGATCAGCCTCAAGAATAATGGACTAGAGTGACTGTAGAGGTGAGGAATGGAGGCTGTGGGTGTGGGAAAGGGGCTCAGAGCTTCATGAACCGCATACACAGAGGGTTTTAGTGGGATACAGGCAATTGATTCCCTTAAGTGTCTTTGAAGAGTCTGGTATAGAAGTAGAAAAACTCCGGATGTCTCATTTTAATATCAGATAGTCTGGTCACAGTGTCTCAATGGCCATTTTACTCTTCTATATTTTTTAATATAAATAAATAAGCCAAAGTTACAAAGCTAATTCACCTGGCTTAATCAAAAATGACAGCACAATGGTAACAAGTTTCTGAAGTGAGCTGGTGACCTGCAGGTGAGAAACCTGCTGCTTCTTCCCAAGTGTCTCGGTGCTGAACATCCTAAACATCTGCAAAATGCAAAGAAATCAAATTAATTCTTTCTGATTTTATTATTATTATTATTATTATTATTTTCCATGGGAAATCCATTTCCCAAATGAATTTTACTTCCCTGCCAGCCCCTGTCCCAGAAATCTGCCCTGTGCCAGGAGCACAGCTCAGAGCTGGCCTTTGCCAGAGCATTTGCTGTGGGGAGGACTGGGAGCCTGGCCTTCACTAAGCACAGGTGTTCTGGCAGTCCTTCTTTCTTGACATCCTTCCTCTCTTAATTTCACATTAACTACAACATTTTTACTCTAAAAGCCACAGGTGTTCTTGTAGGATTAAGTATGACACTTGCCCTGAGACTCAAGCAGCAATATCAGTTTCCCTGTTTCTGTTTGCCACCTCCTGCCTAGGAAATCACTGGCAGGGCCAGCAAGGAGATCCAGTTTGTCACTCTGTCAGCACACTACACCAGCAAGAGAGAGGCTGCAATGCTCTTTGTCATTGCCCTCATCAGTCCAAAGTTCCATTTAGCAGTGTTAGCTGACTGCTCCTCTCAGTTGGACACTGATTACTCCCTGTTGGAGAGCTGTCAGTGTGGGGAAAGCCATACATCGCAGTGGGAAGTGATCTCACCCAGCAGGGGGGCACCTCTTCCAGCCAAAACAACACGACTCTGACAGGCTTGATGTATTTATTATCTTCTTGATGCGGGAATGCTGCCACAGCAGGCAGCAGGACTGGGGGGAGGATGCTACTTGGAAGAGAGGGCTTGGAAGAGAAAGCGGGAAGTACAAAGTGCCAAGGAGCGATCTGGGGGCAGCTGATGGCAGGGTGAGGAGAGCATGAAGGAAGGGAAAAAGCTATCCTAAAATTAATAACTAAAAAAATTCCTAGAAGCTGTGCTCAATTCATCTCTGAACTCTGCAGAGCCAAAGAGGGCAGAGAAACAGCAAAAGCAAACAGCAAGTGAAAGAAAGAGTCACATTACAGCCTCCTTGGAGGCAGGGTGATATCCCAGCAAGCTATGCCATCTGAGGGTGCCTTTGGAGAGCTGTCATCTTGGTGAGGAACCCAAATTATGGCTTTTTGTGCTCCTTGTTCTCCTGTGCTTGTCTCTCTTTGGGTTTTGTGCTGTGTCCTGGGAGGGTTTCACATAAGGGCCTCCTCTCAAACTGTTTCACCAGCCCTGCCCTGTTTGGATCTACTCTGTCTGGCAGTGTTAAGGTCAAAAGCCCAAAGGAGGCTTTGACTCTCAGGAGAAACAGCTGTGATATTTCAGGAGCAGAAGTATGTTGTGTCCTGAGGAGCTTTGCTAGCTCATAAGCATCATCACATTTAAAAGCAGCCTGGCTGCCTGGTTGGAACTCATGGATAGTTTTGTGTTTTTGAAAGCATCTGGATTGTATTTGAAGTCCACTTGTTTCACTCTGGTCTTCTGGCCATTCCCATTCAGAAATCTGGAACCTTCTTTAGTTAGAAGTTCCAAAAGCATATTCCCATCTTCTACGAGCAGCAATTAAGTAACAATTACCATGGTACTGGGTACACCAGTGAGGCCCAAGGAGCCTAACCTGGACCTACCAGCACTCCACTCCTTGGTCCAGAAACTCCAGTTCGCCTTCAGCCTTCAGCCTGGGTCTGTGTTTGACCTTTCCCTTTGCATCTCACCTGGAAGATTCATAATAATAATAATCTGTGCTGGGACTCAAACCTTGTCTTTTTGCAAATGAAGTGTGTCACCAGGTGTCTATGTTGTTTTGAGAAGAGGGGAAAAAAGCAACTTGTGCTGATATATATATATAAACTTTACCTTTCTTGGGAACTAAATCCCAAAACTCTAGTATGGCTTTGTGTGATAGCAGTTGTGGTGAAGCCAAACACCATCGATCAGCAAAGAGCTTTTATTTGGTCACATTTTACTGATGGTTTTCTATTAAAAAGGGAGGGGAGGGGGAGTTCATTTTTATAATGAAACAATAGCTTAAAAAAGATTTCTTTATTTTCTTCCTTACAACAGGAATTTTTTTTCCATTCTAAATTCACTCAAAATATATCAGCACTAAATTACTTCAAAATCCACAAAAATGGAAAAAGAGTTTAGAAGGGATGGAAAAAAATAACCGAAACACCAAGTAGATGGAAAGTTTCAGGCAGAGAATGAAAGCAATTTAGTGGAATTCAACAAAATCTCCAATATAGAAATAAAAATTGCTGATGTCCAGATAGTAAATATTTTTGGACAAATAGACAAATTTCACTCCTAAAAGGCTAACAGTTGCTGTCTGGTTCTTGAGAACCTCTTGTTCCTTGTGGATGTATCTGATACAGAGCTGTCTGGTTGCCAGTTACCAGACTCTATTTTGTGAAGCTGTTTCTGCCACGTGGCCCTTTCTCATCTACCCCTCCTGACATGAGACATCAGAAGCAGGAGCAGAAGCTATTCAATCATAGTGACAGAGCCCTTTTTTTGGATGGTAAAATGTTCCATTGATTTCGTATGTCTAATCTCATGTTTGTCTCTATGCTTGTATACAGTGGCTTTGATGAAATAGAGCACGAAAGGTTGTTCTGTGAGATTCCTGCCCCATTCTGCAGGGATTGAAGAAAAGGATCCAAAACCTTCTGGTAGCGAGCAAAGAAGGAGTATGCAGCTTGTTGGGACACAGTAGGTGCTGACCTAAATTCTAGTCTTTATGTTATCGTAAGGAAAGCTATACAGGCCATCAGAAACATGGTGGTATATTCATCAGTTAGATGATTAAGAAATCAAAGCGCAGTCTCTACAATGGCATTTATTGGCTCTCCATTGTGTATAACTTCCCAGCTGCACTATGAATTGGTGCTTTGGGTGGTGGCATCGAGAACCCGGAGGCTGCTTCCATGGGCTTGATTCCCAGAGGCACTGGCTTGCAAAGTGGCCTGAGCCAAGTCACTTTACAGCTTTGGGCCTCATTCCACAGCTGCAAATGGGTCTGATAACCAGCCTGGATGATGACAAGTGTGAAAGAAGAAATAAGTGTTCTCATCTGACATTTGTCAGGATGCAGGATGCTGACCTAGATCTGCACAATCAAACTGCATATAGGCTACGTTCTCTAGTTTCATGGGACAGCATCTATGATGAATTAGACTGCCTGGCAATTCACTGCCATCTGCGAAGGCTGTGAGCATTAATATAAGACAAACACCATCTGATAGTCCCCACTGAAAAGGAAAGATGCATGTTTTTTAAGGCTGCAAGTTCCCTGGAGGAATAAAAGGAACTTTACAAGGCCCAAATCTATTGGTGGTGTACATGGCTTCATTTACATTTGTTGTAGCAATATAATTGATTCTTTTCTTGATTTGGTTCAATTTAAATGTTTTGCATCATATTAACTAAGGATCATAGCAGTAGAGAGCTGAAATATTGATATGCATGAAAAGTTAAATGTACTTGTAGGTCTTGTGTCCTTGAAATCCTCTAAGAGCCTGTTGTCCTGTGGAGCAGCTTGATTCGTATCCTGGTTCAGTTTGGAACAAGGTGCTTGTGTCTGATTTGAAGGATTTCAGAATTCCTACTCCCTTGACTTCCTCCTTGTGCTTTTCACATTCTCCTTTTGTCCCAGGTTAAGAGTAGTCCTCTCTGACTCCTCCAAAGGAGCAGTGGATATCCTAAGAGGTTTTCGTGAGGACCCATCCACTCCAGGGGCACTGGCAGTAGCAGCATTGCTGTAGTGCCTGTACTGCATGGGTCAGCCTTCTGGCTGCTGGCAGCCATCTCCTCCAGAGGAGGATGAAATCCAAGTGGCAGGGCAGGCACCTCTGAGGAGATAGTTCCTAACTGTTCCCACAGAGCTTGAAAAAAGAGATTTGACGGATTTACAGAGGAAAATGGCTGAGAAGGGATTGATAAACACACAGAGAGATCTAACTAGTGTGTCCCATCACTCTGAATAGCTGATCATAGCGAAAGTGCTTCAGGGCAGTGTCGGGAAGAATTTGTTGATGTGAACTCGTGTCTCCCTGAGAGAATCATGCTGTTTCAGGGAAGGGACCATCCAGAGAGGGTTGTCGTGAAGAAGAATGCAACAGTGGGGTGGGCATCTGTCAGGAGGAGTTGGCAAGATGATCACCAGTGCTTTCTGAAGGCAGAGTTGTGAGGATGTCAGCTTGGACTTGATAGCTAAGCTTCCTCACAGCCACAATGTCAATACGAGCATACTTCCCCTTGGTGCCAGTGTTTGCAAAAATAAGCTCTCTATGCCAGCTTGGATCCCAGGCATCAGAAATTCCCTAGTGCAGCTGGGAATATCCTGCATCTCCCATGCTTAGGACTACACAAGCATGACCATCCACAGAGCAGTCAGCTATGTGTTAAGGGCTCAACTGATGGTATCTGGACTGTTGTGTACTATCTGTTACGGTCCTCTCAGTGCCAGTGCCAGTAACAGCTCAAGAAAGGAGACTGTGCATGCCTTCTTCTGTGACCTATGCAGAGGTCTATCTGGCTTGCACCATTTTTACTTGAAGAGCTCATGGTAAGATTAATTACTATTACTAATAGTTTGAGAAGAGGCAGGTATCACAGAACTCCTCTAAGTCTGGGAGTCAGTCTGAAGTCAAAGTATGAGCATCTGAATGGGAGGTGTATTTGGTATACCCTCCCTTATGTGAACAAGCATAATTAATTGCATTAAATAAAGACTGTTTTGACTGACTTTGATTCACTTGAAGTACTGTGTGCATCACTGGGGGAGCTTTTTGCTAGAATGAATTCAGAGGAGAACTTTAACCATAGTTGACTGTGCATGTAGTTGTTCCTTTACACGGAAAATGTCAGTGTTGAGGGAGGTGAATCATTTTTTAATGCATAGTTCAGTTTTACCTTGACATTTGCTTGGGTATGTTGTGAGTTGAAAATATATGTATTGGTGCTGTAAAGTCATGTTTTCAAGAAGGGGATAATGTTTAAAGGAATGTTTCAAGCAGATTTTATTAGTAGATATCTCGTACCTTCTGATTTTCTGGTATTCAAGCTTTGTGTTTAACTGTTTTCTGTGATAGTAATGATCAAATTTAATATTTTCTGTTTGCAAGCAAGTGAAAAGATCTAAAGCTGCAATTCATGCAGACTAACATTTCTATCATGCTTTGAAGATGAAAGCCAGGAAATTATCTGTAAATGCAAGAAAAAATAAGGCATACACCCAGATTTCCTTTTCTGAAGCTTTGAGAATATTTGCTTTCCATTCTGTTTAGGAGTGAGGTCTCTAGCTCCTTAAAAAGTTTTCTTAAACTCATCTGAATTGAGCAGAATGTGGGGTATTTGTGTGCACTGAAGACCTACTCTAGCTGTTTAGCAGTCGCCACAGGTAAAGTGGTCATTGTATCCTTTGGCTTGGAAAGGCCTCAGCCTTCACTGAATTGATCTTTTGGAACACTGTTTATAAAAGCTATGATAAACAAGCTGTGTTTGTGCATGTTTCTTACACTTTAAGTAAGACTAACAAATTGAGATGAGCTGCAGCAGCTCTGTGAAGGCTGGGCACGCATACACAAGGGTCTGAGTTGATTTATCTTGATGTTTGGTTGAATTCTTTGCATTTTGGGTCCCTTCTGTAACCTTTTCACCTCGTTCTTTTTTAAGGTGGCTGCCTGGCTGTTACAATTTATCATGAACGCATCTCACTTCACTTTTGGCTCCTCTGACGGAAGGAACAGCCGGTCTCTGGGAGGTCAAAGACATTATTTTCCCTTCGTCTTTCTCAGTTTCCAGCGCATATTTGTCACTTTGAAAAAGCATGAATTCTGGATTTGATGCACTTTAATTGATTTCACCCTCAACAAGTCCAACTGTCCATCAACCTTCCCTTTTTCTTTCCTTCCCTCTCCTCCCCCTTTTTCATTTCTTTCCTCTGTCCCTTTACTTTGTGAGTGATGTTTTCACCCGCCTGCATGTTGAAGCTGTTGCAAAGCCCATGACCCCATCAAGGCTTACTGTCACTAGCCATTTCTCTCATTTTCCTCATCCTCCAAGTTGAACTTTGGATGCTGAATGAGAATGAAACCTCATAGGAGCACTAGACTTGTAGATTCTTAGTAATGTGTTCTTTGTCCGAGTGGCTGCTGGCAGTGAGTTAAATTTGGTTGATAGTCCACTTATAGTCTGCTGTGCAAATTTGTAAGTGAGATCATTAATAATTAGTCTTTGGTACAACAATATTGATACTGTACTAAGGCAGAGATAATACACCATCCCTTCTTTCCTTATGGAAGGGTATATGCATCCAGTTTGGTACAGCTGTAAATACAGTTGTATAAAAATAGTTGATACACAGATGAGGCACCATCACACTGTTTCTTGCTTGTTTTGTAAATTCACACGGTACGAATGGAGATGCAGAGAAAACAAAGTATGTGGCTGTGTAACAACTTGGCTTTGCACAGGAGTTGTCTGAGTGTCTTGGAATCCGGGGACCATGCTGAGAGAGTCTTATAGCACTAAATGCTGTCATTATATCCTACTTATCAGACTGGAGAACAGGCTTTTGTTTGCAAAGCAGTAGGAAGACTGATCAAGGTGTTCCACTGAGACTTTCTTCTCAGCAGTGGCAAACATAGAACCATAGAATAGCCTGGGTTGGAAGGGATCTTAAAGTTCATCTAGTTCAACTCT
The DNA here is from genome assembly GCF_039878825.1 of Excalfactoria chinensis. Classification (NCBI taxonomy): domain Eukaryota; kingdom Metazoa; phylum Chordata; class Aves; order Galliformes; family Phasianidae; genus Excalfactoria; species Excalfactoria chinensis. The sequence goes on along the minus strand of NC_092840.1, from coordinate 657,088 downwards.
CCCCCACTGTGGGCTGGCTGCCCCCCCATCAGCTCCAGCTTCTCTGGGTCCTATCCAATATAACCTTGGGCACTAACCAGGGGTGGGGTACCCACACTTCTCTGGGCAGCAGTGCCAGGGCCTCACAGACCTCTGAGTAGAGAATTTCCCCCTAACATCTAACTTCAGTCTCCCTTTTTTTAGTTTAAAACGCATCCTCCTGATCCTATCGCTAGATATCCCTTGGACTAACATGTGCTCACTGGAGGGCTGCAGCACCTCAGGATGAACAGAATTGGTTCCAGATATTCCAGATATCCCAGAATTCATCACCTAACCGAGCCTCATTAATTAAAAATGGCTGGAAGCTGCCAGGTGCCTGGCTTCCCTGACCGGGCGGCTGAGCTCCGTGCCACGCCACGGGACTGCTGTCCATGGTCCTGCGTGGCTGTGCAATGCGGGCCGGTGCAAACGGGCGGCTTCGTGGGCAAAGGAACGCGAATCGCTCCTGCAGATCGCAGGCGGTGCTTGTCAGAATGGAAATGAGTGCTCTGCAAGGAGCTGCAAAGGGCCTCATGGAGCTCACAGCCTGTCTTTCTTTTTGTGATTTGCCGCTCAGCTGTGTGAAGACCTGTGCAGTAAAACTGGAGTGTTGTATATTGGATCATCTTCTGAATGTTATCTCAGTCTTTAAAGGAGAAAGCCCTGGACCTAGATATATATATCAGTGACAGACAGGATTCCTCACTGGGAAACATGCCCCTGGTTTGGATATTTCAAGTACAAGTGTTTTTATTCAAATGTTATTGAGGCAAAACTTTCTCTTTTACAATCTATGCATTACTTTTATCTTTACATCAGCTGAAATTCTTCCCATGTTGAGGTGATGGTGACTTTATTTTTTCTTTCACTGAGATGTGAATATTTTCTTTCTCAGAAAACTATGGGAATTTTCTGGAGTCCAGAGCTAAGGTCTTTGATTCCAGCTCAGAGTCCTAAGAGATTCTGATGTTACTTAAGACTTCACACATATTAGAGAGCTTGAGAATTTGTCTGGAAGTTTCTATTCAGAAAACAAACACTCTCACTTCATGTCTTTTCAGGACTTGCTCTAGAAGTTGTCCTACTGAAGAACAAACTGGAGTCACTTCTTGCTGATAAAATCATTTTTATTGTGTCTAGAGAAATTATACAGGGAAACAAGAAGTTAGAAGTGGAAGGGCTATTGTTTACTGGTAACAAGAATTTAGTTCTGTGGAGTCACAGTAGTGATCAAGACATCTGCTTGGTTTTACCTTCTAATATTATCATATAACTTAGCCAAATTATTCAGTATCATGTAGGTCTTCAGATTCATTTAGCAGCCCATTTATTGAATCTCTTAGTGTCTTGAATAAAGCATGTTTTATTCACAAGCACCTAGAACTAATTGCTGTCTTACTTCCAATGCACTGTGAATGTTACCTGTCTTAACATTTTAAAGAGAGGCACTCAGAAATGAAGTGTCTTCAAAATCATCTAGCAGGACAGTTTCAAATTCAGGATTGGAAGTTCAATCTCGTACTGTAATACCTAGTTTACATGCCTGCCTTAGCCATTACAGCACCTGGTGTAGATGCTTGCCCAAAGACAATGACCTGTGGATGCCTAGGCAGTTTGTAGAATTAACTGAGAGCTGGCTGCATCCATAAGCATCATGATGTGGTTCTCTGGTGAGCTGGGAACCTTGTAAGAGCACTTTAGCTGGTCAGGAATTGTGGATGACTGTCCATAATCTGCCTACTTAGAAGGGCTTCTACACAGCTTCAGGGGAGGGCATTGCATCCTGAAATAGGTGTTGATGAGATCTGGGACCTTCTGAAATAGGAAACACCTGAGAGTGGATGTTCTGGGTGTTTGAACAAAGTCATGGTTTAGGTACTTGATCGGGTGATCTGAATCCTGCTTCAAGTCTCCCAGATCCCAGGCCAAGGCTTCCTTCAGTAGCCTAGCCTGCCCAGTAAGTTTTATTTTACAGTCAGTATGTTGAGCTATTATCTTATGTAAAGCAAAAAAATTGCACAGCCTACATCTTTTCAGAGGATTTAATCACTTAACAGGGCCCTGCTAAACTATTTGGAAGCTTTCCAAACCATGAGCAAAGTCTCTTGTCTTTTCTGTCAGGGAGGAAACAATCTGGGGTAAGTATTGTGCTAAGTTCAGGTTGGTTGGCCCGACAATGCTGGAATTGGTAATGCCAAAAATACAGGTTTTTCAGTCTCTGGATGTACATAAGCAAAGTGGCCAACAATAGCACTCCATAGGGGTTGTTTAAAGAGACTTTTGAATAATTGTGAGTGTTCAGCCAACAGAAGACTTGTTTTTAAATGCAAGCCCAGATTTGATGCTTGGATTGAGATTTAAACTAAGATTTGATCATATTTAAAATTCAATCCAGTTCAAATCTAGTGCTCAGAGCATCCTTCATCTTTAAGGAATGCTTAAGGTTCTGGTAGGCTTAGGTTTTCAACCATATTCTGTGAGTGCCAACCGTTGTGTTACAGGCATGAAGTATCTCTTGTTGCATATCTCTTGAACAGACACCTTCCTTTTCCCTAGCCGAATCTAGAAGACAAAAGTGTGTTGTGAATTTACACAAGTGACTTCAAGAGAGGATAAAACCACCCATGGTTTGGCAAAGATGCGGAAGCATTCGTACTGCCTATTTTAATAGATAGTCAGATGGAGGAAAAGAAGTCTTGAAAAGGAGAAGCAGAACAGTTACATTAGGCACTTGATGATAATTTTAGTCTGAAGAACTCCAAATTCCCCTCTGAAATCTTTTTCTCTTGGGAGTCTTAGTTCTAAAGTTAAATGGCTAATTAGTGTGTGTTCACACCACAAATCAGCCCAGCCAGGCAAACTCAGAAGAGCTAATGCTGCACATTTGCTCTCAATGGAAACTGGGGATCTCAGGATCTTGCAGAGGCATTTGACTCCCCTGGATATCTGGGGACAAGGGGACTGTTATTAGAACACCAAAGAGTTTACAGTGAAGAGGAAGGGAAACAGCACTGAAAAATCCTCCTTCGCTAACTGGGGACTGTGTCAGCATCTCTCTAAAGAAAATTTATTTCTTTTGTTCTTTTCCTGTTCCACCCTGGTGGGTGGGGAGAGTTGGAATTGATTCAAGGTGCCCCAAGCTGAGAGATGTTCAGAACCCAGCTGATCCCTGATCTCCCTTGCAGGTGGCAAGTTGGACAACATGTAAGCTGAACACGCTAGATGAGGAAGAGAAGGGTATGGCCTGCAGGGAGTTAGAGTTATGAAGCCAGCAACTGCTGGTGAAGGTGTTGGCTGAAGTGCTCTACTGTAGCCCCTGCAGGCTTTAGTCAGGCCCAGGGGAATGGCCTTGGATCATCAGAGAGCATTTCTGGGGGCCTGTAGGAGTAAGTGCAAATACACAGTTCTTGTGGAAAATGAGTCTTACAGAGGAATGAAATCCATCTGTGAGTTTGGTAGGGATTTTTTTGTCAATTTTCTGTTCTTATTTCAGGGCCTGCACTGGAATTAGTCACCTCTGAATAATAAAAGGGAGTGTCTAGAAGTCCCTCCTCTGATAATTTTTGGTGTCCCATTCATATTCTATTCTATTTGTCTGAAACTTTACTCTTCTTACTATTCAGCATCTTGAGGCACCACAAACATTGCAAACAGCAGTCACCAGTCCTCTGGAGACATATTGTTGGGCCCCAGCTTCCATGGAGGAACAAGAAAGCTTGAGCAATGGCATCTCTTCTGCATTCAGCTGTGAGCATTTGCCCCAAATGCCTTCTGTCATCTCAGCAGACCCCATCCTTTTTGCTTTAATTGATTCTGTCTGGCTTTAATTTGATGTGAGAATAGACCTCCCACTGTGAGCTCTCGAGAGTGATTTGTTCAAGGGAACTTGCAGGCTGGGTGTAGCTGCGATCAGGGGCAGGATTATTTTATTGAAATAGGTAGACATGGGCATTTTGGCAAGGCCTACTGAATTCTCTAAGTCCTTTACCAATTAAAATGAGGCTTTTTACTTCCTTAGTGGACTGTGGGAAGTACTTGTACAACAACCTGAAAGCAAGCCACTAAAATAATAATTTATTGTTAAAGCCACGTGTGGAATTTCCCAAAGTTTAGAGTCCTGTTGCATTGGCTCCCTGTAAGCAAGCAGTGGGAAATGATCCAGAAGAACTGGACCTCTGGAGGTTCAAGGAAGGGATTTGGAGGCAAGGAGAAGGGAACATATTTGGCTGCCATCACCAAACAGAATGATGGCAGGGATGAGGGTAAACAGGGGAAGCTGAAAAGGAAACATCCATTGTGAGTCTGGCCAGCTGAAGTCTAAACAGCTGTTGAATTTGTCTTATCAAATCAAAATATTTTGGTTCAGTAGTGTGTTGCCTTAAGTCAGTGTTTGTCTATGCTGATATAGTGTTGTAGAAACACCCAAATTGCAGGGTGCTGCATCCCCTGCCACTAGGGTTGGGATCTCTGCTGTCTCTACTAAGGCCTAGGAGAGGGGCACATAGCTTTTTGTGGCAAGGAAAGGCTGCACAAGAGCAATCTTATTTCCCAAGTCTTGGATTCAGATTTGAAGATACAACCTGGTGATCTTCCAAAATTGTCTTTCACAAAGACATTGAGGATAGGGAGAGGTGCTAAGCACAAAACAAGTGGAAAATGTACACGCTAGGCTAGAGTAGGACCCTGTATAGCTCCCAGACCCACCCACATCTCTTCCAGACAATTCCTAGTGGTAGCTGAGACCTTACTGTGTTTTTTTTTGCAAACAATTTTGTTACAATTTGCTAATTTTGTTGATCACTTCAAGGAAATTGTATACAAGAATACCATGTAGTTGCTTTCACTAGAAACACTTCCTTCTTTATTTCCTTTCCTGTGTCAGAAACCCTATATTTTTTAACTTATTCTTTAGCCATTCCACCTGATCACTCGGTATTTCCATGTTTCAAGGAGATTTATATGAATGGCGTGTTTCCATGGCTGATATGCAGCAATAATGCAGGGTTAATACCTAATTAGTTCTCAGGGACATTGAGCTTTTCATGGATATTCAGTAACAAAAGAAACAACAAACAAGCTGAATTCCTAGGTCTTAATTCATTGGGGAGGAGGAAATAGGAGCCTAAAAATGCAGAAATTATTCAGTGCAGTATGAAAGCTTAGTCCATTCTCTCATGGAGCTCAGAAGATGCTATAGCAGCTGACAGGGAAAATATAACCTCCCTCCCTCCCTTCAGGGACTGTGTATGTGTCTGTGTTTGCAGCCCTGACATCTCCAAAGAGGAACAATCCCAGTTATGCCATACGCTTTAAATAGCTCCTTGCCCATTCCCCTGCCCGCCACAGCCCCCAGCCAACCTGACCCCATTTTCTGACATTCAGCCATACCTGATCAATTGTATCCTGAGCAGCTGGAGATGATCGGAGCTGGCCTTCCACCTCGCAGGATGGCAAGCATATGGGCCTGCAGGCTCTAGCCATTATGTTTCTGAGCACTGAGCTTGTCTGCCTGTAGCTACAGAGGGTTTTTTTCCCCTCTCAAGCAATTGCAAATAAACCTTTCTGATAACTAAGAGGAAAACAAACAGACCCTTTGGCTCTGTAGGCAGTGAGAAGGAGGGGAAAACAAAAAAACAACAACAAAATCTTTGCTGTGTTTAGGCAGTGTGCAGCTTCAGAGTGCCCTCAGGAAGGAGGAATTGTCTGCCCTCAGCCAGAGATGGGGCTTTTCTCTGAGCAGAAAGGGCTCATTGCAGGAGGGTTAGCCCTTGGTGCTGAACAACAAAAAGTGGAGTGGGAGCTGCAGGGGGGGGAAAGTTTGGCTCAGAGGGGGTCCTATTCATCACCTAGATGAAGAAATGGCATCTTTGGGCAGTCTGCTACAGGCATTCCAGTGTTAGACTTATAGTCTTAGGGATCTGAAGGCTGAAATCAGCCTTGTGAGGGTAATTAGCCCTTGGAACTGGCAGCAAGGGCAGAGCTGGGTAGGATGGTAGAATCATAGAATATCCAGAGTTGGAAGGATCGTCAAGTCCAACTCCTGGCTCTACACTGGACACCCCATAGATCAGACTGTATGTCTGAAAGCACTGTCCAGACACTTCTTGAACTCTGTCAAGCTTGGTGCTGTGACCATTTCCCTAGGGAGCCTGTGCCAGTTCACATCTACCCTCTGATGAAGAATTTTTTCCTGATATCCAGCCTGACCTTCTCCTGGCACAGCTCCATGCTGTTCCCTCAGGTCCTATCACAGGTCACCAGGGGAAGGAGATCAGCATTTGCCCCTCTGCTCTCCCTCCTCCCCCACGAGGAAGCTGTAGGCCACCATGAGGTCTCTCCTCAGTCTCCTCTATGCTGAACAAACCAAAGGACTTCAGACATTCCTTCAGACCCTTCACCATCTTTGTTGCCCTCCTTTGGATATTCTCGAGTAGTTTGATGTCCTTTTTGTACTGTGGTGCACGGAACTGCACACATGTCTCCAGACTCCAGTGTCTCGGCCACCAGTCTGTATGTATAGCCAGAGTTCGTCCTTCCCAGGTGCAGAATCCATCACTTTCTCTTGTTAAATTTGATGTGGCTGGTGATTGCCCAGCTCGGTAATTTGTCTAGCCCCTGCAGGCTGGGGGACATCAGCCAACAGCACAGAGGCATGCTACCATGCCAAGTGGACTGAAAAGCTGCTTGCTAATGCAACACCTCTTAGGACAAGAGTCTGCATACTGGGTAGATTTACAGTTTCTCAGGGTTACTCATCTGAAGTGCATTCCCAGCTGGCAACAAAGCTCTTTCCCTAAGTCAATAAATGATGGGCTTTTTCAACTTGAAGTCAGACTCATGAGGAGCCTTTGAAACCTTTGCCTCAGCAGATATGGCCAAGGTTATCATCTTGGCACGTCTTCAGTGAACTTGGATGCTATCTTAAATGCTGCCAGAGTCTGCAATGCACTTGTGCTAAAATGCTGAAACCACATGAAGGGACCCCTGGCCCTGTCACCTCACTCTCCTTCTGTCAGCAAAGGGCCAGAGCACTAAAGTCACCATGAAGGTACAACAGCTGCCATCAGGTACAAGTTGTGCTGCTGCCAAGGCATCTTCTCTGAGGTCTTCAGTAGGAATCACTCCTATAGAGTGAAGTAGTTCTGTTCTCTAAACCTTTGAACTGCAGAAATGAATAGGAAACGTATGTGAGGGAAAATGAGAGCATAAGCCATAGGATCAGCACCCACTGGGCCAAATAGTTGCTTCCCAAGAAACTCCATTGAAGCAATAATATCAATTGCCAGTTTCTGCCAGCATTTCCAAGAGTCGCTCTTGGGACACAGACAGTTCTGGTGGAGGATTAATCTTGCTGGAAAACTCCTTGTCCATTGCTCAGTCTCTGACACGCTCACACATGCAGAAAAACAAATGTTGGTGACCCTCCGACAACCCAGTTAGCTAGCAGGGAATTAAGGGACATGAAACTCTAGCTTCCCCTTCGGCACAGCCCTGCATCTGCCACAGCCAGTAGGCAGGACTAGCCACCTGCTAGTTGTTTTGCTCAGAGAGAAAATGTTTATTGGACCCATAGGAAACAACTAATCCAGTCCCATGGGAAGGACTAGTGATTTGTCATTCCCACTGTCTCCAGCACTGGTACTCAGCACCTTTTAGGAATATGGTGCTGTGGGGTTTTTTTGTTTGTTTGTTTTTGTTTTTTCTGGTTATTTTTCCACCTGGCAGTAGTTCTGTATTTTGCTTTTGTCTAATGTAGCATTTCTCAGCTATTGACATTTGACCATCCAATTCTAGACAATGAAGAATACATTGTGCCCCATTCCCATACAGACACCCCTTCATCTTGGCTTAAAAATGAATTAATAGAGAAAAATGTGTATTGTGTAAGCTGGAAAGCACAGTCATTGTTTGTGCAGTGTCCAACTTTTGAGATATAAGGATCTTCTCTATTTGATGCTTTGGAATCTCTGTGTTTCAAGGACAGGTCAGTGCCTCCTCATCCCACCACTTCCCTAGTGCCATTGCACTCTGTATGCCACTGCAGTGTGATTTGACCCAAATTTTTGCACTAGGGTTCCACAGAAGCTTCCCTGGAGTTCATCTCGGTATCAGAAGGGATGGTTTAATGGCCTCGAGAAGCAGGCTAGGAATTTTCCTTGGGAACAGCAGGCTCAGCTCTACAGCTTTCTCAGCCTTTTCCCCTTCTGAGGACAATAAATTGAATAACATGTAGATTACTGCATACCCGTAAGAGAAGTTGTGGGGGGGAACTCAAGGCCAGCCACTCAGCGGGTGCAAATCAGTATGCCTTTGCTAGCTTACACCAGCTGTAGAGTTGGCCCCAAAGTTTTTGTGTTCATATTATCCTGGGGCTCATATTGCAAGAATGCACAGCTGGCCAGATGTGCTGGCTTCAGTGCTTCCTTTCCTTCATGACTGACAGGGTACCAGCTACCACTCCCTGCCCTTGAAGCAACCAGGTTGGTGCTGCAGGTATGCAGTCTGGATGTTGCTTTGGGATCTTTCGGAATGGCTACAGCACGTAAATGCTGTTATAGGATGTATCAACAGAGTAGCAGAGGAAGTTTTCCCCTTGGAAGTGGTGTTCATCTCCTCCCCCACCCCAGCATATGGAATTCTGGATCACATTTCTTTCTCTTGCCAATAAATATTGCAGATTTATTGCTCTATACCTGGTGGGTAGTAAATTGCATTCCACCTCTGTTATAAGGCTCTTTGCTATGACATAGCCTTGCAGCTCCATTAAACCTTAATTACAGCAACACTTCATTGGGTTGCTGTGATGGTCTGAGTGCCATTGCAGTGGAGAGGATGTATGGCCAAAACAGGCTGATGCAGAGAGGCTTTGTTTTGTTTTGTTTCCTCCCTTTTTAAGGATTATGGAGAGTTGAGCCCAGCAAGGGAAATAGATGTAGAGCCCCTCACGCTCTGCTCATTTTCCACAGCAGCTGGCTTCACCTGCCACAGCCCCTGCAGTTCTTCACTCCCTGACTGAGTGCTCAGCAGTGTTCAAAGCTGCCTTCCTTAAGTGTCTTATTCATGTTTGTACTACGGATCTGCATCCTAGGTTCACCGTTATCTGTGATGTTTGATAGCACGAGGAGTGCAGGGCTCGGATTTCTAGCATGTAGCAAGACAAATTTAAGAGCAGTATCACTGGTATACAGTGTCTGAGATCACTCTTAGCATGTGGATTGCTTTTGTGTCAGCCAAAGGCATTATTTCTGGTGCTATACTTGTCCATGTGCCAATATTCATCATTGCAGACTGGCTTTGGCTTTGGACATCACATTGAGTCTTTGTGAACCCCCAGCCTATCACAGACTTGTGCTCAGTGCTAGCATGCCTTGCACAGACAGTCCTCCTTGGACCAACGTTCATGTCTTCCTGCTCTGTGATGAGCTAACCAGACCACTAATCTCTGCGCCAGCTCCTTGGATCCACTGCACCACCTCACAGGTGGGTGCTGTCATCTGATCCATCCAAGAGAAAAACTGCTTGGTTCCTATTGGAAATGATTTGCTGCCTCAGTCGTACTATGTTGCCAAGTGGTACAGATGGTGTAGATATGACCATAACTGAAGCTGCTCTAGGTTAATTTGGGGATTATCTTCTGTTAGCATAACGCTCTCACTTTTGAAATGAGTTTGACTGTTGTGGTCATATTAATGCTCCATAAGCCTTGCAAGTCCACTTGTATGAGTGTGAATGTTTCTATTACTGTGTTTTACCACATCTATGACTTTACCTACCCAAATATCCATATACCATTTATATACACGTACCCACAGATGTTTGTAGGTAGGCAGCATGGAGATCTTCTACCCCACTGCTGTAGCAAAAAACAACTACCAAAAAGCAGCTAAAATCTTTCTACAGACTCAGTTGCTGTGCTCTTGGAAGAGTAACTAATACATAAAGAGTACTTTTCTGTGGAGAGTCTATTACAGAGCCTTGTTTGTCCTCATTCTCCCCTCCTTCAGCAACCTTGAGATGTCATACATAGGAAATGTGGCCACAGCTGTTTATGCACTTAGGAGGTTTTGTTTTCTTTTTTTTCCAAGGCCACATCCTTCTATGCTGTAGATTACTTGAAAAGATGCTGCAGGGACTCCAGAAAGCCAAGGTCCATGTGCCATGTGCAGGTCTTGCCAGGAGGCTGACATTTTGAACACTTGAAAACTATCAAAGAACTAATTTCGTGCTAGACTTTTTTTCCTCTCCTCCCTCCTTCCTACTTAAAGTGTACGTTAGAAGACTTCTCTGTATCTTGGGCTGGGGTAAACTGACATTCACCAAAGCCCCATCCAGTCCTTGACTTATCTTCCTCTGTAGGGTAATTAAGTCTTGCCCATTGTAAGTGATTAGGAAAATGCCACTGCATCAGTGTCTTCTATAATAACTCATCACCTTGATGGAAAACTGATTATTTTTTTCCATGTGCAAATGGTTACAATTTCAGGTGTTACTTGTTTTAAATAATGTGGACAGGAAAAAAAGTGAGAAGTCCCACCTTAGTAGTTCCAAATTAAGGGAGTTTATTCTTTCTATTTGAGGGGGAGGAGGAATTTCAATTTTCAAAATGTAGTTTATGTTATGTTTGAACAAATTAAGGATGTGTAAAATTAAATTGGAATGTTTTGACGGGACTGAAAATATATATTTTGATTAGCCCAAATGAATTTCAATATAAATCATGGGAGAAGTGAAATGTTGGTGGGGTTTTTCTGGTTCTCATTTGGAAGAAAAATAATTTGCAATCTTGACACTTCTCATGGAATGAAAAGTCCATTTGCTGATTAAGGTCCAGATTCATCCTAGCTAATTTCAGGCACTATTGAACTGCTTAGTGCCAAAGGGCACTTCAATCCACCTGAGATTTAAATTGCCCTTTGGAGGTACCTATTTCTATTACTGATAAGACAGGGGCAACGTGACTTCAAATACGTGTGTCTGAAGTTGGGTGACATGTAACAGGGTGCAGTGCTCTCCCTTTCATCGTCTGCACAGTCCACGTGCCCTTTCCTTCCCCCCTCCAAAAGTTGGGGGTGTTCTCTTTTTGAAGTGGGAAGAGATTTCCACTAAAACATAAGATTTTATCTATTTGTTCCCTGGCTGTAGAAAATAATCTGGAGGACTGACAGGTTCGTATCCCATGAGAAGAAAAGAGACAAGGTCTGGAGTGATACTGGAGGGGTCTTTGGTCAGGTTGTTTGTTCTTTCTTAATCCCATGTGCCACATCTTCCATCTCTCACATCTGGTTGGCAGAAGGCAGGTCCTTCAACAGCTCCTCCACAATATGCTGAACACTCTGCTGCATCCTCAGCACTCCTTGACCCAGAACAAAAGTGAAAATATTTGGCATGCCAGAAAAGGTTAAAAAATAAAGTGATGCACAACCTTCTCCTCCCCATGACGTCAGTTCAGTGGGAGGAGAATGATCTCCCCTGCATACCACCTGGCAGTCCGGTGATAGCAAAGGGACATATCTGCTACAAGTCACTTCCCATGCCTTTGTCCCACAGTGCTGCCCTGTCCACAATATGGAGAATGCAGTGTCTGGAGGCCGGGCCTGGCCTGTTTCATACAACAGCCCCAACCAGTGACATCCTGACATCTTTGGGAGTGCTTTGGTCATCTGTCCAGCCAACCAGATGGATCTGCTTTAGGTAGATGGACATTTGGGAAGTATTATTTCTTCTGAATATGTAGCCTGTGCCGCTCTTATTTGGAGCTCATAAAACATAACCAGATATGGGTCAACATTTAAGTCCTGTGGAAAATTACATCCTGGAAGACTTTGTGGAGCCAAAGGCTTAGCTGGTATTAGCTCTAATTATACTCCATTGAACTCTGCAGCAGCAACTGCAGCCTTTGACTAAAGCTGTGAGTGCTGTTCTCCTTTCTAGAGAGCTCACCATTGCCATTACATCTGAATGTTGGGATGCTCTTGATGAGCCCACATGCAAGCACTGTGCCTCCCCTCCCTGGTTCTACTGGGAACAGAGCATCTGAGCACGTTGTGCACCTTGCTCATCCACAATAGGGCACTTTGTTCACTTTTCAGCTCTCCAGCAACTGTTTTGAAGTCCTTGCAGCTACTTGGCAGAACACAAAGGATGTGTCCAAGCACTTCACTAGGAGAGTGGTAGAATATCGCAAGTGAGCTTTTGAAAGTAAGCGGGCAAAAGAGGAGAGTGGGGGAAGGAGATTACAATACAGATGTTGGCTAATAATAAATAAATAAATAAATAAATAAATAAATAAATCTTAAATAAGCCACAAATTACAAAAAAAAAAAAAAAAAAAAAAAAAAAAAAACCAAAACCTCTTGTGAGAAAGAAAGAAAGTAACAAGTCTGTGGAGGATGAATGTTTGGAACTGTTCAGCCTAATGCATGCCAGATTTCTCCACTCTCCTCTCCCCCCGCCCCCTCCCGCCCCTCGCTGCCTTCCCTTTACCAAATGCTGTCTGCTAAACTTCTGAAACACCCTTTGCCTTTTTGACCCTTCAACTCATCTTGAACTTAGGAAAAATTGGGGGGGCGGGAAGGAGCGGCCAGCCATGGAGTGCATGTGGCTGCACAGTGTGGGGGTGTGCGCCGGGGGTCTGTGATCAGGAGGGGACTGACACGGGTCTGTGTGGTTGATGCTCCCCTGAAAACAATTTGTATCCTGTTAATAGAATTAGTAAATATTTGTAGCTCACTTTGAAGCTTGTGTCCCCAGGGGATGTACGGGGGGGCACGCAGAGAAATTAAAGAGACAAGTTACTCATTCAGTCATCTCATCCCCTTCCCCCAGCCTTTCTTTCATTTTTTACCTCCTATATGAAGACACTAAACAGACAAATTGGAGGGTTGAAGCCAGGCTTGTGCTGCTGCTCGCAGGAAGTGACAGGGGTGGTACATGGAGTGTTGGGGGGGCGGGAGGTGGAGGAACAGGCCTGATATCTGGTAATGCAAAAGCCATTCACATGTAATGAAATGGCTGGTGAGCCAAGTTCCTGAGCTGGGAAGCTGAGGACTCAGCTGCAGGGGTGACTCCAGCACCGGGCTGTATTGTGCGTGATGGCTTTCAGCACTCTGAAACACCGTGAAGGAAGACTGGAATGTACTGCTTCATTTCTGCTCATCACTTCCTTCTCTTCCCGACAAAGCCTTGCAAAGTGGCGGAGGAAGAAAGTGAGCTCAGATTGGAAAACTGAGTCACGTCAGATTGAGACTTCTCATTTCCCTGTAATTTCTGATTAACTTCACAGATGCACTAGCTAAGGTTAGGTCACCTGCAAAATTTTATGCAGTGGACACACTCAAAATCTTCGCTTTCAACAGCTGGCAGCTGAAATACATCAATGACAAGGGCAGCCCAAAAGGAGGGTCAAGTCTGATACAGGAAATTTGAAGGGGATCTGTTAGCATCTCCAGGCATGGCATTGTGACTTGGAAATAATTTTGATAGGCACTGGGGAGGAATCTTATAGGAGTTATGTTACTTTCTAGTAAGGAACCTACACTGTGCCTGTTGATATTTAGAAATGTGCTATCATTGACTTGTCAGGTCTGCCAGGCCCTGTACAAAAAGTAATTACACAAAGCTCTTAGCAAAACAGCTGAGCTCTTACAGGTGAAATGGCTTTAAAAACGTACTTCTGAGATGCACTTTTACATACATAAATGCTATGGTCTGAAGGTGGGGAGGAACTAGAGAGGATGCGCAATGTTTCCTGTAAACCATTAGGACCAACTAAGAGCAGCTGAGCTCCTACACTTGGAGTAGTGTTTCAGATGTAATAGAATCTGTTTACCTGCATCTTCTTGATGTTTTTCCAAATTAAACTGGTTGGACTTGAATGCTCATATTTTGCAGGTTCACTGCTGGTAATATTAATGATTTCAAAGAAGCTGTGTTAATCCTGGCTGAAAGTGAAAGCACCCAGAGAAGGTGCAATTCTGCTGCTGTAGCAGTCAGCTCCTGCTGGGTAGGAGAGACAGAGAGGAGAGAATACGAGCTGGTTATTAAAACTAAAATGAAAATGAAAATGAACCAGACATTACTCAGCCTCATTGCATATGCTAGAGGCTTGATTTCTTCCTTGGAAACAGAGCAACAAGCAATCCTAAATGGTGGTGTGGCTGCCTGCTGGCTGGCTCTAGGCTGGGTGAGACCAGGCCACAATGTAATCTCATGATGTGGCTGATAACCGGGGAGATTAGGGAGTGACTCCCAAAGTCTGGGTTATGAGGTTGGAAATTTGCCTTCTGATTGTTTTGGGGTTGTGGAAAGCAGTGAGGAAACCTCAGGTGGCTAATTTCTGTCTCAAAGAAAGAAACACCAAGGCAAGCTCTTTAATCATTGAATACTGGGTTGTCTGAGTGCCAGAAACATTTAACGGGACTGACAGGCTTGGCTTCTCTGGTAGTAGGCAGCTATGTGTCACCCAGTTAGCGGCAGCTCCCACATGCACCCCTGAAGAGAAGCAGGTGTCTTGGGGGGCAGTTGCCCTTCGTGTCCCTCAAGGCATCAATTTCTCTCCATGAGCTGCCAAGCCAGTCAGGGTCATTGGCTGCAGTGCTTGATCTAAGGTTGGGTAGCTGCATCTGTTTCTCAGAGGAGGGTTTGTTGCGTTGGAAGGCTGCAACCCAGATAAAGAAAACAGTTTCATGCATTTGTATGTGGATAGATATTGGTGTCAGAAGTTTGTTCACTAAGGAGTGAAAACCTTTAAAAGGCTCTGACCTTCACTCGAAACAAAAGTCTGCACAAGAAAGTAAACCATGAGTTGTTCAAAGTTTTTGAGCTTTTTGAAGCAAAAGCCTAGAAAGAGAAGTGCAAAAAATTATCTTAAGAGTTGTTGGCAGTTGTTTTCTTTTTCTTTGCCTGTGCAAAGGAAACATTCAAAAGCTTTTACAAAAGAAAACTTGAAGGAACATAGTTGCAAAACACATGTAGTATGTTTCAACCAGCTGGATTTTCTGGCAGCTCCTGAGAAATCCAAACAAGGAAAATGATTGTCCTTGTTTTGTTTTGCAATATTTTTTATCCATGCGGGACAGTACAAAGCACATCCTCTGTGGGAAGGTGTCACAGACAGCAGATGAGAGAGTTCCCTGTAAATTATAACGGAGTGTTTTCCAATCGAAAGTCAGCCCATGTGGAGGTCCGATCCTCTTAATGCACTCATACAGGGAAAAGAGAGGAAGTTGAGTCCATTAAGGAGAACAGTAAAACCAGGAGTCAAGCAATGAATGAGCAACTGATCCGGTAAAGTCATGCGAGCACCTCTAACTCCCACTCATTGCAGGAGGTATTCGACAGTTTTGCAGGTCTGAGCCCCAGTTCATGTGAGCAAGGGCCTCTTTTGCAATTCTATATGTCTGCTTTACCTTTTCCAGACATGCATCTCTAGTTTTATTAAGCACACAGCTTGCCGTGGTCCTTAAGTTCCCAGCACCTCTTTCCACCCCAGGTCCCACCCAGAGCTAAGAGACCTATTACCAGGTAATGATGTGTCAAGCAATAGGCAAGGTACAGGAAAATCACCTAAGGAAAATGCTGATGTTGCGTTAGAAGCATCTATATTTTTATTCTTTTTCATGACCTGATTTCCTATAGCCAAAGCCTTTAACTTGCTGGTGCTTCTCTTTAGATGAATGGGTGGATTTGGAGACTGTCAGATTGGCAGCAGGACTTGTCAAAAAAGTGTCATAATATTTCTCCTGTTGCCTTATGGCAAATTACATTTTCAGATCCCCAGACTTGCAAAAGTTGCTTGAAAATATTAAGTTTTAATGTTGCTTAGGTCTGTATTACAACAGAAATGGTTGAATTGCCTGTAGTTTTATGTTCATCTGAAAACTGTGGTGAAAACTTGCTGTGTTAGTTTCAAAATTCACCCTAACTTGTTCATATCAACTGTGCCAGGGCCCAAGCCAGCAGTAGTGACTTCTCATCATTTACTCAGGATGTTGACTTGAGTACTAACAGCCCGACCAGGGACAGGAAGCATCCAAACCATCTTAAATAGTGGTGATGGAGGAAGCTCTGAAGAACCTACATACCTGCAGACAGATGATATCTCTGGGGAGCATTGTATGTTTGCAGCCACTGTTGGATCCATTGCATGTTGTGATAGTCCGGAGCTCAACATGAACCAAGAGGAAAAGTTGCGTAGACTTCATCATGAAGTATTTTAATGGTTTCCCATATGTTAAATATTATCTCAGTAAGTGAGGAGTCCAATGCTTCTAGTGAATTCAGTATATAACAGCACCATTTTGAAATGATTTCTGGATAACAGAGTCTACAAGTGTTCAGAAAATACTCTTTTCCTTTACGCTAATGCTCAGTGTCATGTTCTGAGATTCCTTGTAAAGACCCCGATCTACACTGTGGAATATACCTTGGAATTTAGTTTCAATCTGCTTCAACATGAAAGAGATGAAAATGTGTAACTCCACAGGGAGAAAAGGTCCTGGTAGTTAAAGCTGGTAACAGATTTTATCACAAATACTTCAAAAGCTGTAACATCAGATTGTTTCTAGCTCACAAGGTTTGAAATGTTCTCGAATCTCGAACCTTTCTCAAATGGTTTTAATGAACTTTAATAATCAGGTTCTGTATCTTTGATTATAGTGAACTTCGCTTTCCAAAAGCAGCAGCTGTGGCAAGGAGTTAAAAGTACACTCATGTTATGATAACAGTTTGCAGAAGTTCAATAAAGATATTGATAAATTATACCAAAAGAATCCGGCAGACTTTGGAAAATGTTGACAGTAAAAAGAAATTTTGGCTAAAAATTTTGTTTTTTAAAATGGGAAAGGACTGGTTTCAACATAAAACACTTCTCATGCCAGGAATTTAAGCCAGCTGTCATTGTCTTTTGTATCCATAAACAAATTCTTTGGTCTCCCTAACAAATCTCAAATGAATAAAATCGGAATGAGAGAAGTAAGGACTGCTTGTCTGCAGTGCATATGCCATCCAGCAGTCTGATGCAGATTTGGGGCTGTTTCTTTGGAATTCTTAGCACATACTGAAAGCTGCCAGAGCCTTTCCATTCCCGCACCTCTGGTGAGAGTGCCTGGGAGCAGAAGTCAAACCTCATGAATCAAATCCAGGAGAAGAGAAGATGCAGCTTCGTGTCCAGTGCATAAGACCTGAAGAGCACAAGGCAGGCTGGCAGGTGTGTTACCATGTTACCATACCCAACAGTCCATTAACATCTCAATGGCTGTGCTACAGCATCAGCTGGGATGGAGACCGGGCAGTGCAATGTGTGAGCAGAGCTTTTGACATCTTGTTGGAACTTCTCAACAGCTGCAAACCAGGAAAAGCTTGCTCCTGAAGCTCTTTGGTCCCAGCTTTTTTTTCCTCTCCTTTCTTTTTAGTTTTTTTTTAATTTCTCTTTGTCCTACAGTCTCACCACAGATGATGGTATCCCTGGGATGTGGGGGACTGTAGCTTCCCCAGATCCTCTTCCTCTTCCTTACAATACTGAGACCAAAGCTGGAAAGGTGAATGAGGATTTTGAGTCACATCTCCTCTGAGCCCTTTTTCTGTTAGATCACTCTTTATTCTATCTCATAAATGATTAGTGGATCTCCTGCAAGCTGGTTGTCACTTGTGCTGTGTTTCACAGGTGGAAGAGGATGGTTTTCATTTCAGTGATCACGAGCAGGAGTTTAATCTGAAGTCATGCAGTTTGCTTGCACTTCATGTGATGACTGAAGTTCTGCAGAGAGCAAGCTTCTGTGTGAGATTTCTCAGAAGATTTTCTTCCCCTTCCTGCTAGAATTTCAAAGGCAATATTATTCATCTTTGTGATCATTTTGGTTGCTCTATATCTAAGTTATAGCTTAGACTTGCAGAAAAAGGCAGAGCCCTTTAAAAGGAATCGTTCAATGAGCAAAGTAACGAAGTCTGAATTGCTGTGAATTTCTCTCTTGTAGGATTCTCTGGTGGCTGCTAAGGGTTTCATTTTCCCCTCTTCTGAACCACTATGGGAGCTCTTTTCCACCTGGCTTCCTGTATGTTCAATGCTTGTCAGAACTACATAACTCTGAGTTCTCTACCCTACTGAAAAACTGAGTATTACAACTAAATAAAGATCTGTGGGCTCAGAAATGATGAGGTAACTGTGGGCGGACAAACTGATCACATTGGTCTTGTCTCCATAGGAATCAGAGGAAAAAAAAAAAAAAAAAAAAAAAGAAGAAGAAAAGACTTACATCATTGCTGAGCCTTGCCTCTGCTTAGCTTCAAGCTGTTGGTGAAGGTTAAACAGAGATGTTCACCACATGGTTCATCTTCCCAGCTCTCTCCTTTCATAAGGGTATTTCTCTTTCTTTTGCTCCCTCTTCCATGCTCAGCTGTTGAACGTTTCATCAACAGGAACTGTTTTCTTTCTCTCTTTTGCTCTCAATATATCTCTCTGGCTCATGAGTCAGGGAATCATTGAACATACCTGCTGTAGTGACATCTGATGTGTAGACAGAGTTCATTTCTGACTATGGAGTGTCAGCTGTGTACAAATACATATGTTAAATGCTAATGTAAACAGTATACTCTTTTCTTTGGAGCCAAGCTCAAGGTCAGGAGAACATAAGGTGCTCAGCTGTACTTTGTTCACAACATGGCAGATCTGCAAAAGGCGTTCTCTCCAAGTCAGTTAGGATGCACTCAAGTTTGGTTAGGCTCTGCTACAAACGGACTGTCCTGCTCAGCCTTTGGCACAGAAGCCTTGCAGAGCTCTCTCCTGCTATGTCTGAGAGCTGACAACACATTTGCCTTTGTGCCAAGAGGATGCCACAGTAACACACAACAGTGTTGCTGAGTTAAAGATCGAAGCTGGGCAGAGCAAAAAACCTCCTGGTGTAATTAATCCAGTCGTATTACTCCAGCTTTCGGCTTTGCTTTTTTTTTTTTTTTTTTTTTTGAAAGCTGGCCTGGCCTGCAAAACCCAGGTCTCAATTAATACTATTATCCTGGGGATGACATTTCCTCAGTCTGTCGTCGGTTATTTTTTAATTCTCTAATTCGTTCTAATATGCGCATTGCCTGCACATCAAGTCAGCCATGAAGACGCTGCATTTCCAGGTTCCTTCCTCTCCATCCTCCCAAAGAAATTAAAGCAAGGAGGCTGCGGGACCACAAGTGCAGGAAATAGAATTAGGGAACATATTAATTGGGGCATCAAGTAGGATTTTGTTCCAGGCGGTTTCCTTCCGTGAGCCACTTTGATGCTTCCCCTTCGCAGCTCTGTTTCTCATTAAAAGTATCCCTTAATGGCAAATGTTGTTTATGCATGTTGCAATTATGTCATGCTGTAACCCCTGCGCTGGCAGGCTTTGCTGATTGGTGGGGAGGGCAAGAGGAGGAGGTCAGTGGTGGGGAAGAATTGGGAAGAAAGGCGGGGGGGGGACATGGGGTGGGGAGGTAAACAACAGACAAATAGTTTCAGCTTCTCGGTTGAATGTGATGGCTGCTCCGAGCCACTCTGTGTGTACAGACTAGCTGGACGCCTGCTTGAGATCCAAGGTCTTGTAGCTCATTTTTACAGTCAGTTCTTGTTCTTTGTGCTATTTGCTGGCTTTTGGATTTGCATCGCTTCCAGAAAAATGGCCGGGGTGATTTTAAAGCTTTGCTTTTCCAAGTGAAACCTGGGCTCTCTTTTGCTGTTTTAGCTACTGTTTGGTTGAAGAGAAGTGTGATATAGTGTTGGCTTTAATTTTTAGAAAACATGTGTTTTTTCTTCATCATCATGCTTTCCCTTCTCCTCCACATCTCTCGTGCATCTTGAATCATGCAAACCTACAGCAGAGATCTTCTTCACTGCCCCAAGATCCACTCTGATCTTTTCAGACCCATTGCTCTCACTGAAGGAGCTCCTAGGTGGCTTTTGCCAGAACTAATCCAAAGCTGTGAGTAGCTCATTTGTGGGAAGGGATTTGTTTTTCCATCCAGGCAGCCAAAACCTCCAGCTTCCCCTCTCCCTCATGTGCCAACATGGAGTGTAGAGGGTTCATCCTGCCCTTGATCTCCAAACCCATGTGATCAGCTAATGACAAACCCAGGGCAAGGGGGAGCTGAGTTTTTTTCTCCTGATTTCAATTGTTCCTACATGGATTTGCCCCATACCTGGATCTTGAAAGCAAACAGTAAAAGCTGTAATGAAAGAAAGCAGCTCATGTGCATGGGGAGAGCAAGCCAAGCCATGTCCATGCCCAAGCAAGTTCAGCAGCCAATACAAATATCACCACTGTGTTTTGGAAACTCTGCTGGCCTCTCTGGATTGTGGGAGCCAACACAGTGACTGAAGCTGATTGCAAAAGCAGTGAGGTAAAACCTCAAAGCTGTGAAAACCGGAATGTAAATCTAAACTAACAGCTTAAGTAAATAATTAATTAATTAAACCGCCCTGCTTCCTTCCCAACTAATATCCACCCTGGAGTGAGTGAAGCCTAAGCAGGCAAACAGGCCCAGGAAACCACTGGAGCTGGGGATGACAGGGACAGAGCTGGTGAATGAGGGGAAGCAGACAAGTGCAGGAGTCACCGAGAAGAAGTCACTCAGTGCCTAGAGCCAGAGAGGCTGTGAAATGACTCATTTTCACTTTGCATGTATGATATTTGCATGCAAAACACATTCTGCGAGCAGTCACATGGGTATTCTGCTCATGGTTTTTGATCCGGGATGAAATTTCACCCTTTCCTCCAGCAAAGTCATTCATCTTTCTTTCAGGGAGGAGGGAGGAAGTGGGAGGGAACTGTGGGGAGAGAGAAAGGAATTGTCCTTCAGGCATAAAAATCAGGGATTTATCCCTCAAAAGGGTCACCCAGTTGTTCCATAGCATGAGGTTTGATCCTGCTGTTTGCTTACAGAAGGGAGAGCACAGGACTGGGCAGGAACAGGCCATACAGCCTCCAGCCTTCTGCTAGGCTGAGCCAGGCAGCCCTGGAAAGGGCCCTGCAGCCTTTGTGCTGCTCTGAGTAAAAGCTCCTCTGCAATGAGGTAATAACTCCACAACCAGACCAACAGTGTGTCTCTGGGAGAACTCCATAAGTGCCCTCCCCCCACCCCAACAGTAAGGACAGAAGACCTATGTTGTCTTTCATCTGTACTCTAAGAAAGGTTTGCATCATTTTCCTTGACACTGGTGGGTATTTCTGGTATTCTACCTTGCTCACAAGAGCAGCTTGTCAGGCATTGTGAAATGGCATCTACAAGGATGTCTTGCAGAAGGTTATCACACCTATTTTGCACCATGATTGCCGACACTGGTGACCCTGGAGGACCATGTCTGCAGCAGTCACTGTTGCTTCCGCTACCTCTGTGATGTTGGGGCAGAGTTTCCCAATAAAAGGATTGGTGCAGTCTATTAGCAGTCTATTAGTCTGTCACTTTTTCTCTGTCATTGCTTGTTTCCAAAGCCTTATAGAGCAATAAATGACCTCATAGGAAATATTTGTGGCACGGCTGCGGGATGCTAGCTAGCCAGATTTGGGAGCTGTTTGCCCTTCTAGAGATTCTTAAAAAAAAAAAAAAAAAAAAATCCAGAAGGCCAAGCCTACTGTTTCTCATGGCAAGAAATGTACCATTTTCACCAGGCATCTGACTTGAGAACTGATATTTAGCTGTACTTGGATCTTATACATACAAAGGAGTATCTTTCACATAACTCCACTGTGGTCCTCTGCACTTCTGTGAGAGAACCTACTGGTTTTGGCAGGGTAGATGGAGAGGCATGGGATGAATGCAGGCAGCCTGCCATAGTCAGTTCAGATTTCTCTGCTTGTGCTGCTGGGAGCCTTTTCCTTTCAGCCAGTAGCACTGAGGGCTCAGATTTAAGAGCTGCAACAGGAAGATGGAGTGTCAAAGCCACAGCAGGGGTTGCACCTTGCTCAAGTGGGTACAGTTGGGTGAAGAGGCCCATGATGGGGCCTCTGATGGTATCAAGAGGTGATTTTTGGAGCTTGAAACCCTTTGGTTACTTAGTAGAGATTCAGATGGAAGGCTCACACAAGTGAGCCTGGTCCTGTGTATCAGGGGTTGGGCATATAAAGAATCTGTTAGGGAGGGTAAGGATCTGCCCTGCAGGTTCTGACCATGTTCAGAACCTTTACTTGCAACCAATAATATCTCTGAGAGGGCACTGCAGAGTTAAATCTGTACAGTCACTCTGAGGATATACCTGATCTGTGCTCAGACAAAGCTGGCTGTGCATGCTCTGAGCACAACTTGCCCCCAGAATATGGGCATGTGATGAGTTTGAGGTACTCCAGCAAAGGGGAAAACCTTCAGACCAACCTTCCCCTTAGTGTGAGCTCAACCACAAGGGCAGGAAAGCAAGCTATGCCCAGGCTGGGTGTCAGCAGTATGGTTGCTGGTAGTTTTTACGTTATAAAACAATATATCTTACAATATAAAAGAGCACGGGTGCACTGGAGTATACCCAATCACCTGAAAACATGTGGCATCAAATCAGTACAGTAGTCAAAAAGGCTTTGAAAGGACTTATTTTAGTGCCAAGGTAGAGGAAGGACATCCCACAACAAGTGCATCTCAAAGAGAGGTTGAACAGCTGCCTCAGGCACCTTTCTTTGAGCCTGTGATTTTCACAAGGACTCCTAGCATTCCCTTGTTGTTAATGGGCGTTGAATCCTGAGCTGAGTTGTTGCACTGCTGAGGGAGGAAAGTTGCAGTGCATAAGTGCATTTCTCCTCCTGTTCAAATGCAGTTTTCTCAGAAGTCCATGCAAGGAAGGAGGAAGAGTCACCTGGCAAACAAACTTAAATGAAGGCTATTTTGCTGGAAATGTTTGAATGTTGTTGCTGCAAAATACACAAAGAGTATTGATAGCACAGCACAGAGTTCAGCTTGTGCAATCAGGAGTGTGTGTCTGCAAGTGTCAGTGTGTGTTTGTTTGCAAGATAACGTCTTTCTCTGAAAGTAAATTTTGGAAAACAGCTGCTGGCAGGTGAATTCCCTTGTTAGAATCTCCCTAAATATCCTGATCCATCAGCACTGAGTCACTGAGAACAGCAGTGATGAACCCCAGTGCCTGCAATTTCTGCCTTGGTTTCCTGGATGGAATCATATAGGCAGATGTGTCAGAGTATAATAAATCCAACTAAGACCTGCTGGCTGCAGACATGGTCTGACAGTGCAGCGCATGTGTTTTGGATCTGGCAGTCTGGCATGTGCCAAAGGCTGGATCTGCTCCATGGTCATTGTGGTGTTTCCAGATTTCTGGGTGCTTAGTTAGAGCTGCTGCACAAACCAATATCCTGATACCCCTGTCTTTGCTGAGATTGATTTTTGTCTCTGGGAGAGAAAAAAGGACATGTGCAAGGACATCTGTGGCGTGGTGACCTTAATTAAACTCCTGATCCAGAGCTGGAGGAGTATCAGAAAGACCAGGGCAAAGTCCCCCATTTGATAGCAGAATTTTAATCAGATCATCCCAGGAACCTGTGATGAGAGATTGTGCTTGTCTTTTTCACTGTACCATAACACCAGTGAGAAATTCTTAATATGCTGCTGGTAAATGGTGCCCTGGTGAACATCTGCAGGATGCTCATGAAGAAGTAATGCAGAGGCAGCTCCATTCCTCTGCCTCTGTGCCAATTCACTGGTCTTTGATGTAAAACCAACACAGTTCAAGGACTCAGCAAAGTGAATTGGTCTGAGATCAACACAGTTGTGATCTCACTATTCCCAGTAGGTCAAGCGATTTCTCTGCTTTTTTACTTGCTCTGTGTTGCTTTTCTCCCCTTAATCTCCATTGCCTCCTATTTACATATATGGAATAACACACTTCTTATTTTATATGCCCTCAAAATCACATGTGAGCCCATATTCTGTCAATAAACAGCAAACTTCACTGTCCCTGCGGTACTGGAAATCTCTTCAAATGAAAGATTTTCATATGAATTCCTCTGTAATTTAGCATGCTTATGAAAAAAAATAAATGGAAACGCCTAAAGTCAACAGAACAGCTTGCAACTTGGGTGGCCAAAGGGGTAGCAGGTGGGGGTGCCATGGTAAAACAAACCCCAACTTAATTACAGAAACCTCTGTCAAAGAGGTTTTCTTCTTTCTCATGCACGTATGTACATGCGCGTACTTATCTCCGGCAAATGGGCTTTTCTTAAGAAGCAGGCTGAGCTGCAACACACAAGTTATTCTTGTTGCTGCAAACTCTTTTGCTGACTCAGTCCTAGGGATCCTTGCACAAGCAGTGTCAGACTGCACTCTGTTGTTGCTCTTGAGCTGGTTGCTGTTTGATACAGAAATACCTGTTATGGCACTTTTCTAGCAGAGAGCTGAGAAGCTGAGCTCCACCTTTGCATCTGCTGTATTTGCTTTATTAAGCAGTCGGTGCACCTGCTAGCTTAGGGAAGGCACCTTGGTGAACGTTCCCTGTGCGAGCCTCCTCTGATGAGCAGGAGAAATGCAACTGAGTCAACAGCATCATCTGAATTCCAAAGTGTGGGTGGAAGAAAAGAATCACTCTTTGTTGCCGAACCTAAAATCCCAAAGCTTTCTTCACTGTGTAATCTGTTGGTGTCAGCAGATTCTGAGTGTTTTACTGCCAGCAGTCAGCTGAACTTCCTTCAAGTTGCAACATCAGGAGGGTTAATTATGTACAAACTGTTGGCCAGGGCTGAGGTCTGGCATGTGCGGATCCAGCTGTGCTGGAGACACAATCCAGAGGTGATTGTCACGGCCAAGGCCCCACGTTCCCAGGGACTCAGGGCCGGCTGTGTTCCTGGTATCAGCTCAGGGAAGGCAAAGAGAGCAGGTTCTGGAGGCAGCTTTTTTTCCTGCAAGAGGTCCTGGTTCAAAGGAAATGAGATCGTATGTAGAGAATTAGTGTTCCAGGAAAGGAGCTGGAACCATTGTGAGTTTAATTTGGTTCTTTTTTAGCCCTCTGCAAGGGTTGGAAATACCATTTTCAGATATGGAAATGTTTTTTGAGAATTAAAAAATGAAAGTCCTGGGTGGGGGGTGGGGGGGGGGAAAGCATTCATCATTTATTTTTATCTGAATGGACAGTGCTTTACACTGTAGGACTTCTTCAGTGAATAACTGGCAGAAGATATCTAAGAGATTTCTCTCCAGGCCATGGAGTGCGTTTTGTTTTTAGGGATCCTCCCTTAGGATTCCAGCAGCTAATTTGACAGGTCCTCCAAGGAGAGAAAAGTCTTTCCTGCTCCTTTCCACCAACTTGCAGTGTTGCCAAGTTTTCCATCCTCCCCCTCCCAACAGCACTTAAAACTCACTTTGTGGATTTCCCAATATTTGTAACCTCATCAATTGGAGCTTATCTCCCTGATAAATAAAAGGACACAAAACGCACACGTGGCTTATCTGAGAGCTAACAGAGCGCTCTCCTTGCCTTGCTGAAGGTGAAGACGTGGGAAGCATTCAGTCAGCAATTGAAACAGTGCAATTAAAATACATATCAGTTCGCTTTTCACTTGCCCTGTTTCCATGTTAGTCTGCTGCTGAAGCTATTTTTGACACCTGGCTCTTCCACAACAAATGTATCTGGCCTAAAGATGCTGATTTTCTTCTTTTACTTCAGCTGCCTGGCATCCAGCTTGACCAGAGCTACCAACACCCAGCTGCTGCACAGCCCCTCACTGCGAGATCTCCTCCTCACAGAGCTCAGTGTAATGTCTTTTGTCTGAATAGCAAAAATATTGTTCTCCCACACATGATGAAGGGCACTGCAGTGCCCCTGCTTCATTTTGATTGTTTTTGTATCTATTTTTCTTTTCATTATGACTTAATTAAGTCACAACATCAGCAAAGTGCTGTTCTTTATCACAGGACAGGTGTCAGAGTAGACAAATGGCAATGTTGTCAAAGAGGGAAGGGGAACTGAATGCACTTTAAAGCAACTTTTTTCCCCATTTTTTGTCAAATTGTCTATTTTCCTGTATGCTACTTCATCAAGTTCACCATTTTCCCTGATAGAAATACCTGACAAGGGAAAGCACAGTTGTTGGTGCTTCCAGTGGGTGATTTTAAGCAATAGTAGTGATTTCCTGCCTTATATATGTGCAGTGCTCCCACCGTGTGTCTACCACTCTGTAGTAAATGGCTATTTAATCTCTATCTCATAGAAAAAAAAAAAAGAAGTCAGAACGTGCTCGTCCCCCGAGATGGGCTTTTTGATTGCTCTAGCTTGACACTCCAACTTAGTGTCCTCATGGCCACTGATTGATTTCAATTAACATTCTCATGCTCCAGGCACTATAAATAACCCTTGTCTGGCCAGCTGCTTCTCCACTGCCAGCCCAACCTTTCTCCTTTAGCTGCTGCTGCTGCTCATCTTGCTTCTTGGCTTGGCCTCAGACTCAGTCTATAATTCTTTCCAAACTTCCCTGTATAAAATAATCATGTACATGAAGTAAAACAGGAGTCTCATATACACACTTAATAACTCTTGTGTACTGTATGAGTGGGAATTCCACTTTATAACCCCCAGAGCTTTCAAATGGTTCTCATTTTCAGCAGCATTCCTCCTGTGAGATCTAAAACTTCCCATTTTATCCCAAGCCGTTTCTTTTCCCTTTCAACCTTTCTGGATTTCGGGGGGCAGGCGGCTGTGGTTTGGGCAGGGAGGCAGCAGGGAGCTGATATCTCTGCTGCTCAGCTCTTCAGCCACATGTTGGGGTTCCCAACAAATGCAGTGCCACATTTTCCAAATTAAAGATTTTGGCAGCAAAAAGTCTGTGAGTCAAGGTTTAAACGAAACTGATAAGATAAGCTTTACAGGACCTATAGCTAATATTCTACATGTGTTGGTCTGTCTGCCTACCTGTTATCTCTTTCCTGGTGAAAAAGAGAAGAAAGAGAATATCGTGTGTATTTAGACACATAGTATATGTGACAGAGAGATAACGTCTGTATGTATCTGTGTGCAGGAGCAAGTCTGATAGGCAGATAAGTAAGAGGTAGCAATCCACAGATTTATAAGACCAGAAGGGACAGTCACATCAAAGACATGCAGAACTGGAGATTTTGAATTGGAGGGACTTTTGTTGTTTTGATGACGTTTTGAAGGCCAAGGGAAAATAGACACCTCTTTGATACAATGCACATGTGCTTCTTTTCTGCCAGCTGGGATATGGTTGAAGTTGCCCAACCTTCAATTAAAATTAAAAGTCCACAATCTGTCCTTATTATGTCTGGTTGTTGTTGTTTATTCCCCACCCAGCAACACGCTGTCTGATGGAAGATCTCAGAGGCCCCGATTCAGTGGTGTTTAAATTAGGAGGATCTGTGTTGGCTTGGCATTAGTCCACACGTATGACAGAAGGAAAGGGAACGATAATCATTGCCCTCAGCAACCAAGAACGCTTTGATTCAAAATTTCCCAGTTTCCTTCAGGAAGGGGAAAGACAGAGAGATTCCAGTGGAATCCACCCCATGACTTGGTGTGGCTGGCAGCCGCACGTGCAGCCACGTATGCGCACATCTCCTAGTGCAGACAGCAGGCCTCATAGGAGCAGCAGGAGGTTCGTGTCCTGTGGAGCCATGGTTATACTCCTGGCCATGCTGCTTGTTGACTTGCATCTCTCCTCGTGCCATGCTCTCAGCTGCGTGCGAAGCCCATATGCTCGGTGCATGTCACGCAGTTGCTGGTTACCAGTGCTAATTGAAACATCATTTTCAATCGTACATTCGTTGTTTCCTGTTTTGTTGTTGTTGTTGTTCCTCCCTGCTCCTGCTCCCCACATTTGGAGCCTGGCCTCTGTCCCTCTGGTGTGTCACTACTGTCATTTGCTGGGCTTTGTGTCAGTGCTGCATTGGGCAGCACTTGGCCAAATGAAAGGATAGTGAAATCGCAGTGATATTGTTAGGCTGGAGCCTTCTGTGGTCAGGCAAACCTATAGCTGGGGGCTGCAGGCCAGATAGGGTCCCACCAGTGCTCAGTAGAGATGGATAACAGTGTTCTTTGATTTGCTGGCCATATTTTTTCGGATAAATAGTGTGCTGAGGGCATGCTGCTGGCTATGTCTCCTGCTCTAGGGTTGCGGGATGCTCTGGTGCTTGGAGTGGTTGCAGAGTGCTAGTCTCCACCTTGCACAAGTATAGATGTGCTGAAGCAACAAACCGGGTCTCAGTGCTTCCAGCTCTCTTGTTGCTTTGGTTCTGAGGGGACTGGTGCTTATAGCAGTGCAAGAAGTGTCCAAAGAGCAGGATGCTGCCCTGTGTTCCTCATGAGCTTTCATTATTCTGCCCATTCTTAGACAAATTCAGAGTGCAGCACCAGTGCACTCAGCCCTTGTTCTGTGAGTGGGCAGCACCAAACACAGAATGAAACCCTGAAACAAAATAGATTATTTAAAACAAACAAACAAACAAAAATGTGATTAATGTATAATGAGAGCTTAAAAAGTCCAAAGAGAGTGATCTTGTGTTTTTCTTGTACAGTGTTAATGTTGCAATACTACTTAATGCAATGAAAAAAATATATACATGGAGGAGCCTTTTCAAATTGAAATGATTTCTGGAAGTGTTGAGACTTTAATTTGTTGTTTTGAGCATTGGAAATAAATAAAAATATCAAACTAGCCATATCAAAAGGTATTTGTGATCCCATAGTCCTGGAAAACTTCTCTTTTCCACACAAATAGTACTAAGAAATTCACACAGGTCTAATCACAGAGTCTCCCAGAGCTATTAGTGGACATGCTTGTAGATAAACAAGAAACAAAACATCCTGAGACCAGTGGGAGAAATAAATAGATTCTGTGGAAGGGAGATGGAGTGTGAGAGTGAGGGCAGGAACGGGGCAGATGTGTGCAAGTTTGAAAACTGTTTTTTACATTACAGGATGTCATTTATTTTGTTTGAAAAACATGTTTTTATGGCATTCTGTGCCTTTCAGAGTTCTCATGTGCTGGAAGCCAGCTCTGACTTCTGTGTCAATGGGCACTCAGGGACTCCAAGCCCTGAGTTATTTGACTGTCAAGTGCTGTTACTAAGTCAATGGAAATCACTTAGAAAAAGAAGAAAACTAAATTAATTTGTTTTACTTCGGGATGTCCAGAGCAATCATTTATATTATGAAGCTGCAAGTGGCAGGAGGACATCTTAAAACAGTGCATTCCAAAAGCTCAGATAAAGATGCTGGAAGAGAGGTTTTTCCCTTGTTCTGCTTTGCATCATTACTTATCCTTAGAGAAAAAGATGAAGAATAAGCTGTGTCCTAAGTAGGTGGTACACAGCTGTGCATGCTAGGATCTTGTCATTTGTGTCTGGCTTTAATCATATGAAAAAGGTCACTGGGCCAGATCCTGCCATGTCCCAGATAGCATCGTGCTGGGAATTACTGTGAAGACTGAAGTCAGGCAAAATGTCATTAAATAGGGACATTAGCATTTTATCTGTGAAAATATTCAAGTTTCTTACATGCTGTGCTGGGGGCATATCACCTGAGGGTGTACAAATCTCTATGCTGAGGAATCTGTACCTAAGCTGGTCACTTTAGGCTCCCCTCATATGCACATGGGGAGTGGGGTCTATTTAGGGTGATGTAGCTGCAGACTTCTGCAGGTGTCAAGGGAAATTGAGTGGATTATTCTGCTCTGGCACTCTTTCCTCAAAAGGAGAAACATCAGAGGGCCTTTGAGGGATTCGCTTCTGAGGGTTCATAATCCCAGCTTTCCTGGTGGAATTTTGAGATGGAACTAGCATGGACTTTAGCCTGAAGTCTGATCTCAAACCTCTGATTTTGCCTGTTTTGCAGGCTTACCCCTCATTACTGAGATCTCTTCCTAAGCTGTTGGGGCACATGGTTCAACTAGACTGCCAAATCCAGCCTGTAAGTGATGTAGAGATGTGTCTAAATCCTGACATACCTACCTCATTTTTCCCCCCTCAAGTGACTTACACTTATCAAGTATACACACATCATCAGCTATTTTAGCCTCTAACCACATGGGAATCTCATTTAGGAGAAGAAATTTGCCTTCTTATTTGTAGTTCTGGACCCTCAGCACCCTAAGTTCTTGGCTGAGCTGCATCATGGCCAGATCAAGTAGCATCAAGAAGCTGGCAAGGCATTGCCCACTTCATGTTGTGCTGCCTTGATAAGCTTGGATTATAGTTTTGTTAACCTCTGTCTGTAGAGCAAGCTACCACAGACTTGTCCAACGCACCTTCAGCAAGGGCTGGTGCTTCTGCTGCCAGGTGTGACCTGTAGGGCTGCAGCCCCAAAGGGAGGGAATGGGGCAGTCAGACCTCACTGCACTGACGAAGCTTGGCACAAGACAAACTGTGTTGCTCCCTATAACAAGGGCTTATCTTGAGCCCACTGAGGAAGGGTTAACACAGGACCAGTTTTACCTTTTTGGTTGTTTTGATTGCCAGAGAAAAGATTTTGCATTTATTTTGTGTAGGACCAGAAATTACTAGACCGTAGACATCACTTTTGATATACGTCAAAGTTCTAACTGGAAAAAAACAAAACAAAACAAAACAAAAAGAATGCAAATTTAGTCTTTTACACAACCAGAACTCCTTTGTGTGTCTAGTCATTCCTCTGACAGTTGTGTCTTTGCCTTCTTAAGAAGTTTCCCCAGCTGACTGTGTCACTTATGTCTCCTCCAAAAACTCATAGGTTGAAATCAAGGAGCATATCTCCATTTAGACTGATGTGTCCATAATTTCCTAGGCTAGTTGCTTTGGTGAAATCCAGAAAATCACATTCAATGTTTTGCTGTCATATCCCATGTGTTTTTCCAGTTCTATAGGGTAACGCTTTCCAATGTCTTAGAGATTCTCTTTAATTTTGTTGTAGGATTGGATGGTTTCTCAGCTAGTCAATTGGGATCGGTTACTGGGAACAGTTTGTGCTGGGATGTGCTGTGGGTTTGGCTGACTGTGGCTCAGTGCGCTTGTGTAAGTGGTGGAGCTGCTTGCAGGCAGTAGCTATCATCTCTGCCTGTGATGTGTGACGATGGGTTTGTTCTTGTGCTTGTCAAGTCCTTGGCTGCTTGTTTGTTGTGGTCATCACGTTCCCATGTTCTGATTTCTTGGTTATCATGTAACCATGCAGACCACCACGGCTCCTTCCCTCCTGTTGTTGTGGCTTCCTGTTAACCACTGTTTGTTGTGGGAGATGTGTGGTGGTTTTTAGGAGCTTGTTCCTTTGCTCTGGCTGCATGATGCTTGCATTGTAGCTGTAGGTTTCCGTGGTAAACCCTTTGAGTTCAAAATAAAGAAAGAACAAATCAGCTTTCCCTTCCTTGTCATTTGGGAAATGCAAACATGATCTTGTTCAGCATGACCACGAAAACTTGGAGATCAAATTGGGTTAATTGAAAGTGTCCCACAGCACAGAAATTCACTACTTCTGCTTCTCCATTCTTGTCTTTCCACAACCAGATTCCAGCTGCCAGCTCCAAGCATCAGGGAGGTTTGCTTGTTATCCCACTGAGTGGGACAGGACAGTAGTTATAGAGCATCACCTGAGTAAGACTGCATCTTCAGTAGTAAAACGTAAATTTCTGCTGTTGTTTGCCATATTACTGCATAAATCTGGCGTGTTAATTGTGGAGAAGTAACAACAGCATCAGGGAAATGGAGAGGAAGAGTTGGGGAGCAGAGGTTTGTGTTTATATCAAGTTTTTTCATGAAAAGAAAAATATACTTTTATTCCAGTGATTTGTCTGCGAGCTCCATTCCTCTCCCTCAGCTTCCTCCCCAACTGCCAAATGTTTCCCTTTACCTGTACAGATCAGCATGGAGTGGTGTGAGGTTTTATGAACACAGCATTACTCCCTAAAGATAACCCCCATGGATAATCAGGGGGAGAAAAGAGAGATGCAAGGTATTTGAAGGGGACATTTGAAAGCTGGTTGTGAAAACTTTTTTTCCAAGCCTTTTAACAATATGAAAGCCTCCTTATATTCCGCCCCCCCATCCCCCCCAGAATGATCCACAGCACTGAAATTCAGACAGTTGTAATCAGCTCTAATAGGAGCAGAAAAGCCAAGTGCCATGCGTTATTATGCCTCAGCCCCTGTAGTGCCGGTATCCGGAACCTCGCTTGCGCTGGGATAACAGTAAACAGATGTGAGGGGCAATACTGAGTTACCCTTTAAAAATCCAGCTTTCCTCCATGGATTTTCACAGTTCTTGTTAAAGCTCCTTCTTACTGAACACTTTCTTTCTCTCTTTTTCTCCTTTTGCAAAGTTACTGTTTGGTATTTTTTTCAGGATCAGCTCCCTTGGCTGATTCACCAAGTGGCTTCATGAACAGTTAGATTGGCACAGTTAATGGGTGATCAGGATTTGGGAGTGATTTGGAGTGGAGGAAGGAGTGGGAGTGTGATGGGATAAGTTGGGCTTACCACTGTGAGCAGTGGCATCGAGCCTCAGCTTTTCTGCGAGGAGCCACAAGACTCTCCAAGTCTGGGAATAGGCATGAGTCTCCAGTTGAACAGTGCTGCTCTAAGCATCTTTGGTATAAAAGCAGAGAACACTGCTTTGGTTGTGAGTTAGTTCAAAGGTTATTGTGATAAATATCTGTCTAAAATGTTACAGAATTGGGACTTTACTCCAAGTTTGTTGATTTTAAAGAGAAACAGCCTTTCTGGTGGTGGCGAATTCATCCTTGGGTGGATTCTTATTCTGTTGTGTGTTCATGCCAATGGAAGAATGGGGTTATTGAGAAGAGCAAGGCACAGAAGGACAGGTTTCAGACAGTTTTGGCTGATTGTGAGATGACACACCAAGGATGTTGTTTCCTATTGCGTTCAACCCATAGTGCCCATAGGCAGCCACCCTGCCCTTGCACCCACTGCCTCCTTAGTTCTTCTGTTCCTGGTGCCACAAGGCGAGCTGCATCAATCAGCTCATCCAGAGGAAAATCACACCCTCAGTGTGGAAGAGACGGGTTCCTTTGCAGTCAGGTCACTGACCTGGTCTGCTCTGCAGCTTCCTCGTTGCCAGGTCTGGCTCCAGACAGGGCAAAGAAAAATATTCGGAGTAGCAGGAAGGTGGGCAGGGAGCTTTTCCCAGAGGTGGGTCAGGCTGCACGCGTGTGCTGGTGATCAACCTGGAAGCTTCTGTTCAGTACTGTCATCAGCTCTGCCCACTTACATGCAGGCAACTGAAAACACTATAATCTGTAAGTATTCCTAACCATGACACCAGTGTCTCTGGACACAGCATCACCCAATAATAAGTTTAAAGAGAGAGACGTGGAGGAAAAGAAAGGAGTTATTTTGGTTGGTGTGCATTCTCAAGGGGTTCCTTCCTAGAAATTCCCCGCTCTGGTCTGGCTCTGCAGTTCGGCAGCTACAGGTCCGCAGGGAGGAGCTGAAGGACCAGGATGTGTCTGTGGGCAATGACACACTGCTGGGGCATGTACAGAATTCCCTCAAGTGACCACAGAGCTTTGCTGAACAACTGTCAGCAAACCTCTCACCCTTCCTCAGGGGAGGACACCATGATGCCAAAAGTGTCCCAGTGGATTGGGTGGTACTCATCCAGTTCTGGTACAACTGCTCCCCTTCCTGTGGCTCTTTTGCTCTTCATTATCTCCCTGGGAAGAGGTTGTTCTCTCAAGCAACAATATCCTGAACTAGCTTGGTTTCTGCAATGTCCATATTTAGTGAGACTGTTTCTTATTTAGAAGCAGCCTTTGCATGGGTGTGAAGATGCTCTGCAGCATGTGAGCAATGTAAATGGGCTTTGCCCCCTGGTCTGTAGCTGGAGAAAATGTGTGAGAGATTTCCCTGCTGCTAATAAGCATTGTGTGTTTGCCTTCCTCTTCGGGGGTGGCTCAGATCTGAGGAAAGGATTAAAAAGGCCTTCCAGTGGGACATGAATGTTTCTGTATGTTCCTACATTGTTCCCAGCCTTCTGCTAGGGTCCAGCTGCATGGCACAGGCCTCCAAAATGTCAACAAAATTCCCAAACACCAAATGCATGCAGTCAGGACTGGGTGCTTGCTTGGCAGAGGTGACCATCTCAGACATAGTCATATTCTGTGGGAGAGGATGCTGAGGGTAGCAGGAGCCCAACCCTGTGCTTCTGCAGGAGAAGGATCTGGATCTGTCTGTGACCCGCTGTGCTAGTAGAAAGACTGTGACTTCCTGAAAGCCTTCTGAGATAGGTAATGGGGTCATCCTGGGCTGTGGGCCTGTGGTACCCAGAGAGGCCAAAGAAAAGAAACAGCATCCATCAGCAGCAGAGCCTTTGCTACTAATGCTTCTAGGGAGAGAGCATGAGGAAATGCTTGGATAGGAATAAGCAGAGCTGGCAAAAAAATGTGCATTTCATTTTATGAACATTTCATGGTGAAACTTAAAACTTCCACCAAATTTGGGGGACTGGATAGCTCAGGGGATTAGTAATGGGATACAGAGCCTTTCATCTCACCAGTGCCTTTTCAACTGCAGCTCAAGTCAATACCAGTGACTGAAAGTTGTTACCATCTGATGGCTTATGTGCAATGAGTGGATGGTCTCACCCCATTTCCTGGCAGCCAGGTACCTGGGGCTGATGTACACAAACATGCCGTAACGCCTGGCTACTGGCCAGTCCATCAGTGGCAGGAGGAGGCCATGAGATGAAATAGCAGCCTGCTCCCTTCAAGGGGGAGCTTTATCAGGTAGGATCCTGGCATGTGTAACGTGAGGAACTGGTAAGGTGGGAAGGCAGCAGACTAGTTTAGAATGATAGTGTTGTGTAGACGTCTTTCATTCTTGCTGAGATACAAAAGGAATGATGATTTGTGGCAAGAACCTCACCCATCGGCAATCAAAGCTATGATGTGTGTGAGATTTATGTTCTACAAATAGAGCGAAGACATTATGGCATTGGACTTAATTTAAAATGATGTCACTGGCTTTCTGCCTCTCCCCAAAGTGGTTCAAAGTAGAACCTGGAAAGCATTTTACAGGCGTTACTTCATTAATGCATCTGCAACATGACTCTAGCATAGGGCTGCACAGTCATCTCCATTTCCAGCTAGGGAAACTGAGGTACAGAGAGAACAAATGAAGGTGTATATATTCCAAAATGAAAAATGCAGGACCTTGGCCCCGAGCCAGGTCCAGTAATGGATTTGGACCATCAATGCTCTTCACTTCTCCCTCAGCTAAAGACATGTGCCCTCTCTCTTTCCATCATGGATCTGAAAAGAGCAGCTCAGATGAAGCCTAATAAAAAACCACTGTCACTTATGGGATACATTATTTCGTCATTTTGTGCTTTGGAGACATCGTAATTAGGACACAGTTTGGAACAAGACGACTTCTAATGAATATTTTTCTGGTTCTGCTCAATGTCACTGTGGGTGGCAGCGATAGGATGAAGAACCTCTTAGAGATGACAAAGCACTGAGGCTGGCTGTGGTCCCCATGAAGGAGGGAGCAACTTTCACACACACCCCATTTGAGGATATCCATCCCTGGCCCTAACAAGAGGATTCCTGGGCCCTCTATAGGGAGAACAGGTACAGCCCTACATGACCTGTCCTTCTGCAGGTTCCATGGACTAGCACAGTGGGGCAAGGCCCCATGTACCCTGCTGCCCTCCCCTCAGTTATACAAAGCCACGCATAAGCAGACCGTTAGTAAACGAATGATGTCAGCTCCCACTGGCATTATTTTTAAGCACTTTGTATATATTACTTGCCTGTATGTATCTCTGGACTGCTCTTTCTTCCCCTCCCACTGTCTCTCAATCACTCACAGAGCTTTTTTTTCCCTTCTGTTGGTTAAACCCAACATCTGTAGATTTGTTCTTAACAAAAATAAAGCCATCCATCTTCTTCGGCACACTGTAGTGTCATGTAAGCTCAGGAAAGCTGGCTCAGTCAAGGTTTACGGTAGCTGTCGCAGCCCACAGTGGGAAAAGGCATTTATCTGAAGAGGATGGTTTGCAGTTCTCAAGAATGCATCCTTCCCTCGGACTGAGGGGGTGGCTTTGTTTATCCTTTGGCACACAATGAAATGATGGGAAAACATGCTTGGATGCACTGCAATTGTAAGGTGGGGCAGGGCAGTGGATAAAAATGGAACAGAGCCTTTGATCCTGGGCCACGACAGATGCCTCCCAGGGCTGGGGCTTTGGGGTGGACGTTGTGTTCTTGCTCTCCATCTCCGTGTACAGATCGAAGAGTTCCTCTCCTACCTAGTGAGCAGAACAAAGCCACCATCAAGCTGGGGATCAGGAGGAGGGGTGGACTCTGGGAAGCCTGGCATTTTCAAGCACTGCAACAGAACACATCACTGAGTGCTTTGGTGGGGGACACAGGACTGGCCAGGGCCATGCAGTGAGTCATGGGAGGTGGCTGAGCTTTGTGAAAATGTTTTTCCTGTTAATCACCCCCACCATCTCCCCCAGAAAACACAATGGAAACTCCTTAATCCAGGAGATAGCCCGGGGCATACCACAGACTCGGAGGGTCCTCACGGGAGGCTCCAATCCCTCCCCAGCCTTCCCAGCAGCCAGACCAGGTAGTAAATAACTCCACGGGTCCGAGAGACCAAAGGGGAGTTGTGGAAGTATTACGTGCTGCGCTTAGCCCTGCTTTGTCCCGGATCTGAAGCTCAAAGGCTCTGGAGCACTGACTCCTTGGAGCCAGAGTATATCATCTGTTAAGTCTCTGGCAAGACAGGCTCACTTTAGAGTGAACAAATTAAAGGTCGTCTCTAAAAATCTGGTTAATGCCACATGCCAAAATAGACAGAGAAACTGAGGGATGATGGATATTGAGATATATGGATCAGCCTGTGGCTCGAGACATATTTGTTTCTTACTTGGTTTTGTTTCTGTAGCCTAGGTATATTGTTTTTATTATTTATAGTGTTGAAGGGAGTAGCCCTGTGTGTTTGAATTTATTTGCTGTGCTATGTGGCTGATTTGGAACACGTCCTGTTGTGGTTTTTTGTTATTTTTTCACTAAGGATCCCAGCAATCATTTGGCACAGAGTATAGAAAAACCAGAAGGAAAAGAAAAAGCAAAAAGAAGAATAAGAAAATTCCACAATTTCATTTAACCATTTACTTTTTCAGTACTTATCCACTGCACTTGAGATAGCTGCAGGACCCTCTGTGGCCTTGATTCAACAGCTTTTTGGTGGAATTTAAGTACCTACCTAAAGCTGGGAATACATTTGAGTGCTTTGCCAGAGCACTGAGCGGCACCAGAAGGACTCTTTGCTCACCCCACAGTGCTGCCCCGCAGATGGAGTGCGGCAGCTGCTCAGCAGCAGCAACAGAGCGGCCAACCAGGAGGGAAAGGGGATCCATTACATCGAGAGTTCACTTTAAACTCCAGTCAGTGTTTTAACATGAATGATTCATTCCATTTCTGAGATGACTGAGCAGTCTGGGGAAAGAAAAAGAGAAGAGGGAGTGCTGCAGATGGACATCTAGAGGAATGTGATTGTGGGACTCAGACCTCAGGGCTTCAGCACCTCAGGGCATCCTTCAAGTGCTTAAGCAGGAGTCCCTCTCTTTCCTTTTTCGCAAATGAAACACTGGTGATCTGGACCTCTTTCTTCCTTGCATTTCTGTATCTTTTTATCTCTGGGCCTGGCAGAAAGGGCTTCTAATGCTAACCTGGGGCTTTGTCTCTGAGCCACTGCTCGACAGTTTGGAGCAGGGCCCATGTCTCTGCAGCTCTCTCTGGGAGAAGTGGTCTGTCCTGGGAGGAAGGCAGTGTGAGTTACTATATTTGGTGTACCAGAGGCAGAGAGCTGTTCTTGCAGCCCTCTGAGCAAGGATCAGGATGTCCCAGTGTAGATGATAACATGGTGTTTGCCTATCTGGTTGCAAGGCTGAACCAAAGTCAAGAGCCCAGCATGTGCATGTGCATGGCTGGGGCAGGAGGTGGATCTTTGCAAAAGGCTTTCCCAGAACTTAGGGCTCTGAGAGCACTGAGCACTGTAGTCTTGGACAGAATAGAGTAGCCCATCAGCTGTTTGCATCTGCAGTGAATTCTTACCTCCTGCTGCATCAGGGGTTTCCCTGATAGCTTTTCTCTGCAGCCTGAGCTAACAGGCTGTGTAGCCAAAAGCTGTTTGCTGTGTATCCTCTGATGAGTGTAAGAGATTATTCTGGCCCACTACATTTGTAATAGTAGTTTAGCTGCAACGTGAAGGGCAGGAAACCCAACCCGCATAGTCTGGAAACTTCACATTGTAAGTAGGCTGAGACATCATCAGTTCAGCTGCTTTGCTCACACATGATATCAACTACATTTGTTTTTCTTGTTACAGTTAAAACTTACAGCTCTGCTATTTCTGACTTGTGGCCTATACCAAGCTGTCACCTAGCCTGAAGGCTCAATAGAAACTTTCCTCTGATGAACTGTCCACCTCAGCATGGTTTCTTACCCTTAGCTGGCATTTGCTTCTCGCTGCTGTGCATTCAAGGAAGAGGTGTTGCTGCTGGCTCCTTGTTTATCTTTTGTGTTGTCTCATTTCTAAGGCACTGATTTCACTACTGTGGTACAAGCACAATGTCTCCATGCAGGTTGGTAAAAAAAAAAAGAGGCAAAAGGTGGCCATGCCCCATCCCAGCTTGCGGGAATGGGAGCCAGCCCACAGGCTTGGGTCTCTTCCAGAAGTATCCTCCAGGGTTTGTCAGTGTTTGTATGACAAAATCCAGCACAAATCTGAGCACGTACCCAGTAAACCTGCTTCGTTCCCATCAGAAGGGCCTTGCTTCAATGGACTAGAATCTTTTAGTTGCAGCACTATCATCTCGCTTCACTTTGGTTTCTCTTGTGGACTAAATAAATTTCCTGGCGCTGCAATTATGCTGAAATGACAGGTGTAACAGACTCCTACTTAAAGGGGACAGGTGGGACCTGCCTACCTCCTACAAAAGGGACTGAACAGCCGAGTCCTTGGCTTTGCAGGGTGATTGGAGGCAAGGCAACAGTTTGAGCTATGGTAACCTAGAGCGCAGAGAAGAATCGGATTCCATTTCCTCTATTCAGTTCTCAGAAGCTGAGTTGTCACTATCTATGGGCAGAACTTTGATTTTACCAGAACAGAAAAGATAGACAAGCACTCATTGGTTTTCACCAATGAAAACTCTCTGGGACTTTTTATTTTGTAGAAATCTTTTAAGAATTTGGCTGTTTTTCTCCAAATGGGCATCTGAGTGAGTTTTGTCGTGCTAGAAATTCAGACAGCCAGGAAGCTTCGCTTTGTGCCCTGCCACAGTGCCCAAGAATGGGAGGTGCTGAAAACTCCAAAATGTGCCTCAGGAAAGCTGCCTTTGACTGCAGCTAATGAGGTTTGCTTGGGTTTTAATCCTCAGAGAAGAGTTTGAAACAAAGACGCTTTCAAAGCTTAGAGGAGCACAGTTTCCTCACCACTTACTGACATTTTGGGACTGCTCAGTGTCCCAGGGGTAATGCTGATGCTCCATTTTATTTGTCCTAATGCTCTACTTCAAGGGGTTTCTTTTCAATGATGCTGTCTAAAATGCATGAAATTTCCATGGGAGGATAAAGCAAAGTCCTTAATGGGGGAAAAAGGAGAGACTAAACTGGGAGGAAAAGGCAGAAGGTCTTTACACTAAGGTGGGGTGAATTGTCTTTGCTTAGAGTTTGGTTGTCAGGCTGTTGATGTTACAGGTTGAAACCCAGTGGATGATTTTGCCAGTTTATGACACTGAATTGTATATGTATGCTCCTACATTCATAGCATTTGTTTCCTGCTAAGTTAACAATGTTTCTCAGCAGGTACCTCTAGTAAAACCACAGACCCTTGCAAGCACAGACAGTTCTTTGGAGACACTTCAGCTCCCTGATAGATACCAGCGGGGATGAAAAATGGAAATTGTGCTGCTTTCTTCCCCTGCTGCAGTTACAATGCCTTCTCACGGCTGTGGGCCATTAAGCAGGGCAAGTTGCCTTCCCTCCATCCCTGTTCTATAGGCTTGGTTCTACTCAACATGGTTGCATTTTGAATGAAAACTACATCTGAAACCAGTTTTATCACTTTCCTGGAAGATGACAGGGAGAAAATATGTGAAAAATGTCTTTTTACCACTGTTTTCTTCTGTGTCTTTTGTTGCCCATTGCATCAAGCCTTCCTTATCATTTGACTGTGAGCAAATGTTTTCACCAACAAAAGAGAGCAGCCAAATCCTCCTAGGTTCATTAAGGGGTGACCAGAGATACCTGAACTAACTAAAATGTTAGGGGAGCATTGGCTCTGGGACCCATCCAACTTTGCTTGCTGGTGGTGCTTGGGGCAGAGAAGAGTCGTAGTTCTGCTTTAAACCAACTGTTCTGGATTTGCTTCCGTGACATCCTCACTATATATTTTTCCTCTTCACTCAGTGGGTGCAGTTTTCCTATCTGTATGACAACATCTTATTAGGTCACTTCACAGCTATGAGGCTGTTGTGTGGGTTCCCTCTCTTCTAGGAATTCTGCTGATGAATCACTGACAAGTAAGGCTGCAGTTTGATGTTTTTATTCACACTTAATGTGAATACTTGGCCGCAAAACTAATCCCAGGGAATCCAATGGGACTAGCTACGGAGTTACATACTATTGAATCTTTGGCCTTTTAATAGGGTAATGGGTTACAGCCAGATTTGTGAACAAAACAAATGCAGTCCTGTCTTTCTAAGGGGTTAGGAGCAGTATGAGGCAAGGTTTTTCATGTTGAAACCTAGACCCATGTGAAAATTCCCTGCTAGCTATCTCTGCCATAAACCCTTGGACATGATCCTTGAGGGGAGGCACTCAAGCCCACCTGGCCTCTCTTCTCAGAGCAACTGCCTGAGTTGGGAACAAGCTACATCCCAGATTAGGGGGTTGTTGGTTTGGGGGTTTGGGATTTGTTTGCTGTTGTTGTAATTAAGAAGTTTCAGAACATAATAAACAATTGTCTTCCCAGAGCAAGAGCTTTTTAGTGCCATCCCTGGCATCCTTATGGGATGCATCAGGATGTTCGCTGGGCACCACAGGCAGCCACAGCTTTTCATAAAAGGATTTTGGATCAAATGCTGCTTCTGTTGCTTGTGAGAGATCACTGCTCAGGTCTGCAGCCAAATTCTGGCTGGCTTTGCTGGAGTTTTCTGAAATTGAAGTGATGTGGAGGATTTAGGGTAGCTTCCTTGGAGGTTGGGTGGGTGAGTATTATTAACTTTGCCTCCCTTTCCAAAAAAGCATACAGAAAATAGAGCTGCTCAAAAAAGTGCAGTGTTATCATCAGTCTCATTGGTAACGTGTTTAATGAACTTCAGGCCATAAAACTAGTTGAGGGTGGGATGTGCTGGCTTAAGAGGGAAGACCTCAGCTGTGGCTCACTGATGTGTTCTGTGTGCCAGCAGACAAAAGATGCTGGGCATAGGAGGCAGCTGCAGGAGATAAACCCACTCTGGGTTTTTCTCTGCCCTAAGCAGCCCTGCTATATGCTGGGGAGCAGCAACACTTCTAGTTTTGTCTCATTAAAGCAAAAGACAGTAAAGAAAAGAGATCCAGGTCTGGTAAACCATAGCAGTACTGTGCCTTTTCTGATGTTATCAGAGTAAAGCAGAAATAGTGGAATGGTATACAGCACAGATCTTTATTCAGGGAGATTTTAGGAGCCTATCTCATCCGTAAGGCTTCAGCCTCACCAGTGCAGGGAATACTACAGTGAGACCCAGCCTAGCTGGTGGCAGAGAACAGCTCTGTGGGCTTTGTAACAGCAAATTTTTTTTGCAGCATGTCCAAGAGGAGTGTACAGTTACAAATGTACAGTTATAAAGTTAATAGGTAAACAGAGGCTATGTAATAGAAAGAGGATCAATGATAAATGCTCATCAAGGTCAAGGCTCACTATAAACTCCATACAGGAGTGATCTCTAGAAAGAGATCCTGCCTTAGTGGTGGTCAGCCCTTAGATGAGAACTAGGAGAGGTGGAGTCAAGCTCCACCCATTCCAGGAGCACAGCTGAACTACCTTCACCTGTGCTCCCACAGCTGACTCATCACTTGCCTCAGATGGTTAATCAGAGATTCAGGCTGTGATCAACAGTTTCCTATACCAGAAGAAACATCAGCAAGTTGTGGAGGCACCTCAGTGTAGCTGCATATTACACTGCAGGGAAGAGGAGCAGGGAAATGAGCACCAGCTACACATCCTCCCTCAGACAGGGCTTGGTTTCCCTGCTCTGTTGTGGCTTTGTTTTCCTTTATGCTAGATACAGGGGCTGGATATGAAAGCACAGCGGAGTGCAGCATCCCATGCCCATGGTACCCCAACACAGATCACTAGGGTGGAAGCATCCCTATGGATTTTGGCACTGCTTTTTGACTCACTCAGCTCCCTGAAGGCTCTGTTTGGAAGCCTGGAATCTTTTTTCTTTCTTCAGCCTCTGCCTGCCCCCCTTCCTCTCACAAGGTGTTTTTAATCCCTTTGGTTAATGTGAAATTAAGATAATGAGTCCAAGAGAAGAGATGACTGGGAAGAAGGCAGTGGGGGGGGGGGAGGGAAAAAGGAAAGAGAAAAGAAAAGAAAAGAAAAGAAAAGAAAAGAAAAGAAAAGAAAAGAAAAGAAAAGAAAAGAAAAGAAAAGAAAAGGAAAAAGAGAAGAAGATATCCTTCTGACAGATAATTAGGGAGATTGGTTTACCAGCCAGGGTCTAATGCTAGCTTCCAAGCTCAACCAGTCCCTCGTGACTCATTTTCTGACTTTAATTTTGATGGTGTTCCTTAAGCAGGTGCCCTCTGACAGGCAGTCAATAGAGGGCTCCAGGCCGGGCACCAATGCCACAGTGGGGAGGTCATGCCCAGAGGTCAGAGGGTGAGGCCAAGGCCCCAGGTCAGCAGCCAGTGCAGTGACAGATGAACCCAGCGGGCTCCCTGCACCAGTCCAGCCCTGACTGGGCTGCTGTCCCTTGAGGCCAACCCCGGTGCTCCAGCTGGACGGTTCACACCACTTGCACCTCTCAACTGCTCTTCATTAGCCGCGGGACAGCGGTTTTTCGCCGCCCCAGGGCTGATGCTGAGAGGGTGCTGTCTCCATACCTCTCAACTGGTCCTCATTAGGTAGAACAGGCTCCTTTTGTCCCGCATGAAGCCCCCTTTGTTTCTCGGCCCCAGCAGGGCTGCAGGAGCAGAACCTGATACAAAACAATGCAGCTTTATTTAGCCAGAGCCTTAAGTCAAGGAGAAAGTGGCACTCCTCAGAGCTCACTGCCCAGCATGTGCATCAACATGAGCCCAGCATGTGCACAGTACCCACAGGATCTAGCTGTCCATTCATCCCTCCTCTGAGCTGGGCTTCTCTCAGTGCTGCTTCTAGCTACAGGTTACACCGTCTCCCACCAGCTGATGTTGCAGGATCCCTTAGAGAATATATTTCTAAATTTGTGTGACTACAAGGAACCCCTTCTCTTGATTTTTTCCATTCTATTTTTGGTGTTTGGAGTGGTTCATCTCCCCTCCATTTCCTCCAGCAGTTTGCAGTCCC
This sequence comes from Excalfactoria chinensis, assembly GCF_039878825.1. Lineage (NCBI taxonomy): Eukaryota > Metazoa > Chordata > Aves > Galliformes > Phasianidae > Excalfactoria > Excalfactoria chinensis. The sequence goes on along the minus strand of NC_092840.1, from coordinate 613,574 downwards.
CTTCTCTGGAAAGCATCCCCATGTTTGGCGGAGGGACCCATGGCTGCTTGGCTCTGCTTTCACCTGCTTCTCCCTGCCAGCAACCAAGGTTGTGCTGGCTGGAGCCTGATTAGTCATTCTGTCTGAGATTTCTTTCAGACTGAGGATAATTATGGCAAAAAAAAAAAAAAAAAAAAAAAAAAAAAAAAAAATTAATTTTCTTTATAATTGGATTCCCGCTTTTCCCTGAAGAGCTGATATCTTTCTAAAAAGCAGTGTCTATCACCTCCACATTGATGGCTGCAGTGCAGCTGCGAAGTGGTATCACCACAGGAGTGTCTGTTAGGTTGTAAGTCGGGTGGTAGAATTAAATGCTTACATGCCTGGTGTGCCAAGGTCGGTCCCTGATCCCATTAGCCACCTCTTATGCTAGAAACAGCTGGAGCTGAGCATCAGCTGCAAAATGCCTCATTTGAGTGGAAATGGCAGAGGCAAACTGGAAAGAAGTGAACACAACTGTTACACTGAGGTCTCATGCACTCTGAGGATGGGAGAGGACTGGGGCTGAATGGAGCTGTGAACCCCCTGGGAAAGAGAAGAAAGGCTGGTTCATTTACTTTTTTTTTTATTTTTACTTTTTTAATAACTGGGGAGCCAATATGATACTTGCAATGAACTGTCCTAAGTATTTGCAAGATTAAGGTCTTATTTAGGTATTTTTGGCAAATACTTGTTCACATATGGATCAAGGCACAACAAAGTTTCATAGAAGCAGAAGTGAGAACAAGTGATCCAGGGATAGGAATGTCTCCATCCTAAGTAGGAAGGTGTGGAAGTCCTGGAATTGCACCAGTGTTAGTGCAGTGATAACTGTAAGGTGGGTTAGAAGAGCACCTGGAGGAATCCTGATCTTCAAGTTAGATGGAGCAGGAAACCAGAACAGTGGTATGGACTAACAGGGCTCTGTGGGTTCCCTGCTACACCCCTATCCAAGGAGATTCATAATTTTGTGCCCTGCAGGGCAAGCATTTACACCAAAATCTGTGCCAATGCTGTTGCATCACATTGGTCAAGGTTTATTTCAATACAACCACTGGTGGCTTCATGTGTTGCACAACAACAGGGCCACAGTTCCTTCCACCTTGGGAAACTTGCATAGTGCCCTCCAGCTCTGCCACTGAATCCAAAGGGCTCTGTGGGAGCTGGGTCAGTGGCCATAATTCGGCGTCCACAGGCTGTTGGATGTTGAATGTTCTCACTCCGGTCTACACTTGAATTCTGTGCAGCTCCTGCAGAGCAACTGGTATGGGCCTCTGTGTGACTCAGAAAACAGTGACAGGCAAGGTTGGATGACTCTGGTAAGCAGATGTTCCAGTGGGCAGTGAACAATTCAGTGGGGGGATGGCTGGTGATTTTCACGTGGAAACATCCAGAGCCATTTGCAGGAGACAGAAACTGTGAAATGACTTGAGCAAGACTCATTGCCCATGGTTTGTTCACAGGCCAGTGCTTTGTACCACATTGCTGATGGGTGTCTCTGTACTTTGGCACTGGTTGTACCTGGTGCCTGGAGCTTGCTGTGCCTGCAGCTGGTCTTGGAGGAACAGCAGGACATGGATATCCATAAGCGTGACACATGCCGCTTATGGATGTGCTCCTTCAGCATGCAAATGCCATAGCAGGGTGGGACTTTGTCTTACAACTGAAGGTTTTTTGTTTTGTTTTGAACTGTAAATATAACACAATTGTGTTTATGTAATGCAATTATGTGAGATGCCGTATGCGGGTTTTAAATAGAATGAGGGCTTAATTTAGCCTCCTTTTTTTTTTCTCCCATTGATTTTTCAGAGATAGTTTTGTTTGAAAGACTTCTCACCCTTGAGTTTACCGGATTCTGTGCTGCATGATCTCATTGCTGCTATCTCACCCTCTCTCCACCCTTCCCTCCCGTTGTTTGCTATTGTAACTGAAGATGAGACACAAAAAGTTAAACAAACTTCTTAAAAACAGGGAACGCATCATCCTGTGTGTTTATGTAGCATTAAACACAACAAGATCTTTATCTGGAGATACTGGAGTCTGGTTGCTTATTGGATATAAATGAGCAAAGTTCCCATCCCATGATTTACACCAATGTAGCATTTGGCGCCAGGCTGTATAAAAATGAGCAAGAAAAAAAAAAAAGAAAAAGAAGAAAAATGTGATTTCACAGGCTTGTCCTTTAATAAGTATAAGAACTTTTCTTACTATTCAACAGTTAGAAAGTAGGATAAATTATTGGAAAATTAAAATACATAGACTGACAATAATTATGAACCCAAACTAAATTTATGAACGTATTTTTATCTTTAAATCTCTGTTCTTTTCCAATGGACAGTAAAGTGGTGAGACAAACCCTGAAACAGCTCTGAATATCCCTTCTTCTTAGAGGCCAATGCTTGGAATTTTCCTCCTGAAACAAGTTATAGCAACTAAATTATTAATGGCAAAGCAATGCCGAAGGTCAGAGCACTGTCCCAACTTAGGTCAGTTTTTTACATATGTAGAAGGTGAAGAAACCTTCTATAAGAAGAAACCAGAGTAAGGTTCAAACTAGGTACATTGAGTGAGGAGGAGCGATGGCACAACCTCACACCTGCCCTTGTGTACACGACCTGGCACTTGTGTCAACCTGTGCTAATGCAAAAGGTGGTGAAGGACATCATTCCATCAACTCTGTCATCAGGTAGCTTTGTGCTTGCAGGTGATAAGATAACCTGGCTGGGGAGGCAGGAACACTGCTGGGCTTTCCTAGCTCTTCCTTAGTACTGTCCTGAGTGGCTTACATGAAAACTACTCAGTAAAAGATTGGAAAAGTTCTAATTTTAAAAGGGTTGAAAGACTGACCTTGTTGTAAACTGTTCATTTCGTACTTCAAATCGTTAATATTTTGTCTTTAATTTATTGACTCTTCCTTCTAACCCAAAATCAAGATAAAGCAAGTTTGGTTTTGTGAGTTGATCTGTCTTTCTGCAAAAATAAAAACCAATACAATATAATAAGGATGGCTTTTATTTTCTCAAGAATATTTTTTTTCTTAATACATAGAATGGACAGTCTCTGAGGAAAAATTAACCAATTGGCCGAAGTTTTGGTCATTTCTTATCCACAACTCTCTACCACCTGGGATGGGGATGGTCTTCCAGTATGCCACTTCACTAATATCTGTAAACTAAGTACAAGTACGAGCTTTTTCGAACTACATTAATGGGAAGTATGTGGGGGGTTGCAGAAGTAGTTTTTTCTAATATGGACACCAGGCTTAAAATAACTTGCCCACCTTGAGGACCTATCCGTTATCATATCATTCCTTTGGAAGAGAATTGCCATCGCTTCCTGGCAGTGGGGTTTTGATGCACAAAGGAAACTTGAACAGTTTCCCGTGCTCTGATACCTGGAGTTCTCTTCCAGGCAGCCTAAGGTTTAAACTGTTGGGTGGACTGGCAGTTGCATCATTTTCTAACCCTATTGGTGACATACCAGGTGTATGTGAAATATATTGATTTTAAATTTTTCCATGCTGCATTTGAAGCCCAAATTTATTTCTGAAGATGAGTGATGTTGTGTTTGAATGGCACCTAACCAGTCTGTTCTTTGCCATTTGCACTGCTCCTGGTTTGTTCCATTGCTCTCTTCTAGGGCTCCCTAACTCTGTGCTAATTGGGTGCTGGCCCCAGGCTTTCTATTTTAATACTGTTTGATGATAATAATCATTCCCGTAGGATGAATGGTTGGGAACAAAGACAGGAAACATCCCCCTGATTAGATAGAGACAAGGGAGCCATTGGAGGAAAAAAACAAATGACAAAAATGACGAATGAGTGTCCTGTAACTGCTGCCATCCTCCTGGGGCATGTGGAACTGCCTGAAAGGCAGAAAAAGACAATAACTTAGTGGTTTGGCAAACCATATCTTGGAAGTCTTCAAGTTTTATCAAACAAAGACCAGCAGACAAGATAATGCCAGGCAGCTACCAGAGCTGGGCAGGTTCTGGCAGTTAAGCAGAGCCTCCTTCATTACCCTCATAGTGAAACTGTGACCTTTGCTATTGCATTTATGCCATTCTAGATAGGAGGGAAAAATGTGAAGCCCAGATGTAGATGCAGGTGCAGAGTATGGACTACGTCCACACTGAATTCCAGCTGCAGACTTAAGCCAGTCTTGGAGCCTGACCCTGTTCCCCACTGACATGTGTAGGTGTAAGACCATGCTCAGGATGGTCTTGGTGTGTATCTTAGGAAACACTGAAGAAGATAAATGGGCCATACTGTTCCTTAGAACTAACCCAAATGTGTAAATTTCTGATATTTTTTATGCAGTCCTTTTGGCTTCTCAGTTTTGAGGTAAATCTACCAGTAGGCTATTATCATATATGTCCAGGACTCTAAAAAGGCTGTCATGTCTCTTACTGGAAGAACAGTAACCTGGACGAGGTAGCACTCAACATACATCCAGACAAGCCATTAGGATCAATGTAGTCCTTTTTCCTTTTGCAAATACAGCAGTGCTCTGTAGACCACTCAAGAGCAATCTAGAATTCTGTGGGGGGAAGTAATCAACAAACAACACTTGGACTTTAGACAAATTGTTGTCAAAACAATCTAACTTCTTAAAAACGGCAAGATTTTCATTTTCAGTTGTTGAAAACTGAGTGGGACCCAGAAGTAAAGAAGGTGACTTTGGTTAGCCCCAAGTCCTCGCATGCTGTTGTACATTTTAGTTGTATTTTTGTTTGCTTTGCTGTTTCAGCCAATTCCATTCAGTGCTAGTAGCTACAGAACCACCCTGGTTCCCTTTATCACTGATGTATGCTGCGGATATGTGAGGGTCTGACTAGTGTGTGGGCATCTGTGAGGAGCCCTCAAAACTGGGGAACTTGGACTTGAGGTGGGCTCCGAGGTGCCCAGGGTGTTTCGACACTTCTACAGGTTGCAGGAGCTCAAATAATCTTTTTGAAGCTGAGGGAAATGTAAAGGTTTAACAAGAGTTATCACAGTTTTGGCTGTAATAGGGATTTCAAACAAAACTTGACCTGAAGATCAGCACTTGGTATTACTGGTTCTGATATTTCTTTATCTTACTTCCTACAGGACACTTAATTCAAAGGGTTATCATGGTTCTCAGTGATGTCTAGAATTAAAGCCACTTGCATTTTCTATTGCTGTAAGATTTTTGTTGATGGCATTTTTAGGAGAGAACAACCTTTTTAAGTGTGGTTTTATAAAAACCGCATCTTCCATCTGTGTTTAGTGGTAACATAAATGCTTTCTCAGACCTGTGCTGTGAAATGAATTAGTGACATGCCTGGAAAATAATGAGTTGACTTAGATGTGCTGCAGAACATTTTAACTTAATTCATCCTGCATTTTTAAATTAAAGAAATGCAATGATTTAAGGTTTTTGATCCCTGAATGTTGCAGTTGTTATTGTCATTTGTTTCCAGTTGTGTGTTTTCCTGGTAATGGTTTATGGAGCCTTTGACGTGTACATCTTCACCTCCAGCGTCATGTGTGGTGTTGGCTCCAACCATCTGGCTCTTCTCTCCCACCACAGAGTGAGTTGGGATCTTTTCTTTCCTGAGAAGCATATTTCTAAGCAATCGTGCTGCTTAGAAGCTCTACTGGATGCCTCAGCACACTCAAGGACTGAAGAGCTATGGAGCAATCCACTTGCCCCTCTCTAGATGGGGTATTTCAGCCTGGGACTGAGAATACAGTGTTCTTGAAAGTCACTCCAACCAAATCCTAGTGCAAGATTCCAGTTTTGAAGTAGATATTTTCCCTTCTGTAACCCTTTGGAGAGGGCAGTGAGTTAAGATGTGGTTTCAAACCACTCATTTCAGGCAGATCTATCTTCCTCAACTTGAGAACAGAGCAAGGTCTCCTGAGACTCTCTGATGTTCACAGGCAACAGCTGAATGACTGACCTAGGGCAAGACCCTGTGAAGAGCTCATCTAACTTCAGGTGGAAGGTTTTGAAGAAGTCACTAGAGTTTAAAATTCTGTGATAATTTATTATTATCCTTTATTTTTCAGTAGAAACTTCCAAAAATGTATTTATGTCCCTCCTGTTCCCCTGGTATCTTCATGTATGCAGAACAGCTGTTTCTGAGTTCTAGCAAACCATGCCACTTCAGTTGCTCCTGGATGTGCCAGTCCTTCCTGTGATCCTCTCAGAACATTGTACTGCCAGCTCTTGTGTATCCCAGAAGAGCTATCACTTAAGCAAAGTGCCATTCCCTTTGTAAAGAGGGAAAAGCTATAATTTGGTTTAAGTAGACACAGCTTTGGGGCTTGGATTGCTCTCTCAAGGCATGGTCTCTAATTCTGACCTCAAATAGGCTCTGTAACATGTCGTTCCAGCCTCTGTGTGCGCGCGTTGTTAACTGTTTCCATGTTTTTGACAGATGGCTTGGTGTACCTCACAGCAAAGCCAACATCCTGTTGAACAAACAATGAGGAAAGAGGAGGGAGGAAGAATAGGGCGTGGAAGAGAACACATTTATATTTATTTTATATTTACATTTATATTTTTATTTATGGAAGTGATGGATTTTTTATTTTTTTTTTAATAATATGTGTGCATCAGATTGAGAATTGGGGGGGGAAATGGAATTTTAAGGCTTCATTTATGAGGAGCATTCAAAGAGAAAACTTCTAAACCTCTCTCCAGAGACTGTGAGACTTGCAATTACTCTTTTTTGTCCTGACATCACTGAAAGTCATGCCTTTGAGTGAATGGAGTTACTGGGATATAAATCTTTTGTAAGGCACTCTGTTCATCGGGCCCAGTCAATTTGATTTTATTTGAGAGAAGTTTTCAAGGTTTGGGCTCTGCAGTGTTTTGCTTTCAAGGCTTGACTACCCATCTGAAACATCATAAGCCCTCGTTAGGCTTCATCATTTACTGAATTGGTTTGATAAGTGACCCCTTACTCCAAGATTCCATCCATGGTCCCACATATACTTCCTTTGGTCAGAGTACTGGATTTGGTCTTGAACGTGGGTCTGCAGAATGAACTTGGAGAAACTGGAAAACTCTTGTCTATCTGTGGTGGAGGCAGGAATATTTGGCTTCTTTTCCAAGGTGTTTTTGACATCTAGTGGTGAGGAATGAAGTAGGTTAGGAAACACCTCCACCTATTTTCCCTATGGCCAGAGCTGGAGTTGGTACTTCCCCAGTTGTCCCTTTTGATCAGGGGACACTCTTGCAGGACTTCTCAGCACTGGCTGGCAATTCTCTGAAACTGCTGAGATGATTGATTCAGATGAGAACAGACCTCTGCTCCTTAAAGAAACCCACCTCTGCCCTGTACCTTGGTCATCTGTCTCTACCTATGCATTTAACTGCTTTCTGTCTCCCATGATCCAACTTTTTTGTTTACCTTTGAGTCATTTTTTCCCTCCTGTCTTGGATGAGCTATATACAAATTGCTACTTCTCTCTTTTTTTTATGCTGCTGCAGTCCTCTGTCCCTCAGTCTTGCCCTAGTTTGCTGTAGAGTTCTGGCTGGTCAGATGTTGTGCAACCATGTGGCTGGTGGAAGCTCGTTGCCCCATTTGGAACTTCTCCCAGTACAGGACAAAACAGATTTTGTCTCTAATAGTGTAGATCCCTGTTAGCTGTTCAACACAAAGTTTCAGGACAACAGGAAAGTGGAGCTGACAGTTCCAATGAGAGCAACCAGTTTGACACTTCTCTGCTTCCACACTTGTTTTTTAGTAACCCACCAATTTTGAATGCATGATCCCTTCTGCAGGGAGGGTCAGCTGGGCTAGGCCATCCAGATGTTGACAGAGGTGTTCTGACAGCAGCATTCTGCTACTGGAATCAAGACATTTTTCCACACTGCTAAGCACTTTAACCCAAAGGATCATCCCTATCCGAAGAGCAGGATATATCGATTTTTTCCTCCAACACTGCCAGTTCCAAGATTGTTCTCCACAGGCTTCTGCAGGGATCCCAAGCGTTTCCCTGTCTCAAAATAGCATGGACTGTTAAACACTACCAGCTGAGCAAAACCCACACACCAACACAGCCAGTCTGTGAGGCACTGTGATGCCAAGTCCCCACTTGCAATACATCATTCCTCCTTCCATTGGCTTCCCAGGCAATCGGAATGTTTTTCCATCTTTCCTTGCAAGTCATGAAGTGAAGTATAAAGTGAGTTATAAAGATGTTTAAATGAGTTTTTGCCCTGGTCTGGCCTGGAAGATCTGAGGTCATTCACAGTGCATATTAGTAAATATTTGTAGGGCCATGGGAGCTTTATTCCAGAGAAGCAGCTAATAAAGCTAGCTGTCTGTGTTTGTTGTTCATGCCAAGACACATTCCAGCATCTGATTATTTTATTTCATTACTTTAACGTGGAAAGAAAGAGAGAAGCATTAATTTTTCCAGGTGAATTGACCTGTTTTGGGAAGGTCACAACTTATGGTAGGTTAATTTGGATTAAAACTGACCCAAGCTATGACATAAATAAAAACCTTGGTGCAAGTAAATTTTAAACTTTTTGTAAGGAAAAAGGAAGATCTTTTTGAGGAAGGGCATAAAAATTGAATTATTGATTTCCACTCTGACCCATTTCTGCAAGGAAAAAAAGGTAAAAAGAGGTGGTAGAATTATAGTTACTTAAGTGACCTGAACTGCAAAGGGAACCTTAAAAAAGGATGTCAGAGACCTTGTAGCCATCTGCAGTGCAGAAGATACCAAAGAGGAATTTCTGCTCCCTCAGAAATTCAACATTTTGAGAGGGAGGAAGGGACTGGTTCCCAGTGGGAATGAAATGTTGAACTCACTGAGTCCTGCAGAGCAACTTCAAAATGGATTTCCTAATAACAAAACGCTTTGTCTGTGGGATTATTTTAATGAGCTTCTTTATCTTGGCAAATAATATGGAAGTATAACGAATATTCTGACATTTTCATTTTAAAAGTCATCAAAACCAATGCATCTTTTCAGATCTTTGTTCTTTAAAACAATTAGTGTTCTTCAGTTCTTGTAAACCAGCTGTATTCTCAGTCTGTGGTCTTGGTCTATAGGTATATGACCAGTCTTTAATCATGGGAATGGGGTTAATGAATTTTCTGAAACTGGATATGTGAGTTTGGGCTTTCTGCATCAGAAAAAGTTGTAGATTCATGTTCTGTAGGTCTGTTTTAATTTTCCAGTTTTGTGTCATTTCACTGGCATTTCTCTTAATTCTCCCCAACATAGCCAGAATTGGAAACAGGACATCTAAGGCTGGGAGTTAGTGACTACCCTCGTATATGTCACTAATTTTCCACTACTGTAAAATCAGTGATGGATCTTTTTATATTGTTGTTCATTTAAATATTCTAGTGTGAAATAAATGAAGACCAAAGGACTTTGGATAGTTATGACTTGTTACTGGATATAAGTGGTAAATTAGAAATGATCTATATGTGGTATATCCAACCCTGCTTTCCACTTAATCATTGCAGTTCCAGGCACTGTAAATTTCTAGACTGTACTTGCAAATGAAGTGGCTCGTTAGATCTGATGGTGCTAATCCTTCTACTGGCAGTAGCTACGCTGCTGAAATCACTTAATTTGTGACTTGCAGTGACCAATGGTGTTACATGCAGGCTAACTCTGAAATCCAGTTTTCAATGGCTTTATTCATATCTTACAACACAGTTGTTAACTACTACACATGGCAGTTATGCTTGTGGTTGGGTAGCCAAGAAGTAAAAACAAATATCTAAATTCCATGAGTTCTACCAAACAGAAAGGAGATAGAAGGCTGATGTCCAATACTCTTAAGTGGAACTACGGGACTTTTGCTTCTCACTGAATGTGGAAATTCCATGGTTATGCTGTACTCTATGAAGACTTGCCAACTTTTAAGAGATGATGTAAAGATAGCAGACATTAATTGTCCAGGTCTGGCAACAGGCAAGAACTAATAGGCCTAATTTTCATGATATTAGGGAAAACTACAAGCGCCAGAACAAAACTGGCATACCTGACAGTTCTCTAAATCTGGCCTAAGTTGTTATGTAGGATTCCTATGTAGAAACAATCTGTGAGTAAGCCTTAATCCAAAATACTTTCAAATCCCCAATTGGTTGTTGCTTAAATTTCTGCTGCATACACATTTCTCTCTGCACTGTTTGAAACTTTGAAGGTCACATGCAATATTGGGCCAGTTCAGTAGAATGTTTTCATGAACAGGGTATATATTTGTGCAGATCAGCTTATTTTCAGACCTGTTGTCTAAAATGTAGATTTATGCATTTGTATGAATTGGAATAGATTGACCTCGTCATTTTGGTGACACGGTGCTGGGATAAGCCTAAGGAGATGTATACTTTGGATCCTGATCAAAATTTTCAAAGTGAAAAGATCATATGTGTTCCAATCCTGTCATAACTGGATGTAGTGTATAGAATGTAGAGCATCATTCCTGATCTGCTGATAGACTTCAGTTATTTGCTCTCTGTATATTAGCACCTTCTTCAAAAGTGGTGTTTAGTACAGCTCTTATCCCTCTAATCCACATTTTTGCTTCTGTTCTGCATTTGTGAAAGTTGCTTATCAAAGGGGAAAATGTAAAGGATTATGTAGATTTGAAAAGCAGTGCCAATGCAAAAGATCTCTCAGTTTGGTTGCATAGCTTTCTTAACACTGCTGAAATCTAATCATGGACTTGCTCTGTCAGCCCAGCTCCTCTTTCTTCCTGGCTTCAGTTGTGGAAAAAATAACAATAAAATTTTGCATTGTAATGAAAAATACAATGTACACCATGTCAAGATTCATTGCGTTCAGTCATCACAAGAAAAACAAGACCGTGGTCTGCATCTTGGATAGATACCAGGGCTTGGATATTAGCAAATCCTATGAGTCCATTTGGGTTTTTTGTTGGTATCTCCTATAAAGAGCTCAGATCTACAGAAAAGAATCCTTCTTGGTGTCCGAAACTACTTCACACACATAATAAGTGCTGTGACAAAAAGACAAAATGGACAAAATAATGCAAGACAGACCAGAAAACCACAAATGACCTGCAATGATTTCTCTGCTGGACAGAGCAGTTGATCAAGACCCAGAAATACACATGGCTATGCCATACATCTTGGAAGTGCTTCAAAACCTCCAGGGTTGGACATACCTCCAGGTATTTGTGAAACTATTAGAGGGGGAGTGAGGGCAGAAGTATGTATGTGCTGGAAAGTGTAAGACCTTTGGTTCCCTCTGATTGTTTTGGTGATATTTTCTTGGATTGTCCCAGATATCTTGGAGATGTGCAGAGGAGAAAAATTGCAAGATAAAACATGTCAAGAATATTGAACTTTTTGATATTATATTGCCGGAAAATAAGAATGTTCCAAGAAAATCAGCTTTTTCCTTTTCCTAGCCTTGAGCGACAATAGTTAATTTCACAACAGATTCTTACACCCTTCATGTTTTTCCCCACAAGTAAAAGCTTCTTGCTGAATGTGTTTACATTTAGTGAGACACTGACCTCTGAAGAGGGGTAGAAATTTAAACTAAGTGGTTTCTAATTCCAAAACCTGGGGAGATCTCTACTGTAACTGTTTGCATAGCTAGGGAAGTGACAGAAAATATTCTTTAAATTCCTTATTCCAAATATGTGAAGTTCAGAGAATATTTTATTTTGTAGGAAAATTACTTTTATGCCCTAGTTGGGCACTAATGGATGATATCTAATTCTGAAACTTGCATAGCTGCTGCTACGATGTTTGATGAGACCACGACTGTGGTACTGGGCATTATTTATTCACCAGTGGAAAGACCATAGCAACTGTTTCAGTGATATTTTGCTTGAAATTTGGAATGATTGCCAAACATTTTCTTATTAGCACATGCAAACCAAATTGTTTCCCCTTGTTTTTATTTAATTTTTGTTGCTGAAATGAAGTTCTATTTTGAACTTCTTCAGATTCCCCAGCCCCATATGCATCTCCAAATTTGCCTTAGGTCCAGACAGTTCATCATGGAGGAATCTGGGCCATTACAGCACTCTATGAATGAGGCTGAGCTCTGCAGCTCCTCTCAAGGGTTACCCTGGAGACTCAGGCTGCTCTGGTGAAGAGTAGTCTATTTTTCTGAAAACCAAAAAGCCCTGCTGTGAGTTTTAGGTTTCCTCTGGGAACCTCAAAACCAGGCTTGCCCAGCAGTGGACTGTTGAGAAGCTGAAAGAATAACCTGTAATGAAGAGGCAGATTTCTGTTGGAAACCCAGATGGTTTATGTCAGGATATCGCTAAGACTAGCATGTCTTTAAGGAACATCACTTTATTTGACTTGTTTGGGTTTTGCACTTTTCTGATGCAATTTCTGAACCAGTTGGGATCATGGTTACATGCCTTCAGTGAAGCTAGAGCAATGAGAAACATGAAAAGAAAGGCTTTTATATCCACTCAGATCTGCCGCACTAAAGTATGTCCAGATGGACACATGACCTCCAGAGGTCCCTTCCAGCCTAAATTATTTAGTGACTCTTGGTCTAGCATTCCAGAGGGAGTGTTAGGTGAAACTAGGACCATCCCATATGGGGAGGAAGACAGTTATATCTGCAAGTCCTGTATCTTGACCCTATTCTCCGCCCTGGCCATCCATCACTGGGCACTGGTATTTTATTCTACCAGGGTGTCAATCACCATTTCAATTAGTGTGTGGGAGGAGAGTATGTGGATGATAGCACCCAACCTTCCATTTGATTTAGGATGAATCACACTTAAGAGGGCATCTGAGGTTAAAGAACACAGGATTCTGGACACATGTATAAATCAACAGTCTTAAGGTTTTCATTATTCACCTTCTAGTGTATGGAGTGATATGACTCACTGGATCATAAAAGAGATCAAATAGCTTTGTTGCTAATAATTCTTTCCTTGACCCATTCCCTGGCACATTAGGTTTGTAAACAGAATTTTAATGGCATCCCTTGGAAGTAATAACATCACGCCTCGATAGTACCCTGGCTGGCTGTGTGCTCCTGGCTATAACTATGCTTGGGTTTAATCCTCAGCCGTTTGTGGGAACTAATGCGCTTTCATATCTTCTTTAGTTTTCAGTTATTGCCTTTTTGAGATTGATCATCTCCAGTTACTCTGCCTCTCGCCCTCCTCATCCACAGATGACATTTGAACCCTCCCAGGAGCCCACAGCTCAGCTTTCCCCAAATGATAAGCGCTCCCTGTAATTTTCTGCTGGAGATAACATGCTTGAACTTCAGAGTGTTGTTAATGTCTAATGAGCTCATGGCGCCACTTATTGTTTTATGGCTAAATCATGATTGTTCATTAACAAAAGTAGCATTAGACCACATGCCAGCTTTTGACAGAGGAAAAGGTAAAGCAAAGTGGCATGATGGAGGTGGTAGGAGTATGGTATGTGTGGTAGCAATGGCAGCAAGCTTTCTGCTGGCTCCTGCCTCACTTCTGTGCTGCTGTTGTTGCTACAAATCCTGGAGCAGAGAGAGAATCTCTTTCTATATGGCTCTAACATCAGGAACAAGAGCCAGTGTCACAGTGTCAGTGTCACGGCATACTGTGACTTTAAAGGCGCACAGCACTGAACAACTCCCAGATCACTATGCTCCGATATTGTAACTACTTTTGCCCTGCTGTACCTCAACTTTTGTACTCTGTTTTGTGTTACTTCATCTGCCCCTGTGGTCACCCTACCATTTCTGCCCACCAGAGAGGTTCTCCACTGTATCAGTGCTGCAAGGAGGACTCAAAAATACAGGGTTGGTGGTTGCCAGGGTGGGAAACCATACATTCAGTGTTTGGGAGTGGGGAAGAGAATCCCAGTGCATCAGGAGGGGAAACTTCTCTGAAGTGGGACCAGCTCATCTTGTAAGATTGCACTGATGTGGAAAGTTTTGGTGATAGAGAGCCCTGCCTAACTGTTTCACTGTCAGGGAAAGGATCCTGTGTTTGTGATAATCATTGATATGATTCTTCTAGTTTTGGTGATGAGAGTAAATCTCCCAGAGGTTTATTCAGATACCAGAAACAGGCAGAAGGAGGGGGTAATAAAAGGTAGTATTCCACATGACTATCTCTTCTTTTCAACCCTGTTCAAAGAAACAGTGCTATCTGGTCTAGGGGGAGGGGGAAGTGAGGAAAGGTCGGGAATCATCAGTGCATAAGACTGTGCTTCTTCATCACTTAGTCACGTTGCTGAGCCTACAACAGATAAGACCTTTGTAGAAAAGAAAACTGAAACAAAGTGCCAGAGAAATCATTCAAGAATGATTTTATGGTAGCTCATTTATTCTTTAGATGGCAGACACCCAAAGGCAGCACTGAGTCCTAGAGCTGTGATGGTCACAAAATAGGGTGTAACTGCACTGAAGCTGAGGCTCTCTATTTATAGCCTACAGTCTCAACTATCACAGGCGTATGGACCAAAGAGCTTGAGAACAGTGCTAGAGAGGGGAAGTAATGTGAAGAATGAGTGCTGGGTAGGTGCCTGGAAGAACTGGGTGTGTGCCACCTTGTTTGAAAGACTTGTTTTCTGTATCAGTTTTCATTTTGTTTTGGTCAGTTCCTGTAGTTAATGCATGCATTTTTGCATTGAAGGAGATGTAACAGAAGACTGGTTATAAATAGCTGCTGTTTTGCCTTTTATGTATGTATATAAATATATATGTGTTTGCTTTATATATATGCATATGTATCTATGTATACATAAATATGTATGTTAAGCAAACTTACATGAATAAACAACAGAAACATAATGGCCTTTTTATAGCTATGACTCTACACGCAACAGAGCTGCCCGGTGTATTGCAGCTTGTAAAGCGTGTGTGTTTAGCACAGGATGTGTCTTCATTATTTACAGTTGTTTAAATGAAGGCTTTTGTGGGGGTGCTGTTGTGCAAGGAAACACCATGAGCCTGGGGCAAAAAATATTAGGTGCTGGGGGGATGGATATATTAAGCAGGAGATTTAATTAAAGGACCATCATGATCTCTTCCAGCTAAGGAATATATTCGGTTAAAAGCTGATTAGAGCTGAATGACCATCTGAGGTTCATGAACAAATTTTTGGTGGAGATTGGCAGAGTTAGATACCCAATACCTTTGGGATTTGTGTAGAATGGGGGCATTTAAATCTCATTAAAGTCTCTGGAGTGCTTAGTAAGAATCTGAAGGCTGAATTCATCCTCAATCTTGTAAAATCACTGCCCTTTGCCAGGAATAGACTTGGCTCAGAAAGGAAAAAGTGCTCTCTGCTGAGTACTAGAAAGCAAACACATGGGATGCACTGTGAGCTTCTGCTGGCTCTGATGCAGGAGTCAAGCAATGAGCAGTCACTGAAGGACTAAGTGCTAAGGAGAGAGGTTTTGTCCTAAATCTATAATAGCTCCTGAAAGAGGCCATACTCTGCTCTTTCTGCCCCTCCTCTCAAGGACAGGTGGGGATTGCAGGAGCATCTCTGATATTTAGGAGTGCAGAAACCTCCTGTATTAGCACAGATAACCAACCAGCTGATGCTGATGGATGACCCCATGGTCAGAACTATGCATTTACAGGCAGCCAGAGCAGTGATTCCCAGCTTTTCTCAGCCACTGATCAGAACTTCTTTCCAGAGCAATAACGGCTGCCTATTGCCTTGCCATGAGGAAAAGCAATGCAGAGCAAAGCAGTTGGTATACCCAAGCATCTCCCAGGCCGGAAGTAAACACCAGTCAAGGAACTCATTTGGTTGTAGGATTTTGGTAATGTTTCCATTCAACCAACTCAGATGCACTCCAGTTCTTCCCCACTTAGCTCATCTCTGGTCTTTCCATGTCAGTGGACACCCTGGAGCTGCTGCTAGCTCAGCCATCAGCACTTCAGTGGTGCTTGAAGAGAACGCAGTCTTCATTTCCCAACTTTTCTCCTGTTCAGTGGCGCTTCTGCATCCACTGCGTGTGGCTCCTTCATCCCAGCAGCTGGGAAAGGACCAGAAGAGCCCATTAACCTCTTCTTTTGTATCCAGCAGAGTGAGAGTGGCTGCTGAGCCCACTTTGTCCTCAAACATTTAACAGATTGGCCCACGTCTAATTTCTGCCACCGTGTTTACAGAAAGTAGAGCACGGAGGGAGAGGGGGGCTGCTCTGCAAGGGGGAAGGGCACAGAGAAGAAAGATCTGCCTAACCCTGCATCAAAGAGCTGCTTTCCTACTTGTGGTTTCAAAATGCTTCCTCCTTCCCCAGCTCTCCTGTAATCACTCTCCAACATTCACCAGAGCAGTGTTTACATCCAGCGCTATTACCGGCAGGGAGACAGGAGGAATTAGGGCCTCCCATGCCCCATTATCTCCCCCTCCTCTCCCCCTCCCACAGGCAGACACACTTCTCTCCCCTTGCCCCTTTTCATCAAACGCCTCCAATTCATGAAGGAGTAAAAGCCCTTTAATGGGATTCTGGAGATCTTAAAATCCAGGTGGTTTGTTTAAAAAAATAAAGAGAGGCAGAGGAAGGGAAGGGAAAAAATAAAAAAGAAAGAAAAAGAAAAAAAACCTTGGAGAAAAATACCAACAGCTCACTCTATTTGGCTGCTTTGTTCCTTTTCCACGTTGTCTTGAACCTCTTTCTCTTCCCCAGCTCCACTTGGCAGTCAGGGTGAGCTGGAGTTTGACTTGGATGGCTAGTGAGACCACACAGAGCTCACCCTGGCTGGAACTAATTTCCTACATACAGCTGAAGAATCCCATGCGCACTCACGAGCGCAGCGAGCCCTCGCACTTCCTTCTGATTTCCTTTTTGCGCTTCTTTCCACCAGATAGATGTTTTATCAGAAGCAGAGCACTGCGATGGCACCACCACCGAGCGAGAGGCTGACCCAGCATGCAGCACAACACAGTACTTAGATGTAGGCGGGTGAGCAGACGTGAAAAATGGCCAATGTTGGGCAACAATAAATGTGCATTAAGACTCTTTTTTTAAGAAGGGTAAAAAAGAATAGTCATATGGTACTGGCACTTGACAGGGACTTGAGGTCTGATTCCAATTCCTTGTTTAACCACAGATTTCCTCTAAATAATTCTCGTAATCTCTTGATTCCCCAGCCGAGGTCAGGGGCCCATTGTTCTACACCCTGTAACAACACAATGGGACACAGTTCCTGCCCCAAAGAGCTTACACTGAAAACAATCAAAGGAGGAAAGAGAAGACCAGGCTTGCCTGAAGTTACACCCTGGTGTTAAACTGAAGATTGGAACCAGACCTCCCAGCTCTCTAGGTTTTGAATCTTCTGTGATCTGAGGATCATAACATTTTTCTAGCTCCCATCTTTTGATTCACACTAGTGTTAAAGACCATCAAAATAGGAAATACTGAATCTTTTACCTCTCTGAGTTCCAAGGAGTGAGAGCTGTATTCATGATGGACAACAATGCTTATATGGGAAGAACATCCCTTGCATTACACTGGTGGTTTGCTGGTGTTCAGGGCTGATGAAAGGCAGAGAGATGCTGAGAAATTTGGGAAACTGGTTAACCCTCAGGTCACTGAGGGTTAAGAAGTAGGCCAGCACTGAGCTTGGTGGCTGGTAAAGAATTGTGTCGAGCTGTACTGAAGCCTTTTTCTTCAATGGGAAGGGAGATGTCATATGGGGATATTTAAGGAGAACATTCACTCCCACATGGAGGAGTGTTAGCACAGCACTGCGCCCAGAACTCGTTCCTCTCCCAGGACATGAGTGGATGAAATGAATGGGGCGGCACAGGCGTGTGAGCTTGTCCCAAGTCCCCTCTGTGCTGGCACAGCAGTGCTCACTGCTGGAGCACTCACAGCACAAAGGTCCTGGTGAAAGATGCCATTGAATGAGGTTCTGGTTGTCCTAGCAATACTCTAAAGCTTGGATGTGCTCTTGTGACTGAAAGAACAAAGTAACAGCAGGCTTGGCAAACTGTTCAACAAGGAGAAGATCTCACTGTGAGCATTGCTGGTAACCTTGCAAAGTTATCAGTTGATTTGACATCTCTGAATTTAGAATAGTAAAGCAAATTACAATTTGGTGATGCCCATATGCTTTCCCTGTATCATTTTCTACCTTCCAGAGTATTTCTCTGGCATTGCTCAAGCTCTAGGTGCTGAGCATTATTAAGGGGCAAATTGTGAATGTTCATATTCTATGTTTTCCTATTCCTACTTGTCAGCTTATACGAAGTCTGTTTTGTCTACTTTCAGCCACAAAATAAATGCCATTCTCCAGACTGATCTGAGAGGTGGGCAAAAATTTCAAGGGACTCGTAAGAGTCTTGTGTTGGATTCACCGTGCCTGACTTTGGGCATCACGAGATCTTTCCACATCGAAGAAACCCATGCTGGAAAGGAAATACATTCAGCAAGCTGTTATCACACACTGTGTCCGTAAGTCACCAGAGCTGCTTTGTTCTTTCTGAGGGAAAGCAACAGTCCCATGTAGTTAGTGCCCTGTTATGAGCTGGCCTTGATTTCAGGTCTCGGTGAGGAAGGGTTGTGCAGAACAGCATCATTAGGCATATAGTTGCAGCTGGAGGGTTTGCTCTTCAGCAAGATATGTTCTCAGCCATTGAACAGGACCTTGAAATTGGCTTCATCCCCCTGATGTTCTTAATTTTTAGTTCTTGGTTCTAAAAAATGTTGGGAAATGACTGGATTCCTGAAAATGCCTTTCCATGGGAGCCACAGTTTAGACCACAAATTCTGTGCTAGAAAAAGAAATAGGGAGTAGAAGGAAAATGATCTAAAGAGTTTTACTAAGATTCAGTGTTCACATCTGTTAGCATGAAATGGTCCAAAAACAGGAGATAAGCATCAAAAGCTAATAAGATTTCAAAAGTAAGGAATCAGTTTATTTGGCTTCTGGATTTTGTGCATTTGGGATATATTTGAGTCACCATCCCAAGTTTTTCCTTGCAACAGCAAGGAAACTTGCTTTTTTAAAAAATGTATTTATTTTCCTTTAATGAGAGCTGAGACTCTCACGTAATTGCTTGTTTCCTGAAGTTGAGGCCTTTAAGTAAATATAAAGCATTCAGAGATTTGTGTTAAAGTCACAAGTTGGTAATTCCTTTTTATTTTACTTTAGAGAAGACTTTATTAGTGTATAAGACTTAGATGGCTTTGAAATTGCTGTGCAAAGAGTATTATCACTGGTGTTTGTTAGTTCTATTAATAACCATTGTAATAGCAGTCGGGAGTTTTTTTCTGATAAAAAATTAACCGGAAAGAATTAGAAGCATATTAGAATGTTTCTTTTTCGTGATGTTGAAGGGTGGTCTGGCACTGGAATGGACTGCCCAGGGAGGTGGTGGAGTCACCGATCCTGGGGGTGTTCAAGGAAAGACTGGATGTTGTGTTGAGGGACATGGTTTAGTGGGAGCTATTGGTAATAGGTGAACGGTTGGACTGGATGATCTTTTAGGTCTTTTCCAACCTTGGTGAGTCTATGATTCTATGAAAAGCTTCCTTTTGCTTAAATTCCAGCCTCCATTATACTGCGCATTATTTATGGTAGAAAGAATGAAAGATCTGAACCCTGCTTGAAATGCTGAAGTGAAATCAGTCGGTTCTGATTGAAAGAAATGATTCTGAAGAAAAAAGAAATTGCAACAAAATCTCATTAGTTTTCATCTCTCACAGAGTCTGAGAGTGTGGGCTTTTCAAGCCAATTTGAAGCCAAGCCAATTATTTGAAATGTGGAAATCTCAGATTTATTTTTCCCTACAAATATTCAAGTTTTGACCAGATCTTCCTGTTATTTCATGTTTAAATTGAGATAATAACAGAAACACAATGTTATTATTTATTTGGTAATTAATTTTTTTTTTTTTTTAACTGTATTGCTCGCTGTTTTTCACTCTTGGTTTTGATCCGTTTCAAAAACAACTGTTGAAGGCTAATGGGGGGCATACCTTGATGCAACATTAATAAGAACAGAGAGGCTTAAATTGTAGAAATAGCTGTCTCTGTCACACATTAGTAGTTTTACTCTCCTTTTGGCAGATCTATGGTGAATAAAATTGTGTGTGAAAGGATGAAGGGGGAGACACTTGGATAAGAGTGGTAGCATCTGATCCAGGGAAATGAAGAAGACAGACCCATGCAGAGATTTATTTTATTTGCCTTTGGCAATTAACATTGGTAATATTGTATCTGGGAAGCTGGAACTGCTACAGATAATAATGTTATTGCTTTTGAGATGGCTCATCCAGCTCTAATACCAAGAGCTTGAGTCAATAGGGGATGCAGGGACTCAGCACCTTTGAAGGTACTTTCATATGTGATTCTAATCAAATGAAGTTTTAGGCATCCAACAAAGGGAGCTCAAGGGAAAAAAAAAAAAAAAAAAAAAAAAAAAAAAAAAAGCTTTAATGCTGTGAGGTAGAAACAGACTTGCTCTGGATGTTTCATAGTTGCATTGCTCAATATGTCTGGGCTGCCAGATCAGATCATACATTGCTGGTGAGACACAGGCTTGTCTGTCATCTCTTCTCTCGCTCCTAATCTTCCTCATTGAACCTGCAGTTGGGATGGGGTCCTCTGGCTCCAGCCAGTTGTGACCAGTCACTATATTTGCTTTTGTGTTACACTGTCCAGGAGTTGCTTGTGGACTGAGAAGACATTAGCCCTCAAGGCAGCTGCCCATTGCCCACCCAGTGGCTGTTTTGCATGGGGTTGGTAGGAGGGACCCCACTGCCTCTGTTGCTTCAGATCCAAAATTCAAGCTCCAGCAGCCCATTGGACCCTTGCAAAGGGATGCTGCAGTCTGTTCTGAAAGAGGACTATGGAGGGCTCTAAGGTCTTAAGTCACAAAGCATCATCTTGAGGGGGCTGAATGCAAACCAAGATGTTTATCCCGCATTTGTCCTAAATATCCATCATGGTAGGGCAGCCTGTGTATTTGCATCAGGATTTAGTGTGTTTGTGAGCATGGGTCAGCTGGGACATGGTAGCTCACACTCTGGGCTGTGTTGATTCCTCTGCTTGGTTAATCCCCTTCTTTCTTTGATAGAAGATGGATAACTTGCTTCCAGTCTTGGAATTAATTCTGTTCAGTCACTATCAGCAAGCTGCCCTGCTTTGAAGTATCACAAATGACTTAAGAATGGACCTGAAAGCTAGAAATTCTCTAATGAGTAGCATTTGCCCATTTTGGCTTCTGTGATCTGGCTGGCCTCTCTTGCAGCTGAAGTAAACTCCCAACAACCTTGCTTGCAGGGCACTGTTCATGCTCTTTTCAATGCTTTACCACTTGTGCTCAGTCCATGTGTCAGCTCTGCAGGGATGACAGCAAGGCCAGTGTTTCTTACCACTTTCTGGTGAGGTGATCAAGGGAACGGAGAGCAGCAGTGGCTGGAGCTGGAGCAGCACAAACTGGAGGAGAAACAAAGAACAACAAAGGATTTCCCATCTCCTTGGGCCTTCCCAAGCTCCTAAGCATGTCTCCCCAAAACCCTGCTGAGGCAAAGCAGAGCCCAAAGGTGCCTCCATGCTCTGAGCCAAAAGGCAAGTTTGGGGCTGTGGCGGACAGCAAGCTCAGATGTGGGGCTGAGCACACCCTGGGGATGCAGAGCTCCCTGGCTGCTGCACCATCAGACAGCACAGCCTGTGTCACCTCTGCACTGGAAGATGACTGCGTGGGAGTGTTGAGCAACATCTTCAAGCCCAAGGGGTTATAAAATCCTTTCCCCCTGGTCTGCGCTCTGCTGAGTTTGGAAAGGAGAAATAAACTTGTAGTCTCTCTGCTGCTACCTCCTTGGGAAGGTTGGGGCATCTGTGAGCGAGGGAGTCATTCACCCCATTCTGTTGCAACATCCCAACATCAACACCCTCTGATCTATGGTATCTTGAGAGTTTGCAGCTCTCGTGTGGAGATGGAGTATGAATAAGGGCCCCCCAGTGTATTGGGAATCGGGCCTGTGGGTCTCCCGTGTCAAGTGAGTCATAATGTATTAGATCCGAGGACTTCCCCCACGGGTGTTTAGTCTCAACAAACCCAGCTAATTCAGATTTAACTTAGCTCTTAATATGCTACATTGCTGAGTCTTCTAATTAATGCCACATGTTGCAGTCAGCTGTCATACTGAATAAATGTTTACAAAGCTATTAATGTACTGTATTTGTAAACCAGACCAGCTCCTCTGTGGAAATCATGTGGTATGTGTTTTCCCCTTAAAGATGAAAAAGTTTTTAGCAATAATGAATACTTTATTTTTGTAGTCACAGCCACTTCCCAAGAACTCATTGCTAACTTTCTTGGGCCGTGGCCATTCTGCAGGGGAAGTGAAGAGGGCAGAGCTCTTTTAAGCAGAAGTGAGCATGGCTGCACACTCTTTTTGCCCTGGTGGGACAAGGGAGCTCAGTGTGTCAGTGGCTGTCCTGTTCCTGGCTGCCACAATTCCAAAGCATGTAAGGATGCTACGCTCCCCCTGCTCCTTCACCACCTGAGTGGGGATACCCAGCCATAGCTACAGCCATGCAGAGAAAGACATGTTCCAGCAGTCTATGGCCATCTGTCCCTTTCTCAGGGCCTCTTGGAGCTGGAGACCAGGCTGGGAGCCTGGCTGGCTGCTGTCCCCATGGGGCCACTCATCTTCAGGTGGCAGAGTGGTGCCAGTGGCGCAGAGTGATGGGTCTGTCCAGCACTGCCCCCACACTGCTTGCTCAACACAGGTTGGCATTTTCTGTTTTTCAGGCTTTCTGGAGTGTTTCTTCCTTAGGCTCTGGGGCTTTTCTATGGTTGTGCACTTCTGTTTCCTCTGCTGCAGAAATAGCAGGAGATGCCAAAGCACTCTGAAAGCATGGAGCAAGTCTGGAAGCTGCGTGCTGCCAAGGGCTGCCACGTCACCCCAGGGAAGGATGTCTGGCCCAGGGCTTCAGGCATGTTTTCCTGTTGGGTGTTCATGGGAGGCAAGTGCCTAACCCAAGCTGGAGATCCAGAGATCTACCTGGCTGAGTGGCACTCTTTGTATCTCTGGTTTCTAGGAGGAGACTGATAGCAGAGCCCTCATCACAGGCTGCAAGGACAGTGAGATCAGGGTAGTTCAGGGAGTGGGACAGCTATGGTAGGTGCAGTGCTGTGCCTGGCCAAGCACACAGGGCTACTCAGGGAGGTGGCCAGGAGAGCAGCTGGACCCCAGCCCATGCTCTGACATACAGGAGTTGGGGATGAAGGCTATCCTGGCTCAAGGCTGGAGATATTCACCCTGCAGCATGTCTTGTCTCCTTTCTCACCTGCTGCAGTGCAGCTCTGACTTGTGCACAGTAAGCCAAGGTGTGAAATACTGCTTGCTATGGAACAGTGCCCTGCTAGTGTAGACAGCGCTGAGTGCCCCGGTGTTAGCTGCACTGATTCCCAGCTTGGTGTCTTGACGTAAACCCATCTCTTTTTGCTGATGTGACGAAGTGGTCTGGGTGGTCACCCTGTGAAGGGGCAGCATGGGGTTGGTGGTTTGGCACAGCCACCTCACAGAGCTCAAACACGCGGAGAAGGCACACAAAACAGGCTGGTTCTGACCTCAAGGCAGTGGTTTCAGTGCAGCTCCCGAACCTTCTGAGATGTGTTTTGAGCTAAGCCACAAACAGAAAACATCTCATTCATTGTTTGTTGTCACTGGGGCTAAGCACACACCTGCTCTTGCTGTGGAGCCACTTCCATGTTGTAATGGCTTCTTCCCAGCCTGCCTCACCAGTGGGAAGTGTGCTCATAATTGGAAAACTCCCCTCATTAGGCAGAACATTCCTCTTTTTAACCTCTGTAACCTGCAGCATTCCCGTTGGGAGGACCCTGTCTCCATACTTCTCAACTGCTCCTAATTAGATTGGGCATTTCTTGCCTCCGCTGTATATTTACAATTTAGGAACAGGAAAAAATACAGCCTGCACTTAAGGGCTTGCTTCCCTCCGTTTGCTTTCCATGCTTGATATTTTGGACAGGAGGAGGTGGAAATTTGAAAGCCCAGAGGAACAAAACTTGTTGGGAGGAGAGGGTAGGCCTTCAGGTTCTTTAGGCAGGACTGATTTCATATCTTGATGGATTTTAACATCAGCTCTCACTTTTTTACTTCCCTACTCTTGGTACGCACGCGTGTGCACGCACACACACCCCATTGTCTGTCTTTTGCTCTTATTCTGCCATCAGCCTTTTAATAATATTATTGTTGATGTCTTTTCATTCCTGATGCCAAACCTGATTTGGAGATCACAGTGCTGAGGGTTTCATTTCAAGCACTGTAGACAGAAAACTGAAGTCCTAAGTGACTGGAGCCCTCAGCCAATCTAATTGTTATTGACATTTGTGTCTGATTGTTCATCAAGGGGGATTTGACTTGCAGGCCAAATCATTCTATTACCGGGGTTCCTTTCAGCCTTTTCTCTAACAAAAAAAACCCAACCCAGCAGCAGCAGGAGGATCAATGGCAATATCTCTCCATGTCCATCTAGCTGCACACGGGCGGGGGGAGCGCAGGCGGAGGAGACCATGCGTGTCCCGTGTGAAACGTGCAAGCAGAAGAGTGGAGAAGCCATGGTATTGCATTACAGGGGAAAAAAGGGTCTCATTAAAAGACTACCATTTTCATGGCAAGGTGAAGGAGGCAGAGGAAGGAGGGGCTGGCAGGGCTAATTATATTAAGGTCATTTCACCTGTCAAAACTTTCCCTTTAGTGGTGTCCCCAGTGCCCTGGGATAACATCCAGATTTGTCCTGAATGGCGTCTCTGTTCCTGCTCAGGAGCCTTGACTGGTGGGTCGGGCTGGGGGGGGGGGCATGAAAGGGGCCCCAGAGGCACCCTTCTGCCTCCTTTTCACCTACAGCTCCCCTTTGATTTTGCCCATGCCCCTCTTGGGTTTCACAGTGGCTAATGATGCTGTGCTTCTCACCGGGAGCTGTGTTTTTCCCCATGTGAAAGAGGCAGAGGGAGGGGGAGGCTGGCAAAGCTGGGTGTCCTGGTGATGAACCCTAGAATTATCTGGCCTCCTTCAGGGTATTGTTCTGAATCATTAAGTTATTTCATTTTCTAGGAGCAGAAGGGAAAGGTAGGTTTCTGCAGTTAATCTTTTGAGGTAGGTGGAAGCTGTGCAGATAGCCTCTTTGCTGGCACTATCAGGTACAGGTAGGTTGGGGAGGAAGATGATGAAGGAACACAATGGGGTTCATTCACGAACGCAGAGGGTCAACTTGTTGCCATGGAAACAGGGCAGAAATGTCAGAGATCAAAGGCCTCCCCACCAAAAGATGCTACGTAAAAGCGTTGGGTCACATCGAAAAGAGAGCTGTGAGTGAATTCAGTGCACTTCCTCCTCATGTGGCCTTTGGCAGTGAGCTCAGTGACTCACATTTAGCCTGCTGAAGTAACATCACCGGAGCTGAGAGATGGATTTGGCTTAACATGCCCTGCCTTTGGTAGATGCCTGGGAGTAGGAGTGAGTCATGGATATGTATGTCAAACAGTAAGATCTGAGGAGTTTCCCTTCAGTTGGAGCATTTTTACATCTCAGATTGGCTTTTGAGAAGAAAAATGATCAGAAGTGCATAGTTACTTTCTTAAATAATTGGAGATATGAACAAGAGGCGTTGGCCTGTAGATGCAGAGTGGAACTGTTTGTTAGAACTTGCTATTAGGGTAGAACTGACTGCTAGACATCCTGACAAAAGGCTAAAAGGCCCTTGGTATTAAAAGGAAAAAAAAAAATGTGATTTGGAGTTCTGAAAGAGTCAGAGGGAAGTGTTCAAATTGGTATGTGTCATTCTCTGACAAACCAACCACGCCATTCCAGGCTCTTTCCATAGCTTCTGACGCATGAGCAGTAACTGTGCTAGCAGCCTGTCTGCCATGTTACTGCTTGGTGGAGCATCTTTCTTCTGTCCTCACACCTACTGAACCAACATGATCCATCATGAGCATCACTGATCAGACTTATCTTTGACTTCCTAATTATATTGCATGTTTCTGTAAAGCCTTTTGGGAGGTAGTTCTCCAGAAGGACCACATTCCCCTCAAGCAGCAGTGAAGAGGTACAAGACAGTCCGATCCCAAAAAAAGAGAGTGAATACCCAAATGAGGACAGTGCTGTGCTTTAGCTCTTGCTAAGGTCCACCCTTGAGGCCAGCCAAGGCTGCAAGTATAAAAATTCCACCTACTTGCAAAAGAGATTGGAGATATCTTTCTTCTCTGTAGCATGTTTTGCAGCTTTGGATCTGTGGAGTGTGAATGAATGGCTTACAGTGCCACTGATCCTTTAGAAAAGGGCCTACCAGAGTTTTGATGTTATCAAAGACAACAGGAAGTAAACCATGTGCTGGGGTTGGCACCTGAGCATCCAGCCCATCTCTCTTTGGCCATGTGTTCCTGCCATCCCAGCAAACTCAGGATGGAGACAAGCATCTCGAGGTAGTGGTGTTTCCAGTGCAGTAACTCAAATCGTTTTAAAAAGCAGAAATCAGAGACAAAGCCTAGCATTGTAGGCAGCAGACGCTGAATGAGAAGACCCTTGGGAGCCCTGCCACTTCTCCCTTTAATCTGATCAGCAAGCAGCATTCTTGTAATTCCCTTCAGGTCACTCTGAATTCCTGCAGTTTCTCAGCAAGGTTGAAGCCTTCCCCTTTGATATTAAATAATCTACAGGCTTAGAAAAAGTAGTGGAGCACCAACAGTGCACAACTTAGCCTAGTTAATGTCAGAAAATGGCTGCATCCTTCTTCCAACACACCTGGGGCTGAATATTTTAAGAATTATTTTGCATTTTGATCTCTACTTTTAAAATACAACTTACATGTTAAAATACATAATCCTGTAGATCATGCCTTGGGGATGTTCCTGTTTTTTTTAACATGGCTAATACTGAATGCAGCAACCTTATGGCATATCTGTTAGCTTTAATGGTTCTTGCCCCAACTTGGGTTAAGCAAAAGTTATGATTGTAACAAGAGGCTTTTGGAAAACCTTGATGACTCCTTTTGGCCACAGAGGCAAGTCTGACATTGTAGCTGTTAGTGGCTAATCACAGACTCCTCCCTGTCTGCAGCAGGGGCCCCTTAGAGTGGGACAGCTGGTTAAGGGACCCATAGAAAGGTCCCTTCTTTATACATGAATACATGGCATCTAAACCTTTCGCGCACTCTGAAACCTGCTGTGTGAGAGCTGGGAGGAGAGTCTAAGGATGTATTTCCTGGAAGACCTCAAGGCAAATCCATACTAGCTACCATTGACACAGATCATAACTGCAGTGAAGACGCAGTAGTACCTGCCTTGGTGTGATTTGCAGGCCACCTGCAGTGTGCCCATATGCTCTCTGCTAAAACCCATATATGATGAGCAAAGATCAGGTTGCCAACACCCTTCGTTTCTCAGGATGAAAACAAAGATTTTCACGGCTTGGAAGTTGTGTTATAAAGCAGGGAAATGGGAACAGTTGACTATCAAAACAAAGGTTAGCTTGATATTCACATACTGTCTGTGTTGCATCTAAAGGGCACAATAGAGCCCTAGGCAGAGAATGAGGTGGGAAGATGAATGTAGAGGATTTCATCTACTTTTCCAGCCCTTGGTGGGAAATGAAGATTCCTAGTTTCAGCTGCCTCATGAAGGCACTTCCATTGACTTTAATATCTGGTAACTCCAGCCTGATGAGAAACTCCACAGAAATTCTCTGAAGACTTTAAATTATGCTTGAAGAGATGTGAATATTTTGAGAATATTTTGTTACTGTTCTTCCAAGAACTTTATTTTGGAAAAAGAATAGCTTTTTTTTCCCAAAACATGCAGAAGATATTCTCACTGTGCAAGTACAAAGCCCCAAAAGTCAAATGACATTAGGTCACCAGATTCCTTTTATCAATAACTTTGAAGTCTTATCCTAATTTTCTAATTTAGATTCTTGTGATTAAAAATCCTTTTGTCAAAAGCCAAGACCTCCTCCCTCTAATGGGCTGGGAATGCCACCACCAGTAAAAGCTCCAGTTCCATACAAAAGCAGCTGTATGAGTTCTGCAGAGAGAAGCCCTGAGAATCCAGACTACTTGAAATTTCAGCCTGTTCTTGGACCCAAATGCATAAGCATGCTTTGGTTATGGTCTTTGGAAGCTCACATTGCTCACAAAAGCTTATGGAAATTTCACACAAGAGCGTAGATAAGTAAATGAGCAGCTTATAGTTCTTTTTGAGCAGCTACCCTTGTGGATGAGCCCTGGACACTACCCAGTGTGCCATGTCTCACTGTGAATGATGTGAATTTCTTTAGCACAGGACAAGAAACCATACACTGTGATTTCTGCAAATTCTTGCGTCCAAATCTTCCTACCAAAGAAAAAGAGATAGACTTGAAGAGGGTAATTAGATGTCAAGGCCACCAACCCTTAAAAGTGAGCTTCTCCAGTTTACTGTTGGGTGAAGATCTGGGGCACCAGACACAAGCTTTAAAAAATGGTACCCCTGCACTGAAAACCCAGGCAGGCTGTCAAACAGGAGTAGGACAACATACAATGTTCTCTGGATGTTGCAGCAATAATAAAAAGTGGATTCACCGCATGAAGGGAACTCTCCAGCAGCCCCAACACATGCAGAATGGGTCACTGCAAATACATCGAGCATTCGGATCAGTCCCAGCAGGTGTAGGTGCTGGACTGTCAGTGCAGGGGCTGCAGCTGACAGGACAGGAGCAGGAGGAGAGAGCAGAGCGTGCTAGTCTGGCTGGGCACTGCCACACACTGAGACAGTCAGCCCTGCTCTCCTGTGCTGCATGTGCAGAGCAGGAAGACCTGGGCCCTGAAAGCTACATTTCATTTAGTAATTAATTAGTGATTCTTGACCCTAGGCAGCTTCAGCCTGCTGACAATAACAAGATTGCAGCCTTTGTATAAGCTAGACTCCGTGCCCTTACTACTCTCATTACATTAACTGAAATCCTGTGCAACAAAGATGCAGGCTGCCTGGCAGGGGAGGGATAAAACTAACCTCTTTCTCTTCATGTTTTGGGTCTGTTTCACAGCAGCCTTGCAGGAAGCACTCACCTCCACATTGTCACCAAGCCAACGTGCCACCTCCTCAGTCAGGAGTATTGCCCCCAAAGGCTCCAGCAGCACCAAGAGAGACCTCACCCAAACTCCCCACCCAACACACCAGTGCATTGAGAAACAGATTATTTGGGAATCCTCCTCTACCTTCCCACAATGCCCTCTGTAGGCTCCAGAGGAACAGAGCAGGAGGTTCCCAGTGCGTGGGGAGCGAGGCTGTGGCTGTGCGATCCCGTCAGTGCCAGGTGCCCAGGGCAGATTCACAGTGACGAGGTAAGCTCCGAGGTGCCGTCAGCGTGCTTCCTGTCTCAGACAGGGGTGCTTTTATGCTAAGAATGCTTTTAATTATTTGTTGGATGATTCTGAGAGCACCTAGGGTAACGGAGAGGCCTCAATCAGTGTTTCCTAGCTGAAGGCATCTATATGCCTTGCCTTAGTCATAGGTGAGCCTTGCATCAAGAGCGGGGCCAGTGCCAGGCACCTGGGTGGGTCCTTGGGGGCTCTGGTAGTGGGTCTCAGTGGCTGCAGTTCCGTGTGTTGGGGTTTGCACCAAGAGCTGTGGAGTCTGCAGGGAAGTGGCTGTTTCTCCTAAATCACAGTTTTTCATTTTGTATTACCACAGTGTGGTGCGCTTCGCCTTGCAGGGAAGGTGTGAAATCTGCTTTGTGATAGCAGCAGTGCAGCTCCAAAAGAAGAGTCTTTGGCTTGCCAAGCAGAGCCGAGCACTGCAGCTCTGTGCTGTGCTCTTCTTCCTGCACAATGCAATCACTGGTGGTTGAGAGCCATTCAGTGTCAGTACTTGACCTGGGGTTGAGTCTCCACTGCTTCTCTTTCCGTGCAAGAAAATATCAGCAGATGCCTCTGACAACTAGTGCTTCCAAGCAGGAAGAAATTCAAAAGAAACAGATTCACTTCCCTGCATGACCTCAGTCCTGCTCTCATTTGGGCATACTGCATACGGAGCTAGCCCAGGTTTTGGGTTTTTTTTCCATATTCTGAGAATGCAGAGAATGTGGTGCGGTATGTTACACCACAAGGCAAATACAACAGTGCAGGGCAGATGTTGCTACATCACTGCAAAAGCAGAGTGGCTGAGTGCTGGCACCAGCACAAAGTGCTGACATCTCAGCCCAACACTGTCCCCTGTTCCCTGCAGCCCTCCCACTGCTGCCTCACTTCCAGCCCTCCTGTGTCCTCACATCCTCTGCAAGAAACTCAAGGCACTGATATTTCCCCAGCTTTGGTGGCCACTGCCGATCACTGCAGCAGGACAGTTCCACTTCTCATTGACATCTGTGGATGCTGCAGGGGGAAGAGATGGAGAAGCTCTCGTTAGGTAGCACAGACTGCACATGGGCAGCGCTGATGAGCTCCAAGTCTCTTTGCTCACGCCCACCCTGAAAATGCACTGAGTGATTTCTTTTGTTTTAAGCTGTGTAATTGCTAGGGAAAACATATTCTTTTCTAGTGGCTTTTCCCTTATTGTCATGTTTAGGAAGTTCTTTTGTATGTCATAACATTTTGTCTGTTTTAACTGAAATGGTTCCACGAAGGAACGATTGTTTGCACAAACAGACTGACATGTTGATACAGGCTGACAACTGCACAGCTAAGACCAAAATAAAATGTAAAGTAAACACATTTGCATAAGTTTATAATGTGACCCAGTTCTTAGGAAACAGAGGAAATGGGGAGATCTGAATCTAAGCAGCTTATCATCTTCCATCTCCCCTTTCTGCTTTGCCCCTCATTCTTAACCTCTGCTCCGCAAATGCCATGGGAGTGTTGCCTGGATTTTTCCATTCAGATTTGAAGCAACAGGTCTCTCTTGTAGTTGGCTCCTAGTTTTGTTTTGCTGAGAAGGGAGGGCATGCAGGAGGGAGCATTCCCAGTTTTCCCCTCTGTGAAGCTAGTTGGGTTTTCTATCCCTTTTTGTCTCGGTTACACTTTAAAAGGCTTCTGTCAGTGTATTTTCCATCATTTTAAAATCACATTGACATCCTGCTGCTTTATATCATAACTGTGTAGCATCTCAAAATGCTGATTTGGGGCTATCTCCTTCTCAATCTGCTTGCAGCACTATTTCCTTTAGGATTTTGATATCAGTGCTTCTGTTTTCCAGATGAGACAGCCACAGCGTGGTGGTTTCTTTTTGGCCATCCAGCAGGAGAACCAGGAATACAGACATTCGGGAGTTGGAGGGAAGGGATGGAGGTTGTCTCATACATTGAATTCTTCTAGCAGAATGTTGCATAAACCCAACTGTCAGGTAGTAAAGACAGACTCTGGGTCTTCACCTTTGAAGGACACGTCTTTGATAGTACAAGGGGGGCTGGTTTTAAGCTCAAGATGGAAAGGGTTTGATTGGATGTCAGGGGGAAGTTCTTTGAAGAGAGAGGTGATGTGCTGGAAGAGGCCGCCCAGAGAGGTTGTGGATGCTCCATCCTAAGTGGTGTTCAAGGATGAGACCATGAGCAACCTGGGCTAATACCAGATCTAGAGGCTCATAGCCCTGCCTGTGGCAGGGGGGTTGGAACTTGATGATCTTTGGGATACCTTCTAACTCAAGCCATTCTATGATTCTATTATTTGCACAGTGTCTGCCCACAGCTCAGCATCCTTCTGTCTCTGGTCTTTCCTGCATCCCACTGCTGGTTGAGGAACTGCTACACTAAACACAGCACTGTCATCCAAACCCCTGAAGGCTGTCGCATCTGGTGTCCATGGCCCTGGTCTCTAAGGTGATAAGAGGGGCACAATTCAGTTTTCTAGTAGTGTTGGGCAGAGACACTTTCTTTTTTATAAGGAGAAGGCAGATGGTGCCAAACTGCCTGACTGACAGTGCAGTTGTGAGTGATAGTTGCTGTGGACAGAACAGAAAAATAGTTTCCAAAGTTTCTGAAGGGAGCTCAAAGCCCTGGTCTCTTTAAACATGAGCAATTTGTATGCACAGTCATGAAGTGTAAATTTCTAAAGGATAGTGTGGTTAAAGTGAATACTTCTCCCCAAATTTCCTTGTGGCTATTTTAGGCAGTTTCCAACTTGGTGTGTTTGCTGTTGTGTCTTGTTCTGATGCTGCTTATTTTGGGAGCTGCCATTTGGTCCTTGCAGCTGTGAGGTCTCCTGCAGTGGAGTTCATCCCTCCCTCCCTCAGGCTCCAGCTCTCTGTCCCGCAGGGCTGCAGGATGGGGAAGGTGCTGCTGTCCAACAGCTGCTGGGTGTGGAGCAAAGGAACACAAGGGTTTGAGCTCTGTTTGATTTAAACGTTCCTATTTCGTGATCATTCCAGGGGACTTCGATGGCATTAATGCATAGAGTGGCACACAGGTGTGTTTGTCGCAGCAATGTAACCCAGGATGAGTTTTGAGGAACGTTACTGACACTTTTCAGATGTATTGTTTCATAGGCTGGTAAGCAGCTAATGAGAAAAACATGTGTTTATGAAAACCCCAGACGCAGCATCCCCACGGCCAGACCTTTCATGTGCATTTATTTTGTTTGGATTTTGGGTGTGTCTCACCCTTAACTGGAATTGTGCACCCAATCTTAAAGAGTAACAAAACTCAGGATCGCAGTTTTGATTTCCAAGAGGCAGCAATGAGGCCGTGACAGCCCAACAATTCACACAAATTGTTTATCCCACATTTAGCCTTCTCAGACTGGGGAGGGTTGGGTACATAGCTTAGAATAGAGAAAAGTTGTTGGGTTTTGGGGCAGAGGGAAAGCTGGAAAGGTGTGGGTTCACATTTGTATTTCATCATTCTGGACATCCATATGTAAATATGCATCTGCTTAGGACACTGGTGATACTTTTAGAGCTCTGCTGTGGTATGTTGCTGGTTTTGTGGTTTTTATGGTCTTCCTAGAGGGCCTGGGAAGAGTTTTTGCTGTATATAGGAAATTGCATGACTGTAATCATTGGAATTAGTTTTGTGAACATGTGAGCCCCATCCAATGTGTTTCCTACAGCCAGGTTGCTCAAACAGCAGCAGAACTGAACGTGGTTCACATGATTATAACCACGTTTCCTCCTACTTCCCAACAACAGTTTCATCTTACCCAAACTAGGGGTCCTAGCCACATTTGTCCAGGTTTTGTAGGTGATTGGGTTAGAAAGGAAGGTCTCATTTCTAGAGCCAAGCTAGATTCTCTCCCTTCTTCAAGTTTTTTGAGGATCTGTAGACAGGCCATATAGTTTCCTTCGATGCCCTGGTATTGTTATTTGTGAACTGGAAATAATTTGTTGACAATAGTGTCTGTTCAGACCACAACAAACTGGAGGTTAACGTTATACCACATGACCAGCAACAATAGCAAGACGTTAGTCTGAATATTCTCCTTGATAATTTTCAAAGCTAATTTATCAGACACAACTGAGTGTGAGATAAACTTGTCATGTTTCTGAGCCTGGTCTAACAGTAGCTTGGCAATCCTGTATTTCTGCACCAGAGAAGCTTTCTGCTTTTTAAGCCAATGTAGTTGTGCTGCTTCACATATGGGTGGCACTGACTTTGGACTGGAGATGTTAATACTCAAATGTGATACAATAATTCGAGAGCAAAGAAAATGAAAGCTTGACTCTGATGTGAGGGGTGGAAGGGACCTGTAGGAGATAAGGATATTATCTAAGTCTTCTAGATTTCTACAAATGTGGATGTCTAATATCTGGCTAACTCCAATTGTACCAGCCCAGCTTTCAGAACCCACTAGTTCATACTGGTAGAAAGAAAAGTATCAGAGATCTGTGCCTCATCTTTCTTAAAAATCCCTTCTTCCCTATATCCAGGGGTGGACTTTATCACCTCTCAGGCAGGTGCACTGCAGAGAAGGAAAGGACTTGGGCTCTCACAGTTCTGTGGAATGGCTGGGAAACACAGCTTGATCATGTTCGTGCTTCAGATCGTTTACACAAGCTTTGCAAATCCAGTGCTTTGGGAATATGGTTCTCCTTGCCTGGGAATGCACAAATAAACCAAGCCTGCTACTTCCATGAAGCATGGGAGCAATGAGTCACATCACAGATTGGCTTACATAGAAAAAATCACTGCTAGGTGTCAGAAGGGAATGTGCTTTTTGTATATAGCCGCTGTGGTTGGGCAGCGCATGCTGTAAAAATGCTCTGGCTGTGCAGCAAACCAGCTAGAGCTGGAGTTCCGACCAGATCACACAAACCCTGTGCAAATGTCCAAAAACTTCTCGGTGGGAAAAAAAAAAAAAAAAAAAAAAAAAAGAAAAAGGCACAAAACAAACTCTTGTCTTGCAGCAGCATCTGGCAGGGCTGAGTTAGCTCCTTCTAAGAGCACTTTGGCTCCACACACTCTGATGCACGTGTGTCATATCACAGCTTGGCTGGAGCTGCCGTGACAGTGGTGACCATGAGCTACTTCCAGTCCCCATCCCATCACAGGAGTCGCTGAGGTTTCTCATGTTGGAGCTGTCTGAGCTGACTAGATCAGGATCCCTAAGCTGCTGCAAGGGTTGTTGGATAACGTGCATGTAATTTTTTTATGGCACTTTATGAAAGAGGAAGTCAGGCCTGGGCTGGTGAGACTGAAAGAGCAGGGAGTGGGTTGGCTGTCAGGGGTCAGCCTCCCAATAGCCCTGTGATCAAAGGCTGCTCTCAGCAGCATGAGCTTGCAGGCAGCCAAGACAAACAATGAACAACTTTATCTCCATTCAGGAAAAAAAAAAAAAAAAAAAAAAAAAGACTTAAATTCCAGGAAACCATTTCTGGACAAAGACAAATTTTGGATGTTGTTCCTTCTCTCTCTCTCTCTCTCTCTCATATAATCCTGCTATTTCTAGATGAATGGTGATAGTGAGGAGATAGCAGAACAAAGCACAAACGTTAACCAGGGTGTGCCATACTCTCAGATGGTGCATGTAGATCCAAACCTGGGGAAGGCAAAGCAATGTGGAGAGTTTACTCCTGATGAGAATCTGGTTTCCACCAGCTGCCAGCACTGGAAGAGCAGCAGGGAAATCCAAGTTGAATCTTGGCCACTTCCACAAGTCCTATCCCTTCTCTGAAGGTGTTGCCTCATTTATTTGCAGCTGGAGCAGCGCCTGCTTGGCTGTCCCAGCCTTGGCCTCTGCAGTCAGCTGATCAGAATGCAGCTGACCGGCTTTAAACATGCTGCCTTCAGAGTCAGCCTGTTTGGGGCTCCTGTGTACTTGATTATTTGTTTGGGAGGAGAGGAAGATATGAGCAGAAAGCCGCTCATTCCTAAAATGGAAAAAGTTGCAAAACTTTAAGTTGGGTTTGGATCTGAGGGAGAGGCATCTCCATGAAACACAGAGTGTTTTTGATTTTGGATTTCCTGTTGGACACGTTTCAGAAAACTATTTAAGTCGTAAATGGCCAGATTCTCAGCTACGCTGAGCTGCAACCTTCCACCAACGGGAATCAATATCTCACAGTGACCCCAGTGACGATGTAGCCCCAGGGCTGGTGGCAGATTGCAATCTGTCCTCACTGTGGTTCAGCACAGGAGGAAATCAAAGGCTGAGCAATAGCCCTGAGGTTCAGAGCTGTGTGGGGTTGCTCCCTTCCACAGATGTGCAGAACCCCCTCTGATTTGCTCTTAGAAGATGCAACCATCATAACTCACCATGGGCTGTGAAGTGCATTTGGGTGCTCACTACTGACTGGCCTGGGCAAACAGATTGAAAGGAGGCCTGAAGCCCCCCAATTTTTCAATCAAGCAGCCCTGAGGGTACTTGTAGACATCGCTGCACTCTGTGCAACATTTTTATACCCTTATACACACTGAACATGGAAAGTATTGTGAGAAAAGCTTTCTGAGCCAGGATTCAGCGCTGAGAAAAGAGGCAGAAAGCCCTGGGGGCTCAAGAGAACATTTTCAATAGTCTTTCCAGATGTCCCTATGAAAAAAATAGTGGGGAGCAGGAAGTGTGGCTGACTCGTGTGATGGGTGCTCCTGAGAAGATGGCTGGGATCATTGCCTTGAGGTGCAGGAATAAAGCTGCTGCAGAAATGAAGGGTGAGCTGCACAGGAGTGCTTCACCTCCCTCCTTCCACCCATCCTGGTGGTCTCAAAGGGATAAATCTAATCTGATTTATGGATTTAGAGATGGAGATGGGGAGGAAGGAAAATCTGGGTTCAGGTCTGTATGTTGAGATCAGTGGCAGAGTCAGTGGCAGGATTAATCTTCTGATTCTCCATCCCAGGGTCCATGTGAGGTCTGTAAAGCTGTGAAATTGCAACCACCCTGGGGAACAAGAACTTTTATAAGGGCTTTGTATGTTCTTTTCTTCTTATCCTTCGTGACACCAAAGGAAGGAGCAGCTGCTGGAGACCTGTGTGTGAGGGGATTTGCAGAGCTGGGTATGTCAGGAAGTCCCAGATCCTCCTTCTCTGCTGACATCACTGTCCAGGACATGCTCTCAAATCCCAGACCTCTCCCAACCACCAGCACAGCACTGGCCATGTCACTGCTGTTATCTCCACAGTGTCTGATTCTCTCTGTCCGCGTATTTTCTGTTCTTCTTTCTTTCTCCCACCCTTGAGAACCAACACTTCAGTAACCTGGGAGTGACAGCAAGAAACGAGTGGCTTTATTTTGTTTGACATTATTGGCTCTATGTTCAGCCACCTGCATTCGGCTTGCTGCCTGAGGCTCCTGCTTGGTAGGAGCCAGGAGCCCCAGAAGTACGGGAACCATGGTCTAAGAGAGTTAGGTTCCCACTTCCCCAGGGGCTTTAGGGAAATTCAATTCCTAGAAGGAGCCTGTGAGCCTCCCAGGAAGAACGTGCCACATTTCCATAATGCACAGCATTATTCTCATGCTGTTTCTGTGCAACTGACAGGCTCGCCGCTATCAAGGTGCTCTGCAGATATCAAGGGATGAGTTCATCTATACCTACTGAAACCCCAGTGACCAGCAGAGCTGTCACTAGCTCAGAGCACTGGGCACCATGAGCCAACCCTGTGCCTCTACCCTGTCGAGTTCCCCCATTCTGCTCCTGCAGAGAAGCTGGAAATCCAGTTTAACCATCTGCTTGGGAATTCCCCTGTAGCTGGAGGGGATGGAGCATTCTCACACCCCAGCACTGAGGGTGCGGTTGGGATGAAGGACGCATGCGTGGGATCTTTGCACTCTGCCTAAGCCGGACTGACCCCTAAAACTGTCCCCTTGGGCCTGGGACCTCTAGTCAGAACTCACCATGGCATTCTGGGCTCCCTGGTGTTCTCATAGGGGTTGGGCAGCGTGTCTGAAGCTTCCTGGGAGCTTAGTGGCTGGGTATGTGCTGGGACATACCTGGAAGGAGATGAGTGCCCAATGTACAGGTGTTTGCAAAAGATCCTGTGTCACTAGGAAATGGGTCCTACAGAAGCCTGGGCTTTATTTGCTCTAAAAGCCAAACATCAGAGCCAGAATGTGCTCAAGCACAGGACTTAATGTGGGGGTGATTCTCTCAAAAAGGCCAAGAGCTCCTCCTTCAAGTAAGAGCCTCCCAAGGTCTGTAATTGCACATCTTCAAGAGGTGCAGCAGAGCACTGCTGAGATCCAGTCCTCCAGATTCATATTGAAAGTCATCTTCCCTTGACAAAGACCAAGTAGGGAACCCCCAGCTGTTTTGTGATGTGTGGCAGCAGCATGTGCTCCAAGGTCATGTGAAAGCCCATATTCTTCCCAGCCAGAGGCTGAACTGCCATCGACCTGCAGGATTTGAGCAGCTCTGGTGAGATGTTTCCTTCACTGGAATTTCTTTCCACAAGCAGTTGTTTGTTAAGGCTGATGGGAAAATGATGGGGATGTTTGCTGGTCACTGCTGGCTGTGGGCTTTGGGAAGCTCAGATCTTGAGGTGAGGCAGCAGAGGACCTTGGGAGAACTGAAGTGGCATGGCATGTGCTGAGAGTGTCACCAAGAGGGATGGCACTTCTCTATGGGCTGCAAAGATGGTTGGCTCCAAAATTTACATTATTACAGAACCGGGCTGTGGGAGGCCAGTATTATAAGGTTACACATGGCAGGACTTAATTTCTCTGGTAAAGCTATGATAAGAGCAGCCCAGTGTTGCTGGCTCCATTTCATTGGGATGTCTTCTGGGGGAGGACAGCAGCTGTGGACCGGCTCTACACTGGGTGTGAAGGCTGATGCTTGTGACTCAGTGGCCAACATGTTGGATGAGTTTGGATGCCATGAACAAATCCAGACTGAATGAGCACTGTCCAATGGCCTATGAGTACAGCAAGCTTTTTTTTCCTGCCATGCTGGCATTTTTCTCTACCTGAAGAGTTCTTCAGTGCTTTCCTGCAGTTCACAAATGAGATGATGTACTGATTTTATTCCCTGCGTGGAGGGTTTCTGTCTCTGCTGCCATTTTTGCAGTTAATTAACAGAGTGAAATTCCTTTCAGATTCTGTTTTTCAGCAGTCAAAACATAAACTGTTGGTTTTGCTTTGGGGTTTTTTTATGGCTGAATTTTGGGAAAGAGAAGATGGAAGAATGAATATTATCTGCTTCTTTAAGGAGTAAAAACAGAAACCTTTTCATGAGAACAGACTGACTCGGTGGTATTTTCTAATGGGTAGGAGGGAGGATTAAGGTAAAGAGCAGAAAGAATAGCTGCAGTTAAAACTCAGTTTGGCAAGTAAATGTGGATCAACACACTCAAAATTCCATTCTGCCTCCATTCTTGCTGAATTCATTCAGTTGCTGTAAACCTCCCCACGGCAGCTTCTTGTACAAATATGTTTTTTATTCCGCCTGCTTTGCCACTGTTTAGGACCTTATCAATTCCTTGCCTGATGAGAGACGCTTCTGCTTTTTCTCCTCAGATCTACTTGCTTTGCACAGCTGAACTGGAGCATTTAACCATTACTGTTGTGTTGTTTCATTGCAAGCTAAATACTTTCCTCCCCTGCTCCCCCCTCTGCTGTTTAGCTACACAATAGGGAGTGCAGAGGAAGGAATATATAAAGCTCATTTATTTTTAAGTAACTGTAACTAATGGCTTGATCAGCTAACGTAGTGGAAAATATGCAAACTGCTCGGAGGAGAATGGATATTAAAAATGTAACTTTAACATTATTGAGACATCTTTCAGCCCTAATGACAGACTGAATAACAAACATGTCAAAAACTTTGTTGCTTCTCTAAGCGAAAACGAATAATTGAATTTATTTTCAGTGATGGTTTTGCCTTTTACATATTCAGCTCCTTGTCCAATTTGCTGTGATTCTTGACAGATCTCTTTGTGTAAACAGTTTTTTCTCTTAAATGCTGGAGTGAGCAGCATACCAGGGTTCCATCATACCCACTCGGAGAGGGGCCACACGCCATTCTTGGCTTATCTGCCTGAGGTCACTTTTCAAATGCTGATTATATGGCTCCAATAGGTGTATACGTTGGTGTTGGTCATTTGTGTTCCTTGAGTAGCTCCTCAGCTGATGGAACCAGCGCTGATTTACTAACAGCATCAAAGCAACATGACTTGGCATCTGCCCCCTACTCCTTGGGCTACAGAACATGTCCAGGACCTGGAGAAATGAGGAGCTGCTCATCCCTACCTCATCTCTGTGAACATCCCGTGTGCAAGCAGTGCAGCACAGATGGGGTAGTTTTCTACACAGATCTCATGGGGAAGTGGGGAAACAAGCTCACTCGTGTACAGGGAGGAACATGGAGATGGTGGATGTTATCATTTAGGCTGTCTTCCAGATGCCTGCATGAGGTTAATTCATGAGATTTGCATTCCGTCCCTCCCTGATCGAGGTGCTGGGACACTGGTTTCCCCATGCCCATGGTCACACAAGGAGCCTGCAGTGTGGGGCATTGGGTCATGCAGCATTCCCCTGGGGCAGGGCAGTCCAGACACATGGTTTTGTGCGCTCAGTTCTTCTTAATTTAATGCAGAGCTGCAGCAAACCATTCCACCCACAGGTGAGATCCTTGGAAAACTAACTGCCCAAAGCTCCAAAGCTTTCAGCCTTCACTCTAACGCACGGGCCCAGCTGGCTGGAGATTAAAGAGCACAGTCTAAAACCAAAAAGCATTTGAAACTGCACCACTGAGCTGGCAGGAAATTCCAGCTTTTTGTGGATGTAGGAGGCATTGGAATGGCGAGGAACCATAAGGCAAAGTTCGGAGGGGAATCGCATCATCAGCGTTTTGCTGGGAGGACCCACCCTGAGTGCTGCACAGCTGCAGTGGTGCATGGACGGGCTGTCTACAGCCTTCCCAAATGTTGAGGTTATCAGGAGGAGCAGTCTCTATCTGCAGAAGGGGCTTCCTGCTCTTGGTGTGAATGGTGGCACAGCACTCGGCACTCAGTGCTATGAATGTGGGACTTCCCCCAGCACTGCCATGGCCATGCCAGATTGCAGCACAGATTCTGGCGCTTTGTTGTGCCTGAGATAAGCTCTGCCTTTGCTGTTCAGACCGAATTACTCATAGCTTTGGAAGATAATACACATTACCAGGGCCTTTAACTGCCTGGAAAGGAGTTAGTATTTGATATGCATTGGTCATAGAGAAGATTTGCCTAAAAGAACCACAAAAATAGGAAACCAAGAGGAATACATGGTTTTCCAGATATTTATCCTTTGTTTAGTGCATGCAAGAATACAGTATAAGCAAGAACAGAGAGCACAAAACAAGGCCATTGGTGAACATCCATTCTGAAGTTCCACTGAAAACTACTATGATGGCTCTTCCCCTTCTGCTCCCAAATGGGATGCCAAAGATTATCACTGTAGTGATGATGCCTGGAGGTATCTGAGGAACTTGAGGCCTTCTGCAAAGCTGTTAGCACCAATGGAGTCTGCTGCTGCCTCCCCTCTTGCCCCTTTCCTCTCCCATACTGGCTGCAGCAAGTCTGAGATAGAGCACTGCCAGCACAGAATGGAATCCACACGACAGATGGAACGAATGTTATACATGCATCCTAGGGCTGGAGCTGCTGCACCACATAAATCAGAAGTAAAACTTAGCTAGTTCCAAATGCTTCACAGGGCTGGCCTTTCAGCCAGCTTAATGTCTGGCTTTGCAACCCCAAAACCCTATGGTCAAACAAATAGCACATGTGCATGCCCTCACCTGAACCTCCCTCCAGTGGGTCTGGTTGCTGCCCACCTCATTTATCTAAAACACGTCTAAATAAGCCATAGCAAAAAGATAATTCCTTGCTCTAAATCCCAGCGTTGCACCACAACCATGGGCCGTGGGTGCCACAGATGAGGTGCAAGGTTCCCTGCTGCAGATGTTATCAGTGCTGCATGGGCTGTTCCAGTGGCTGCTGGAGGAGGAGGGACCCGGAGTGTCTGGGGGGAGCAAAACCATTCCGTGAGGCTCTCTCTGCCCATGTGCTCCTGCTCTGTTGGGAGAAGCTTGAACCACACAAACATCGCGTGTGAAAACTCGCTCCTGTCAGGAAAGCTGCTTCCCATACACAGCATAAACCCCAAGTGCTTGTGATTTAAGACAAAAAAAAAAAAAAAAAAAAAAAGGCAAATAAAAGGATTTGCTGTTAAAATTATGACTTGGCAGCACCATATATGTGCGTGGGGGGGAAAGCGCCTGCAACCTTTTTAGAGGAATACTTGCCCTTTGGAGAAGGAACTTCCATTAAAGTATAAAGGTTCTCCTTAGTAGGTGGGCTTCTGGCAGTGTAGGGCAGAGGAGAGGCTGGCTACCCCATTTCAGCTGCAATAAAATTAGATGCTTTCACACAGTCCTGCTATCCCTGACAGCTGTGGTCTCCTGGTGTTTACAGTAGACATCCTGTTGCTCAAGGGAGACGCTTTTGCCTTGTTGAAATGAAACAATTTTTTTCTTCCCCCTCCTTGTTTCCAGTCATCGCTTTACGCAATTCCCATTCCAAGGGGCCATTGGAG
Source organism: Excalfactoria chinensis (assembly GCF_039878825.1). Classification (NCBI taxonomy): domain Eukaryota; kingdom Metazoa; phylum Chordata; class Aves; order Galliformes; family Phasianidae; genus Excalfactoria; species Excalfactoria chinensis. Next base: position 571,708 of record NC_092840.1, on the reverse strand, counting down.
TGGGGACTCTCTCCTCTGCTTCCAAACAACAACTGTATTTTTCAACAGCGGGTTCTCTATTGGGATGAGAAAAAGAAACTCCAATTTGTGGGGGGGGAAATGGTCCCAGCACCTGTGTGGGGCCAAGTGGTGCATTCAGCATGGTTCGAAGAGGCAGAGCCCAATGGCTGTAGCAGCTCCACCTGCAGAGTGGGAGCTGCCACCTCCAGTGATGTGGGGACAGGGGGAAGCACGTGCCCATCCCCCCACCTCCTGCAGGAGGCCTGAGATGGAAGAAATGGTGAGATTCTATAAGATCGCTATCAGAGGAATGGCTTTCAAGTGACAGCAGTGTCTTTAATCCAGCAAAATCTTTCTGTTTCTCTTGTTGCCCTACAATAAAAACAAAGGTAAAGAGAGAGAAGAATTAAGAACTGAGAGACTTGGGTTTAAAAGGCTTATAAAAATACATGTAAAGCGAGAAACGAAGAGAACAAAGGGGTAATGGAAGACAGCAGACAGTTCTCATGCCATTAAAACTGCATCTCAGGAAAATAAAAAGGAAAAAATCCCCCCAAAAAACATTAACCATTACTGGGAGGACAGGGGGGAAGCGTTTTTATTGTGAACATGTGCAAATGGAGGCTTCAGCTGTATAAAACCCATGCCCACAATAAGTATATTTGTGTAGCAATTAATGTGAGATCACAGGCTCGTCTTTTGCCAAATAGTCGTGTCAGCATGGGGTACATTATGTGTGTCAAGAATCCAGTTTCCAAATGTGGAAGGCATTGGGATCGCTGTAATTAAATGTTTTGTCATCACAGGGCAGAGCCATGTGCACTTCAGCTGAGAGCAGCACCTAAAACACAATCTCAGAGAGTTTGCTTTTTTGGCAGCTCTTTAAGGAAACTTAATGTAGAAGGAATTTCAAGACACTTGTAATTAGATCTAACCCCCCTTCACTTCCTCTCCCCTTAAAATGCAAAGGGCGAACTTTATTTTTTCTCTCGTGTCAAGGAAACTGAGTTCAAATCTCTCTTTATTGTAGCGGGGCTTATCTCCCTGACTTGCTGCTTCTCCATGAGATTGCTACTAGGGTTTCTAGTAACACTTCTGTAAATCCAGTACTTTCTGGGAAGTTTATTACAGCAGCTGCTAAAGGCAGAGCAGAGGTGTCCAAAGAGTGCAGGAACACACATTTACCACACTTGCAACTCAAACAGATTTAGTTACAAGGACTGCTGCAATTTTTCCTGATTTTCTTTTCGTTCTCCTTCCTATTCCTTGTGGACTTACAAAGGCTGAAATAAAGCTGTGGTCTCTGGTACTGTGTTTTAAGTGAGGCCAGAGGCTGGAGGTGGTGTGGGAAGGATGCTGGAGAGGGGCTGAGATGTGGGAAAGGGAGTGGGATACATGGCAGAGTACGCAAGGAGACAGCATCTTTTATGGACTTTGTGTGCACTGAGAGCTCTCTGCAGGGCTTTCATCACCCCAGTGTGTTCTGAGGGTGTTTGAAAAGCAAAAAAGAAGCTGCCAATGGCCTTGTGGGATAATCGCCAGCCCATCTTCCTGCCCTCAGCCCAAGGAGAGGGCAGCAGTTGAGACTGACCAGGAGCTTTGGGAGTTTCCAGTGCAGGTTTCATTTCTTCCCAGTCTTTTATAGGGGATGTTGATGTTGCTTTGGACAGAAGGGTGCACAAAGCACCAACACCAGCTGCTAAGAGTCGGGAGAACAGCATGAGAGTGAAGTGTCAGGGGCAGCACTGCTTGCAGTGCCCTCAACACTTTATTTTATATATATATATACATATAATACTTTATATGTATATATATATATAAAATAGGAAAATATGCCCGTGACTGCTCTGTGTTTTACTTTAGCTTAGCAAAATACCCATTGTTGTATTTTACTGGCTTTAACCACAGCTCCTTGGGAAGGATGGCAAGAGAGACTTACTGGCTGTGTTGGCTTTGGGAGATGGCATTTCTTAACGACACCTGCTAATTCATTGCAACCAGGCCCTGAACAAGGGCTTCTCACTGCTTAGGCAAGGTTTTATGTGAGCATGGGAGCGTGTGATTACACGGACAGCCAAGTCTGAGCAGAACTGAAACCTGCAGCAGTCCGCATCACTCAGTATGTTTGTTTGTCTTCTAGGTGTTGTAGAGGGATGTAATTTTATTATTATTATTATTAACATCCCCCTGATCCATGGAACACCCTGTCCCCCTGCATGCAGAGTTTTGTTGGGCTGGAAGAGTGCGAGTTTGTAGCCAGTGCACTCCCAAGGAGCCGCTGCTCCATGCCTGCCCCAAACCAGCAGAGTCCCAGCGAATGCCAGCGCAAAGCTTGTCATCAGCTGTGGAGCTGACTGCGAGAGGAAGTGGAACAAGCGAGGCTGTTTTCACTCCAAGAGTGAGGAGAATAATTCAGTACAAGCAACACAGCCACCTAATCCTATTACAGCTGCTCCTGGAAGGCAAAATCCCCAGGCAGCTCCATGAATAATTTCAAAGAAATCCCGAATACTAACAGAGAAACCAGAGGGAGGCAGGGGAGCAGAGGTGCTTTTGGCTTACTTGCAATCCTCCACGTGATGCTGGAGGGAGCAGAAGTGCCCTTTCCCTCTGCACCAGAGATGCTGAAAGCTTTACTTTGCATTTTTGTGCCTTCCAATCATAGTATCAAAATAGCCTCCAAATCCCACAAAGGAGAATGTGTGACAGTGCTCACTTTGTCTAGGTCAACAGAGCAGCTGGTGTGAAAAAGAGAGGTCATTAGTGCTGTTCTCCAGGGGCAACTGAAGGGTCCTCAGCTCCTGAACCCTGATCTCCTATTCCTTTTGCTTCTTCTTCCACCACTAATCCATCTGACAGAGTGTGGCGGCTCCAGCAGAGACTGCATCCCCACTGCATCCCCACTGGCACCCATTCAGGTGCACAGCTGTGGCTCTGGCAGCCCATGGACAAGTGCCACTAGTCGGGCTGCCAGCTGGGATGCCACTAGGATGGCTCAGGACAACATACTTTCCTTGATCCTGCTCCCATGTTAGTTGTTTCTCAGAATATTTCACTACACCAAGGTCACGCTTCTGTCTGCTTGGCTCACATGGTGCAGAGCACGGGTATTTATGAGTGGGGTTGGGGGGGAGGTTTGCTAGTATTTTTCACCTTTTTTAAATGCTCGGAAAAGGATTGGGTCCTGGAACAAATCCTGCCTGTTGAAAACACAGAGCTGCATTGGTTTAGTTGGGGCTAGGAGAGGGGCACCACAGCTCACCTGCTCAGCTGCAATATTGAGAGCAGAGATGGTATAGAGATTTTGTCTCCCTTGTGCTAAGGTCAGGGCTCCCTCCCTTTTCCCATACCACTGTAATTTGGGAATCATTACATGAATGCTTCTGCTGCTCGCTTAGCTTTGCAATGGGGTGTTGGCAGAGAAGCTGAGGCTCTCCCAAATTAATTTCAAGCCAGGCAGACGTGTGCTAGCTGAGGCATTCACCTCAGCCAATCCAGATCAACTCCAAGCCTGTAGCACATAGGACATCAATGCAGGAGATGTGGGCACAAGGCCATGGGTGCTGTTGGCAGATGGGACCCCACAGCACACATCTCAAAGGAGCAGTGCTGTCCTGGCACCCTGGCTAAGCTCCATTTGAACAATGAGGTACACGGCTCCCATAACCCCATTACTGTGGCTCTAGGGGATGATTTTAATATGCAAGGAACCCAAAGGTTTGCCAGCAAGTGGGAGCATAGCTGAGCACTGACATCCTACAACCTGTGTCCCTCAGAGGGAGTGGACTTCAGACCCAGCAAAGCTCTTCCTTCAGCTCCAACAGGACTTAGGAGTCTGATGGAGGACATGGAGACTGCAGATCTTGTTGGGACCAGGAAAGGATGCATTGGGAGAAATGAAGGTGAGAGATCATCACACTGAGGCACCAAGCAGCTGAGCACAGCAGTGGAGTTGGCAAAGGCACAGCAAGGTGCGAACAGAGCACTTGAAGCTCAAAGATCAGTCAGGAAGGAGGAAAAAGCATTTCCATGAGGTGGTTGTCATGGAATAACCACATTCTGACAACTCCTCCCTGGGGATCTGGGAGCTGCATGCCACCTGCGGGCTGAGCAGGAGCTTAACTGTGTCCTACCGTAGGCCAAGTGCTTTGCGTCTGGCACAGACAGCCCTGGTTTGAGGATGATGAAGTGTGTGCCTGCACTGTCTATTATTGGAACTCTGTGGAGGCAGCAGAGCCATTTTCTGAGCCGCCGTCCCAGCTCCTTGAAATCAGTGGTGGAAGTCAGCAGAGCAAGTTGTTTACATTCATCTGCAATCAAGGGGGCTTTCAGGTGCCACCTCATCATTTTACTTATTTATTTTGTATCCCCCAAGAGTACAGAAGAAACCTCAAGGCGACTGCTTTCACTCTAATGCGGGGGTATTTCCACTGGTTTTGCAGAATTTCATAGCTGGGTGCAAACACGCAAGCCAAAAAAAAAACTCTTTCATGCAAAACTGTGTGCAATTTTGGCCAGAATATCTGCTTATTGCAGATATGATTTTTGAGCAGTGATGGATTTGTTTCTTGCAACTTGGCTTGGCTACTCAATCTGCTTCTTGATGCTCTCATGCATTTTTGTTTTCTACTACAGGAAAAGTGGAGCTAAGCTCAGCCTAAGTACAAGGACAAATCTTTGCAGGTATGACATCTGCAACTGTCTGGACCTAATTTCTTTAGGAACATTCCTGTCATTAGTTTAGGAGAGTTTCTTCTTTCCTTATAATTTGTATTTTGCATTGTTAGAACGTTCTGGGGGGATCTGTTGCTGTAACTGGTTCCCTACCTACATAAAAAACCACAGCTTTGATATAATAAGCTGCAGCAGAGCTCTATTTAGACCTGTTGTTTTCCAGTAAGTGGCCATCATATTAGCAAATGAGACAGCGCCGTGCAGTCTCATGCAGACAAACCCCCTCCCTCACTAGCCAGCATACATCAGAACTAAGGAGGGCACCTAAAGCCAGAGAGAAGCAGCAACAGGGCACATTTTGCAGCTGGAAGGAACGCCCTGCTGCACCGATACTGGAAATACACACAGCTTTCATGTTTTCTCAGTAAATAGTTGAATAAATATTTATCAGTAAACAGAGAGGGTAGGTTGTCTTGGGTACGTGTGCGCGCAGTTGTTGGGTAGGAACACGGATTGGCAAAGGGGTCATGGTGACAGTGGGAATTTATTTGAATTGCAAAATGCCTTATTTGAATATTTGGAGAATGAGAAAGCTACGTTTTCTTTCGGTTCTTTTGGAAGGGAATCCATAAAGAAAGAACTGAATATGAGTCTCCGAAGGCAGATGAAAGCATGTGCACAGCACACTGAGATGAAACATTTTGTTGAACTTGAAAGTATTTGTGTTCTTGGAAAGGCTCTGGCTCTGTGTGTGTGTGTGTATGGTTTGTTTTGCTGCTCTGCAAAATGTTTTTAAGATGTTGAGGACCTGATGGTGACTTGGAAGGTAGAAAATTTCCCAGTTTCTGCCTTCTTCAAAGCAGCTGCAGCCATTTGTGCCTTCACCCTGCAAAGAGTTGCTAAAACAGTGAGTAAATGGCAGGTTTTGATGGGATGCCATGTGAACAGGCACACTCCATGCTGCACCATTCCCATGAGCTGCATGGTGCTATTTGGAGAAGCATCCCTGATTCCTTGGTCCCATTGCAACCTCTCCAAGCAAAGTGCTGAGTCAGTTGGGTACCACCATGTAACACCACTAAGCTCCAGGTTGCTCTGCCTGGGCCTGGGGGCTCTCAGGACCATTCATCCTCCTGAAATGCCTGGAAAGGAGGACTGACAGTGGAAAGGTTGTTGTACAGCCATGCAGCTGCTTCTGAGAAAGCTCCCCTTCAAGTAGGATCTCCACCAAAAGGTGAATATCCCTTATTCAGGGAACGGAACCCAGGGCACTGAGCATCCCCAAACCTGCCTTCCGATGGATGGTTTGCACCAGCAAACCACAGGGCTTTGCAGGTGTATTTATGGATGAGAATAAGGATGTATCTTCTTGTGTGATGGCATTCCCCTCCCAGTTGCAGAAGAACATTTTTACCTGCACAGATCTATGCATTCAGAGTGTACTCAGTGTGTGTAAGGTGAGCACCTCCCTTTTTCCTTAAAGGAGAGCGTTTGGCTGAAAACATTGAAAAAAATATAACTTTCCCACTTCTTTTAGCACTGCAGGGAATGACAAAGAGAAAAGAGTTTGGAGAGAGGTATAGCTCTGGGCTGAGCACAGATTTAGTTGCTTGTGGAATGAAGAAAAGAAAGAAGTATAGAATAGGGGAGAGTCTCTTCTGCATGGGATGCACACACCACTGATGGTTTTGGAGGGACGGGGGGCAGAGCAGGACCTCAGGTTTGCATCCCCACTGCTGCTGATTAGGAGTGTCTCTGAGCCAGGAGATCAGGCTGCTTGTGCTCTTGATATGACATGGACACGGGGCTGCAGAGCTACTGCATTGGGGCCAGTGCAACTTCCAGTACTCTGAGGGCTGTGCCGAGATGAGTGCTGGAGGAGCCAGCACCAAACATAAATCAGAGGGCAAATATGCAGCAGATGAGCCCAGTGACCTTTAGAGCATTACTGGAAATCAGCAAGAAGGGGGACTATGGAGAAACCAGGCTGGACTCAAATTTATTAATTTCTTGAACATTCTAATGTGCTTTCACATCCAAACTTGCTAATTTCCCCTCGTGTCTCTCTCCCAAATAGCAGCAGTAGCTGGGGGCTGAGCATCTGTAAGTGCTAAAGCAAGCCCTTCCAGGGGATTCAGCTTCTCTTTGTTTTCTCTTTGAGTGCTGCAAATATATGTCTAAATATTGATGCGTTCCTCAAGCATCCACCTAAGCCTGGAAATGCACAGGGGAGCCGAAAAGTGGCATGTTGTGGACGTGTAAATAGATAGTGTTACACTGAGGCTGAGGGGCAGAATCAGCCCTCAGTGGAAGCAGATTGCATTTGTGCACTGATTGAGTTCATCTGGGGGCCAAGCATCGTACAAACTACTGCAGGTATTCCTTTTTTTAATCTTAAAGAAGGAAAATCCCTAAACCAACTCCAGCGATAGTGAGGTGAGCCCCTTGCTCACAAGGAAGTGTGCACACAGACACGCGATAACTTTGTCTGGTGCTGTCATAAAAACAGAGACACTTATATGGGGGTGAGAGGGCACGGGAGGCTTTGATTTAATAACAGGGGTAATGCTATTTTTCTGTTATTAATTACGCATTATCCATAGGACGTTCACTGCACTCACTTTAGATAAGTCACATCTATATTTTTATTAGAGAAACTTGTCGGATCACATAGGAGATGATGGCTGAAGGCAGAGAAAGAAGTATGCTTGGGGGAGTGGGGAAACAAGCACTGCTGCACACTCTCTGCCCCCCTCTTCGTTCCCCATCTGGGACCTGAGCCCAATGCATTCTTGGCATAGCTCACTCAGTGAGCACTGAATGAATGGGGGCTCAGAGGAAACCTGGGACAGCACCCACCCAGAGCTCCCAGATGGATACCTGGATAGGTATCACTCCTTGCTGCATGCGGGGGGTGGAGGTGTAGCAACTGTGTCTCCATGGGATAGAGCATGGGTGTGCCCTCAAAGACTGCCCCAAAAGGCAAGGGTGCTGCTCTGCTCCCATTGCTGCTGACGGTCCCCAGGTACCAATGCTGCTCTCAGAGTGTGGCCAGCACTGATTTCCCATCTGAGAATCCACATAGGAACTGTAGGGACAGATGTACAATAATGAGATGAGGAAAAAGAGATGAGAGGAAATGAACACCCTGTGAGGAAATGCTCTGTGAAGGCACTACTGTGTGTCACGGTGCACTGAAGGGCCTCTTCACCTCTTCACCAGGTGAGCAGACCCTTCTCCTTGCATTTGCCCCATAGCAAAGGGTTGCTGCTGCTCTGTGGCTCCATAACAAACCCATTGGGGTTGTGCCAGCCCTGTTCCCCTGTCCCAGGTGCAGGGACTGAAATGGGAATCTCTGTTAGTTTTTCTTTCACATCCACACACATCTCAAATGTTGATATTTTTCTTTTCCCAACACACTGAGACATAAAATGATTTTACTGAGTCACTCCAGCTAGAAAGCAAGAAAGATGGAAGTTTCTGCTAATTTGGGCTGTATGTAAAACAACACGGGGCTGTGCATTTTGCACATTAGTTCATGTTCTATAACCTTCACATATTATGCTGGGTGGTGGTAGGGAGAGCTCCCCTGGGTTCTCCCCCTCCTGGGTGCAGTCATGGGATGTCCCATGGGTCCCATTAATATTGTGTGGAAATCATATCTCCCTTTTCATAGCTGGCATGCTCATAGCACAGTGGTTTGCATGCATAAAGACTTAAACTTTTCAGGCTCTCCTAAAAGTGTGGTTGTGGAACTTTGCTGCTTGAGAACATGTGTACCTCACATTCAAGGGGCCAACTTAAGCACGAGGAGGAGGCCTTTCTGGAGGAGTATGGATAGAGAAAAATAGAGCAATCCCTGAGCAGAGGCACAGTGATGGGCTCCCACGCAAAGTGGAACGATTGAAAAAGGCCGCTTTTGTTCTTACTGTAGACCCAGTCATAATAGGCACAACGGGGAAGTACTTAATAGGGTTTCAGCTTGCAAAACAGTAATTAGAAATGATATTCCTCTGATTGCTCAGGGCTGCATTTGTGATAGGTCATTCCTCAATTGTGGCTGAATATATGTGATGTGGAGGCTCATGCTTGCAACATTACAAGGCATGCATGCTTTTCTTTAATCATTATTATTTCACTTACAACCTGGGTGAGTGATCCCAGCTGGTAGATAAGAATCAAACACACACAAATATGGCTCATCTTTCTTAACATATGAAAACCTGAATGGTAGAAGTAGTCTTCATCCCAAGCCCTGCTCACCTCGTCTGCCCAGATGGTGTTTCTGTCCTGGTTTAGCTGTAGTTAATAGATGGGCAGTTACCTAAACCAAACTCAACTTTTCTCTGAGTGTTGGAGTTGTAAGTCCTGGGCATTACAGGGGACTTGGATCACTGGCTGGCTATTCCCTTCTGCTGAGTTTGGGATGCAATCTTCTGGCCAACTCCAAACCACGCTGTTTTCTAGCTGCTCCTGTTTTATCTTTATGCCCCAACTCTGGTATCCAGACAGTTTTTTCCTTGAGTCCAGTAGGTCATGCTGTAAAAGGTATTTCCTCTCTGAGTCATAGAGGGATTTGCCTTTGTTTCAGCAGGTTGCCTGCACAATCAGAGCAGCACCAGAATAGTCTCAAGGCATGCATGCATCTTCCATATGTCAAAATACTTTGCCCTTTACATTAAGATGTAGAGGGGGTAGAAAAATCCCTGATGAAGGGAAAGGGGTAACAGTGTCTAATCACTGCAGAACCATCTTGAGCTAATTGAGTTTGTCTAAAATTCGTCCAGCCTTTAAGGTTTAATAGAAGATGATGGTCTTAATGCATCACATGCCTTGGAGTAAATGGATACTCTGCTTTAAAGGCCCTGTTGATGTTATGTGAAGGGGAACAACAGTTGTTATGATTCTGAAACTCAGATTGAACCCAATTAATCAATGCTGAGATGATTTGAATCATGTGGCATGCATGGTCACCTCTCTGATATTCTATCCTTATCCCTCCCTAGACTGAGACATGATTGATGTCAACTGTACACCGAATTTTCAGGGGGAAGGCTGAGCCAAGTCATTTGGACAGAGAAACAAATTAGATCAAAAGTGTGATCCGGGGAAAGAGAGATCGGTTTCAGGGCGGGAGCTTACATTTATTTTTATACCTTGGGTACTGTGTCCGGGTGCATGTGTGTCTTGGGGACTGCACAGAGCACTACAAGTGTGTGTGTGCATCAGCACCACTTCGGGCTGAGGTGTGTTGCCAGAGACAACTACACGTGCCTCTCTCGCAAAACCAAAGTGCAAATCTCACCGGGAGTCACGTTTGCAGCTTCATGCGGTTCTTAGCATAAAAATAAATCTCGCCGCCATCCTCAGGTCTTAGGTTTCAGTCAGCCGTGGTTACCTTACAACTTTTCTTCGGAGAAAGGGGATCTGGAGCGGGGTGAGGGGGGCGGAGCTGCCTTTGCCCACGAGCTCCCGGTTGTGCCCAGTTCGGCTGCGGGGAGCGGCGGCTCCGGCGGCGGCTGCTTCCCCCGGTGATGCGCTCGGAAGTTCGGATTCCACTCCTTGGGGCCGCCCCGGCCGTGTCACAGCGCGCCGGGCAGCACCACAAAACCATTGGGATTTGCAGGATGCTCGCCCCAAACCTGAGCAAGGTTTCCGAGCTGCCGCCGGTTCCTTCGCCCCTCTTCCTCCCTCATGTTTGAATCTGGGGGTCTTTTCCAACCCTAATGATTCTTTGATTCCTACCCTAAAATTAAACCCAAGCCTCCCTCGTCCTCTCCGAGCTGCTGGCGCGGCACTGAGGGGCAGCGCTAATCGGATGCTTCCCGGTCGTGCCGGGCTCCATGGAGCGGGGAAATGGCAGCAGGAGCTCCTGCGGATCCTGAAGTCATTCCTGCTACACCCCGTACCGCTTTTGGGGCGGAAGAGCTGGGATCGGGCAGCCGCTTCTGCCGGAGAGGAGCGAGGGAGTCTCGAGGCTTCCCAAAATTTCGACCCTTCCCAAAACCCCAAACCTCCCCAGCTCCTTCCTATTGCAGGATGGTCAAACCCTCCTTGCCCACCAAACTTTCGGTGTCCGTCCCAAACTCCCGGCGCTGGGAAGGAACTGGTAATGCTGAAGTTTGTTGATGCTGGGAGCCAAGTAGAGGGGGGGATAAATAAAACAAAAAACGGGAGCTTGTCTTAATTACTATTTTAAGCGATTTCGTCTAATTTTGATTAAAGTGAACGTTGTAACAGTTCAATACAACCTCGTCTCATCTCTTTAATAGCTTTCAGAGCGTCTGCGGGAGAAAGAGACCTTAAGGAAGTTAAATGATGTCAAGATTATTTTTCATTACTACAGTTTTGTTACAGTTAGAAAAGCAACAAATACTGTTAATCTGGTTCAGTGAGGGGGCAAAGCTTTTAAGTACAGATGCTTTTTTTTTTTACTCATTAACTTCATTTGTGAAAAACTCTTGAAATATAATTGCGTGTTTATATTTCCTTAGCTCGTTTTCCTTTCTTTTATTTCTTTTATATATTTATTTATTTATTTACACCGATCGAAAAAAAAAGTCACTGCTGCTGAAAAGCTCTGATTACCCTGACACGTTTCTTCTCCCCCAGTGGAAACGAGGATGTGTTGAAGCAGAGCAAATAGGAAATTCTGACGAGAGATCTATTGTTTTTAAGAAAGAGCTGAACAATATATGCCTTGTAAGGCTCTGCTTGTGTGTATGCGTTAATTAGAGGCTGTATAAATAGCCCCACACAGGTACGTAAGTAGTTTCCGCAAGTTTCCAAAGCTTTGCTATAGGCTGCACTACGAACAAAAGAAAATTGGACTTTTGGGGAGAGAGCTGAGCGCATAAAATGTTTTCGCTTTTCTCACCACCGACCCTTCAGCCCTTCCTGCCTCCTCTTCCGTCCCCTCACCGAAGAAACCAGGGAGATTTGGATAAGTGTTGCCTCTGCGACTTGGAGGTTTGGGGTTCTTCCCCTCTTCCTTCACAACAGCTTTCTGCCCCAATGCCGGGGGTGTGGGACAGAACGCACCCTGACTGCTGCCTACCCAGGCTGAGGGGGGGCGGGGGGGGCAGTTGTGGGAAAGAAGAAGGATTTGGGGGATTGAAAACGGGAAACAGCGTGGCTGGGACGTCGCATTTGTCGGGATTTTTTTTTCCCTCTCCAAAACAACCCCCCCCCCCCAACCCCCCACCCCCGCCGCTGCCCGCTCCCTCGCAGCCTGCACATTGTCAATCAGCGGCAGAGCCCCTCCGAGCTCCGCTCCTTTTGTGTCCTTTCAGCCCTCTGCCTAATTGTATTCCCAATTGCATTTGCTTTGATGGATTTACTTCCTTTTATAATTTCCCTGTTATGGACCCTGGTTTTGCCTTCCCGACACTTAATGTGGAAAAAAACGTCCCTTCTTTGCTGAGCTGGAGAAGCTCTGTGCCGGGCTCGGCAAGGCTCAGCTGGGGTTTTTCTTCTCTTTATCAGGCCTTGCTATTCACCCCTCTTCTCACGGGTTTTACAGTGTCTCCTCGCCCCCTGCTTGATGTTCTTACGCAGCTCGAAACCCTCAGAAGACAGGGAGAGAGCAAAAGCCGTGAGAGCCCTCAAGAGAAAAAAGCAAAGAGTGTATGAAGAGGAGACTGAGGAAACGCAGGAGTTATTGCAGGGCAGAAAATAGCAAAAACGGGGAGTCGGGCCGCTCAGCTCCTCCCTGCAGCTCTCCTGTAAGTGGCTGCACAGTGCTTAATGCATAAAACAGATTGTTATGCAGACTAAGGCAGATAAGGGAGGTGTGCTTGCCCTGGGCGCTTAGGGGACGCAAAAACACCGATGCAGACGGAACGAGTTTCGGAAGCAGGGAAGCAGCTGGGGCTCAGCGGAGCCGTGGGGCTGCCCGGGGCCCCCCGCCGGGTGCGGTCCCTGCGGGCGGAGTGAAGCGCTCGGGGAACCGTCGGGGCCGGGCCCAGGGCCGCAGGGTGCCGGCAGAGAGCTGGGGCCGAGGGAGAGGAGTCTCTGGGAGATGAGCAGTCTGCCTTTGGGAGATGAGTAGTCAGCTCTTGAGAGATGAGCTATCAGCCCCTGGGAGATGAGCAGTCAACCCTTGGGAGATGAGCAGTCAACCCTTGGGAGATGAGCAGTCATCCTTTGGGAGGGCATCAGACATCCTTTGGTAAAGGTATACACATCTTGTAGGAGAGTAGTCATCCTTTAAGAGAGAAGTGCCCATTCCTTGAGAGAGAACAACCATCCTTCAGGACAGGAGTACCCATCCTTTAGGAGAGAATTAACTCTCCTTTAGGAGAGGGCTACTCATCTTTTAGGAGTGGATTAACCACCGCTTAGGAGAGGGGTAATTTACCCTTTAGGAGAGCAAATGTCATCTTTTCTATGTCGAATAGTTATCCTTTAGGAAAAGACTCTCCATTGCTCAGGAGAAGTATCTCCACCTTTTAGTAGTGAAATCCCCTTTCTTTAGGAGAGGAATCCCCATCCTTTGGAAGAATCTCCACCATGGAACAGACCTGACATGGTATTATCAGGGACAACCAGGGCAGAGCGGCAGCAGAGCCCAGCCAGGGCTGCTCACCAGCCTCTGAAATCAGTTTCAAGGCTTTGGGTGCAACCTCCAGCCTGCACTGAGGAGATGGATCTACCCTAGGTTGGGTAGGGTGCTCAGTCCAGGCTGTGGGGGACTCAGCCCTTTAGATAAGGGAGCAGAGTAATAAAGGGATGCTCCCTAAACTTCATTCCTCGGGGGTGATTTTATTCATGTTTCTCGTGAAGAGAGGAGTGAGAGGACTCCCTGATCCTAAGGTAGCATTTCTTCTGCTAGTCCCTTGGTGAGGGAGCTGGGGACAGGTTTCAGGGAGCCTGCTTCCCATCACCATGCTCCTCAGGAGCTGCTTTCTTCCTGTTTTTCAAAAGCTGCCACTTCCTTCCCTGCCCAGCCCTATGTTATCATGCTTTAAAATACTTTGATGATCCCAGGTCCAAGTCTTCTCTTGGCACCAGGAGCCAACCAGGGTTGTCCCCAGCCCCACAGCCTGGCAGTGCCCACTGTGTGTCCCAGGACTGCAGGGAGCGGAGGCTCAGAGGATGCTTGGATGTGCACTGCTTTGTACTTGTAGTAGATGGGAAAGAAAAAACCAAACCCTTGGCACCCCTTTCCCAGTGAGCTGTAAGAGGTCAGACAGTGGGGGGCAAAAGGTTATTGAGGGCTGAAATAAATCCCAACACCCTGCACCCACTGTCCTTTTCACGCACCCCATGCATCAACAACAACAATAACAGTCAGGCTGACACTGCGCCCATTTGGAGAACAATCCTTTTAATCAGGGAATAATCCACAGGACACTTTAAAGAAAAGCTCGAGCATTAACCCTATGCCCCAGTATAATTCTTCCGAGAAGCATCTGGTACTTATATCACAACATGGGATTAGCTTTCTCCTCGCCAAGTATGCCAGATCAAAGGGGCTATCCACATTATACAGGGACCTTATCAAGGTGTCCCCACTCCAAGCTCATGGCAGCAGTGGTGTGGAACACATGTGGGTTCCTGCAGCCTTTTCAGAGGGTTTTGACACGAGGGAACTTCAGTGGGCCTTGCCAAGGCTTCTGCTGGGGTTGATAGGGAGGGTCTGGGTGATGAAAGGATATTGATTATTTGGGGCTTTCTTCTGTCCCCTTCTGTGCTACCAAGACTCTGTTTTGAGTATCATGTCCCAGGATGCCACATCACTAAAGAAGTAAGAAGGGGAGGCAAGAGACACTGTGCTTCTTCCATCCTCGCTCTGTCACCCATCCCACTGCAGCTCCAGTTTAGGCCTCACTGGTGTTCCTGGGTCATAAAAAGATTTACAAGACACTGTTAAACCAGCAGTAAAAACAATTAACTTTAATGGCACTTTGGTAGGATTTTTCTCTCTTCTCCTTTCCCCAAAAGCCAGAAAGCAGCACAGTATCTGCCCAAGCACCATCCCAGCCAGCATCGCCATTGGGGTGGGACAGCCTGCGCTTGGTCCATGGGGGGAAAAGATTTAAGGTCCCCTCTGGCAGCCCTAAAGGGGCTGATGAAGTGGAGGGGCCCCACGGCCAAACACCTGCAGCAGGACCTGTCCCACAGGGATGCAGTGGGAGAAACCTGCTCCTTCCTTGTGCTCTGCCCCAGGCCAGTTGGATGGCTGCACTCTGTAATGTGTCTTTCAAAAGGCACGGAGCAGCCAGTGTGCAGGAAATGCTCTGACGAGTCTTCTACATTGAGCCCTGTCTGCCATCCCGCAGTCCCACATAGGGGTATTTTCTTTAACTTGCAAGGAACTGGAATTGTCAGTGGCAGATATAAAGCTGAAGTGGCCAGAGGATGAGCATTATCCAAAGCAAAGCAATTTAGTAAAAACCATCACTGTCCCTCCATCTTCTTCCCCTCCTCCAATGAAAATCAAATTAGTAGTGCAGCAGTATAAATGATAGTGTGGCAGCAGTTGGAAGCGCTGCTTGGGGTAAGTTCATTAAACAGATGGTTTACAGAAAGACCCAGAAAAACTACAAATAAAAATTGATATTTACTTCTGGCAGTTGTCAGTGAGGGTTTTCTGCCAGCAGTATGATAGCAAGTGTATTTCTTGTAGTGACAGCAGACAGGGCCTTATTTTCTTGGAGTATTTCTATATCTGTGTTTGAACATCTGGACAGACTGTACAAAACGTTTTGTGAAAACATCATTGCTTTATTGATTTCAGGAGTTATTAAAAATAAAAGAGCAGGCAACATAAATGAATCTGCTTGGATTTCAGGCAAAATTTCCAGCCCTGAAATAGAGCCACAGTACTTTATAGAGGAAAGAGACAAACTGAAGCATCCTGCGTGAGAATTCAGCAGCCTGGAGGTTTTGGAGAAGTTTTGCTGATGAAGAAAGTCTGATGGTAAAAATGAATCCTCTAAGTGTGGCTCTTGTGTCTCAGACCCCCATGAACTGCACTGAGAGGCTTCAGCCCCATGTTCACCTGCTCAGGGTTTCCTTCATGGGGATACACACAGCACAGGGTGAGCAGAGGGGACATTGGTAATGTGTTCAGTGGTTCACTCTCTGTAGCTCATTTCTCACTCTTTCCAGTACCAAGGCATCTTGTTTGGCACAGCGATGCCACTGCACAGTTTGCTGCAGCTTTCTGCCTGGAGCTCTGCCTTTGTGCACATGTCCAGGAAAGCAGTGTAATCACAGGCTTGCTGACACAGGGCCACGCAAACACGCTGTGGCCTGCTGCCCAATCACCTCTGTCTGGGCACCTGCTCTTTCCATCTCCAATGGGAAGTCACCCAGAGCAGACCTCTCCTTTTGGAGTAGAGAAAGCTCTGGGGAGACCTCATTGTGGCCTTCCAGTACTTGAAGGGAGCATATAAACAGAAGGGGAAATGGCTGTTTATGAAGGTAGGCAGTGATAGAACAAGGGGGAATGGTTTTACACTGAGACAGGGGAGGTTTAGGTATTAGGAGTTTTTTCACTCAGAGGGTGGTGACACACTGGAGCAGGTTGCCCAAAGAGGCTGTGGATGCCCCATCCCTGGAGGCGTTCAAGGCCAGGCTGGATGTTGCTCTGGGCAGCCTGGTCTGCTGGTTGGTGACCCTGCACATAGCCTGGGGATTGAAACTAGATGAGCATTGTGGTTCCTTTCAACCCAGGCCATTCTATGATTCTGATTCTGTGACTCCTCCCTCCCTTCCTCCCTCATGGGTTTCCTCTTTCTACCCACTTAAAAAAATGCTTGAAAGGCATCTCAGTGAGCAGCATTCTGAAGCAGACAAATCAAAAGAGCTGGAAAGCAGTTTTCCTCCCTCCAGAGCAGACAAACCCTCAACCATCGTTGGTTCTGCAGGTATATAAACTTTTCTCAGAACAGGTGTTCTAACTGCTCGCTCATTTGCTTCTTTTTGCACTGGGCTCCCTTTGAGTGCTTGGCACCCTGTGTGAGTGGAGCAGAGAGCAGCTGCTGCAATCGGCTCTATCTCAAGGAACCCATTACACCCACAGAATAAAAGCACGGACAGGTAGTTGCATGCAATTAGGCTCTGTGAGCTACCGCTTATCAGCATTAACCAGCTAAGCACATGCTCTTGTCCTGCAATTTCCAGCCTTGCCAGCCCTCTAATGCTTTTTTTTTTTTGTTTTTTGTTTTTTCCATGGATCCCAGCAGTGGTTTAGCCCTGGTGACAAGCAACTTGATTTCCAGGTGCTTTTCTCAAGCCTCTTAACACCAGACTCAGACTCAGGCTGGAAGATGCTGTCCTAGCCCATTCCTGCAAAGAGTTTGCTCCAGCTATCCATGGAGAGTGCACATGCAAGACAGTTAATGTGGTTCAGCTAACGAGCAGTAACTCGTTAAGTTTCAGGGACTTAGTCCTTTATGTTCCCCTGCCTGTAATGGAGACCACACAGAAGCAGGGAGCAGCAGGCTTGTTCCTTGCCGCTGGTATCCAGAAGCAGGAGGAGGTGATAATTATTCGCTTGAGCTCTCCTGTTTTAGGAGAGTTGCCTTTTGTTTGTTTTTGGAGTGATCAGCAGCCAAGCTGTGGCTCTGTGAACTTAAAGTCAGGCTTATGAGGGAACAGGAGCTTCACCTTATAGGTCTACGAGTGGCTTTGGTGTTAGGAGCTGCAGTGGATGGATGAGTGCAATGAATGGGATGGGTGCAATGGATGAGATGAGAGTGATGGATGGGATCGATGCAGTGGTTGGGGGTGAGTGTAATGAGTGAAATGGATGGGAAGGATAGAGTGGCTGAGATGGACTGGATGGATGGGATGGATGCCATGAATGGGATAGGTGCAATGGATGAGATGGATGTGACGGATGCAAATACATGACCTCACCAGGAGTCATGTGGCAGTCATAGCAATTGTGTTGCACAAGGGGCAGTCAGCAGGCTTGAGGAGGGGGTCTCCCATGTGGGAATGGGATTAGAGGATGCCCTTCCATAATTCCACAACAGATAGCCAGAAGAAAAAGAAGTATTCTGTTTCCTCATGCCGGTTTTGTTAGAGTTTACAGTGAAAGGGAGCCCAAGCTAAGGTTTAACCCCTGAGCATGTTCTGCCACTGAGCTTAGTGCTTCACCTCCTCTGATTCCAGCTGAAGGCCCCTAGTTCTCCTCCTGCACTATATGTAGGGCTAAGCATGGGGCTGTGTGCTGTGCTGAGATGCACAGTTCCCACCCCACAGAGCATAGGCAAGCCTCTTGCAATGGGAAGCCACATCAGCTTTTTAGATATTTAGATTTCTAGATCTTCTTTGGATTTTTAGCCAAGGGCATGAGCTGTGGAGTTCACTGTCACTGTTGGTAACTGGAACCCGAACTTTCTTATCACCTCCCACGGGAAGGCAGGAGCAGTGTCACACACAGCTCCTTGAGGCAGGAGGGCAACAATGACATGCTGCTGCTTTAAAAAGCCTGTCACAGATCTGGTTCTCTGCTTTTCCTCTGCTGGTTATACAAGAGCTGCTTTAAAAAACAAAAAACAAACAACAAAAAAAAATACATGGAGGCAGACTTGAAACAACTGCACTCTGCTGGAAGGGTGTGCATGTGAGATATGGAGTAGATTACACCCTGACATGGCACATAAAAACACTCTTTCCTTTTAACACCTTTATTGCAAGATTTAAAGGGTAATCAAAATATGTTCCTAGCTGTTTGCTTATATGCTATAAAAGGACACTCATACCTGTGAAATTCCATGACCTACAAATAGTAAAATTGGTGTATTTTTTTTGTGTCCATGACCTTTTGAGCGAGGCTACATAAATAAAACAGAAGAGAAGTGTTGGAGACGCGTCAGGGAGCAGGAGGTGATGGGGACAGCGCTGCTTCTCACCAGCATGGCTGAGAAAAGTACTATGAGCATTTGCTAGAGGAAAATGACTCCGATCCTGGGCAGCATTGCTTCTTTGAAGTCAGTGGAAGGATGCCAGTTGGTATGGGGCCTTGTGGAAACACAGTGTCTGGCCTGTGGGAAGGCACCTGTGCCTACTTGTACATCCTCCCTGTGCTCAGTCCTTGGTCCTCATGTGTTTGTTCCAGGGTCTCCTCAGCTGCTTTCTTTTTCTGGAGGGTCTGGATGGGTGAGTTCAGACCTAGCAGGTTTAGAAAGGAGTAAGTGAAAGGGTAGCAATATAAAAAAGAAGAAAGGGGGGGAAGGAAATAAGCGACTAAGAGGAAGTGATGTATGCTTCTCCCACCACCACGAACCCCTGGCTGATGCTGGAGGGGGATCCCAGTGGCTGTGATCTCTCCCAGACTGCTCCCCCCACTCCCTTCATGCACCCCCATGCCCCACAGCTCACAAGGGCCATAACCTACAGCCTTTGCATTGTTCACAGTGACAACTCACAGCCACTTGCATCCCCTACAGCACTGCCAGGAGGGACGGGTAGAGAGATGACCCTCCCCACAAGATCCATCCTCTGTGCTACAATCTTTGTTTCTGATTCTTTGCATTGTTCCTTGTTTTCCCTTTCTCCTCCGCATCAAACATGATGAAGGGCTGAGAATGAAGCCAAACAAGTGAATTTTGTGGCCTTGCCCACACGAGGTCATGAGATTTTGCAACAGACCGTGGTCTGGAATACCTTGAGCCCTCATCGTCAGCGCTGCCCTTTAATTCCCCAGACATCCTGCAACCTTCATAGCAAGCAGGGAGCAGGGAGCTGATGCGGTGCTTAGGAGAAGGTGCGGGAGCAGTGGCAGCACTGGTTGGGTCAGATGGCGGCTGACTCTGTCCTTCTGTCTGGAAACGAAGCAAATGCCTCCACTCTCACTATCAGCTCCATGCATCACATGATTCATGCTCAAGGAGTCCCAGAATTACAGCTGTAAGGCACGTTGTGCTTAGGGTCACTGAAATCGTTCTGTCATAAAAGAGCCGCTGTTGTGGGTGCGATGGGTAAGAAACAGCAGAAGGGCTGGATGGGCCAGGTGCCAAGCCATCTTGTGCAAGCAGGATGCATGCAACTGTTTCCTTACTCCCAGCATGGGTCTTTCAAAGCACTGAGCTGAGAGCAGAATCCCTGACCCCCAGGAACACAAGTGCTGGGTGCCCACCTCTCCACAACACCCTGCAAGGACTGCAGCCAGCCTTCACCTTCCCTACTAAAATGCATAAACATTCATTTCCAAATTATCCCAAGCTTCCGTGACTCAATTAAAGCTGTTTGCAGTGTTTCACCTCCTCACTGCTGTTTTTCTGTGGACAGCAGGGACTGGGGCTGCAGGAAGCCCCCAGTCCATCACCCTCTTAAGTTCCTCTGGCATTTGCAGGTGTTCTCAACTCGGGCCCAACTTGGCCAAACAATTTAGTTACCAAACAAACACAATGCTTGCTGGCTTCTGTGTGTCATGGCCCGTACAGGATCCTGAAAGGCGGTCTGTGCAGCAAGGGGGAGGGAACCTCAGAAAAATTTATTGCAATCGAAAGCAGAAATAAATCCTGCTCCTCCACTTTCCCACTGCCAGGTACTCTCTGCCAGCGCCACTGGGCCAACTGCGTGAAGGGAGTGTGGGCACCAAAGGGCTGTCAATGGGACGCCTCTTTTCTCACTTTTCTGCTGAATGTATGGAAATAAGGACTTTTTTTTTCCACCTGAAGTGATTAAAAAAGGCGGACAGGTTGGTGTCAATCAGACTCTTCCCCGCAGCACATGCAGGCAATGGACACAAGCTGGGGTTGTTGGTACAGTTCTGTTTGTTATTCCACCAGGTCTAATTGCTGTTAGTCATACAGTCATTCTCACTGTTAACCACTTTCCAAATTCATCCTGGGGACACCTCTCCTAAATTATTTCCATGCTGGTCATTTGCCATTTATTTCCTTCTCCTCTGTTTTCTGTCTCAACAAGTTTTTAATCTATGACAGCACTTTATCTCCCAACCCCATGATTATAAAATTTCCTTCAGAGACTCCACTGAAGGGCTTTATCAAAAGCCCTTTGAACCTCTCCATAAATTAGAATCTCTGCTCTCCTTTTCCTACTATTTTGTTAACTCTTTCAGGGGGTCGTGGGGACAAGTAAGCTTTAATTCACCTTGAGTAGGGCTAGATTCCTCTCTCTCTTCCTGTACTCCCAGTGGTTAATCTACCTCACTCTTTCAGCATTATTCTCTTTTTATCACCCCTCTCTCATCCTCCCCAGCACATCCCAATCTCTGGCCTGGGATCGTGTGTTGGTACTCCCCAATGGGGGTATGGCCTTGATGGAGTTCACAGCTCCCCCCTTCTCTATGCAGCACCAGAAATGGATGAGGTAGAGCAGACCCTGCCAATGCCCATGGGCATGTGACACTGCGTTGGTGTGTTTTTTTCTGGAAACAGACTCCTTAGCCTCAGAAGTATTTGGCATTCTCTGATGGATGCAACAATCTTGTCTCAGTATTTCTCCACTTGCTGCTCTCTGGCTCCTTCCTAACTTCTCAGACTGACATGAGGTGGTCCTTGCACTAGGTGACAGGAACAAAGCAAAGGGGTGGGTGGCGGCAACCCTGTCTGAAGGATAGAGCGTTGCACTGGCACTCTGCAGACTCAGATTATTTCTCCCTGTTTCTGCTCTTGACCAGATAGGTAACCCAGGGTGAGTCAGTTCCATTCTCTTTAACCCTCCTATTTTCCTTCCCACACTCCTTCTATTTCAGCAGCTTAGATTTTAATATATCTAGTGCAGGAAATTGTCTCTTACTATGTGTTTGCACAGTGCCTTTTGCAATCAGATACTGGAGGAAAAATCATAAGTTAACACTGCAGTCTCTTCCTTGAATATCTGAATCTCCTTTCCTTCTTTGACTTTGACTTTCCTGTGACTTCTTCTCTGGCTGCATGTGGATAAGGCACGATCAGTCCCTTTTCTTATGACAGCTGCTAAGAAAAGGATATCTAAGTGCCTTTGGCTTGCCCCTCCCCCCCCCCTCCCCCAGTACTTCGAATAGAAGCAGTGGTTTCAGTCAAAGTTGACCAAAGGGTGGAAGTTCCCGTCTGTGAAAATTGATGACAGTAGAACAGATGAAGAACCCAGCACTGAATCCCACTAATGTGGTATTAAAGTAAGCACACATTTCTGCTCCAATGTCCAAGGATCCACATGGGGGACAGAACCCAGAAAGGGTGTCACTAGGGTCCATGTGCTATGGGATGCTGGAGAAGCTGCTCTGAGGGTCCTTCTCCCTTGCACAGAATCCTGAGTGATGCACTGTATAGTTTAAAGGGGCAATCAGCCATGGAAACCAGGCTAGGTTTGTTCTGCTCTGGTTTTCGTGGCACTGTGTGCTCCCTGTGACAGATGTGTCTGGGGGCACTCAATGTCCGCAGAGCTGTTTGGGAACACCTGTCTCCTATTCACTCATTGCCCACACACTGAGCTCTGGGGCAGAAGTGGGGGAAGACATTACTTGCTTTCAATTCCCCCTCTAGGTATCTCTTCGTTGAATGTGCAGAACGGTTGGGATTTGGGGCTCAGCAGTTGCAAACCCTGTTATCATAAGAGCATAACAAACCACCAGTTTTGGATGCCCTGATTTTCTCTGAGTGGGTGGTTTAGAAGATGAAGGAGTTGACTTTCGGAGTGCCGCAAAATCCTTCCGCCAAATATTTGGCTGCTCAGCAGTCCTGAATACTGAAACCCTCAGGGCATTTTTGGGTTGGGAGTGTGGAAAATGAGGAACCCTGAATGAACAGACTCGCGAAAATTAGAGGTTCCTCTATGCTGTGCCTCAGTTTACTCATAAGTAAATTGGGCAAAGTAACCCTTGGGTTCTTGCCTCAGGGCGCCCCGAGTCAAAATTCTTCATGCTTCAAAGTCCTTAAGGCACTTGAATGAAAGACTCTGGCCCCAGTAATTACAGAGTGTCGTGCTTCCCTATGAGATAGGGAAACGTTTGCCAGGCAAGGTTTTGAAAAGAAAATCAACGTTGCGCTGCCAAATTCTCCAAGGGAAAATGGAAGATTTACTGTGTGAGCATCAAAATGATCTGTTGTCATTTAAGGCCATTGCTAATGGATTTGTGGCCAGGCTTTATTCGCACAAACCCAGCTAGCAGCACATGGCACATGGTGTGGTTGCTGGTCGTGGGGCAGAGATTTGCATAGGGGATGGTTCCGAGGCAGTGCCTGCACAGCAGAGCCACGCTGCTCACTTCCCTAAGCTGAGTTTTTGGCTTAGTTCCTTGAAAAACATCTTCTCGGATAGAGAGAAAGGAGGTCAGCTGTGACAGAGGATGTTTTGCCTGTCTCCCTTAGGACTCAGTTATGAATTTAACACGAGATTTCCTTAAAGCTCTGGGAAAGAAGGCAAGCTCCAAATTGTAGGTCAGAGCTGTGATTCACCCCTTGGCTTCTCCTTCATTTCAGGAGGGAAGGAAGTAACTGGGGTCAGTCCTAGGCTGAGCAAGGGACGTCCCTTCTCCATGTGGCTGTAGTGTAGTGCCAGCAGGCAGGAAGGAGCGGGGCTGCCCTGTCCTACTGCTCTCCTCCTAGCTGAAGAACAAGATGTTGCCCTCGTAAGCCACTTTCACCCCCCTGTGCTGTGTCTGGTGCTGGAGACACAGCAGAGAGGAGCACAGCCCATCCAGTGCTGTCACTCTTTCTCAGTCAAAGCCATAAAACATGCCTCAGGCCCTCCCATGCGCAACTGTAGGAAAAGTTACAAGACCCCTCAATGCTAAAACCTCTTTGAGAAGTGCCACTCAGGAGCACTGTGTATCAAGGAAGGTGTCAGCACGAGATGATAAACGATGAGATGCCTGCATTGTTGCTAAAGGGCCCATTAAAAATGAGACAGCTTTGAATTCGCAGAGTAATAACAGGCATGGGATATGGGTTATTGGCCTCTTTTTCAGCAGGGAAATGATAAATGCTTCTGTAGAAAGAAGTGCCACACCTCCTCAAACAAGACACCCTTCCCTTTCCCATCAAAATTCCTAGGTCAAAGGAAAAGGTTTGATTTCACTGTTAACACTCAGCCATAAGAAGTATGTGCTAGGTGCAAAAGCCACCTGTTCTCAGTGCAAACCTGGCAGGGGAAATGCACAAAGCGCGAGGGCTGCAAGGCAGTTTGCCTGTCACTCATCCTCCTGGGAACTTGGGAGTGATGTGTGCACTCGGATGTGTGTGTGTGCAAGGCACGCACACGCCCCTGGGAAAGCTGTCACTTCAGAGGAAAGCACAGACAACTTCTTTCACTGTTTTCTTTTTTTTACAGCAAAGAAATCCAGCTACTTCACTGCAAAAAGGACAGTCAAAAAGGCAGAGGGTATTTTGTACCCATCTCACACAGAATCACGGAATGGCCTGGGTTGGAAGGGAACTCAAGGGTCATGAATCTCCAAGCCCCTGCCACAGGCAGGGCCACCAATATTTAATACTAGACCAGGCTGCCCCAGGCACCAACCAACCTCACCTTGAACACCTTCAGGGATGGGGCATCCACAGCCTCTCCGGGCAGCAGTCTCCTCATGCAGCCCTTGGAGGTCCCATTGCCAATGACTGTGCGCAGTGCTCATCTCTGCCTCTTTTGATCTTTGTACACTTAGGGCTTGACCTGAAGTCTGGAGAAATTGATGGGAACCTTTTTCTCCCTCTCACTGGGTATTAGCTTCGGGACTTATTGATTGATTTTTAGCTTTGTTGTCTGTGCCTACATCACGGACTTGAAGTACAACATGAAAATTTAATGAAATATTAAAATAGGATATTTGTTGACAAGAGTGACCCTGTGTGTCATGCAAGAAAAACTGCGCATTCTGAACTGTCTTCTGAGTGTCCTCAACTTCTTCCAAACCTGATGTTTCCCAGCCACGTGCTCCTTCTAGGGTAGTATGTTTAGGTTGTGGTTGGACTTGATGATCTTTAAGGTCTTTTCCAGCCTGAGCAATTCTATGATCGTATGATTCTGTGATCTTCAGGACTTCTTTGGCTGGATGAAGTGTCTGATCATGGCAGGTCTTGGTTAGGCATATAAAATGTCTGAGGTTTCTGAGCACACCCTTTTCCATGCTGGGAAATTATGCTTAGGTAGAGCACATCCACATCTCCCAGCAACTGAATATATGCAAACAGGCTGTGCCTTGGGAACACGCAGCACACCTACCACTGCTGGCGTGCCTCAGGTGTGCAGTGTGTGCTCTGCAATGGGGAGCAGCACTATCACAGGCAGGAGGACAGAACAGGCTCCTTTTCCCATCTGGGAAATCCATGTTGGGAAAAAGCGTGTCTCTACCAGGAGGGAAACCAAATGCAGACCTTGGTGAAGGGAGGTGGGGAGTGGGTTGTCCCACTAAGCATCTCTCACTGAACAAAGCCTGCTTCAGCAAACATCTCTGGTATGAACTCCGGCACCTCCAATCATCCCAGCACACTTGGGGATGGGATTTGTCCAAAAGGCAGCATCCACATTGTGTAAAGCAATGACATGTAATAACTACAGCTTGAGCTTGGTTTTGTGGTTGCTCTGAGATCTCCAAACACAGACATAATGTATGCACTGCCTAAAATTCCAGCAGTGATGGCTGTGTAAGTGACTGTTTGGAGAGAGGGATGCACAGCAATGCCTAACCCTGCATGGTCATGCATCTGTATGCTTCCCTTTAAACCACAGAACAGAAGCATAGAATTGTTTAAAATTGAAAGAACTCTTAAAGGCCAACACCCCTGCAATGAACAGGGACACTTACCGCTCCACCAGGTGCTCAGAGCCCCATCCATGACCCTGACCTTGAATTTCAGCCCCTCAGAGTGGCTGGAAAAGGCATGATTCGACATCATAGGATTTTATTCTATCCTCTTCTTCACCCCACCAATTCCAAAGAGCATCTTTGCCTCTCCCCTACAAGGTCTTTCCTCCACAAAGGAGTCCTGTGCAGGCTGCTGAGCCTAAGCATTCATGCTGCAGACTACAAACCAGCCACATCCCTGCTCTGCTGCCCTCTGCGCTGTTATCTGAGCATTGGCTCTCACCTTTGTTTTGTTTGTTGTGCATAGCCTGCAAAAACTGCATCCAAGAAAAAAACATAATGGAAAAATAAATATCCCACCAAACCATTTTCTGAAAGTTGCCAAAGGATATTCTTGGCCTCATTGCTTCCAGCAGTGTCTTCACTGGCAGACTCCTCCTAATAAGCCTCAGCTTCCAGAAGGTGATGCAGCAGAGAGTCAGCTCTGGTCCTTCCAGGCTACAGAGGGTTTAACTCCACCCCCTTTGCCCCTCTCCTTTCCTGATATCTTCATCCATTTTCTTCACTGAAGTGAATCTTACTGTGGAAGAGGAGATTATCTTATGATTACTGTACATTAACAATGTGCACTGCAAGTGAAATGGTGAGTTATTAACTCTTTGTGTACCCTAGAGAAGTCTTTTCACACCTCTTTCTTGGGCCAGAGAATCAAAACTCAGCTATTAAGAGAAAGCA
This sequence comes from Excalfactoria chinensis, assembly GCF_039878825.1. NCBI lineage: Eukaryota > Metazoa > Chordata > Aves > Galliformes > Phasianidae > Excalfactoria > Excalfactoria chinensis. Next base: position 545,589 of record NC_092840.1, on the reverse strand, counting down.
AGCTACAAAATCTATCTCTGGGCATCTGAAGAAACCTAAAGATATTTTCAGAAGTGCCGAACCCTTAGAAGTTCCCAAAGATTTTAGAAGAATCTCGAGTTCTTGCCTCTGGCCATAACCTGAGCCCAGAGCTTAGGGCTGTGGCCATGAGCAGGGGGGACCTGTTTTCAAATCCCCATACTTGCCTCACTTGGGACATGTTTTCTAAACTTTCCTAGCCCCCGGGGAGGTGAGTCCTCCCATCAGGCATTCCCAGTCTTCTCTGTTGAAACCACTTGACTTTGTGTCATTGGGAAATCATTGGGGGGAGAAACAAGAACATTTCTCGTGTGTGTAAAGGTATCACAGCTGGAGAGATGAGGAAAATGTGGCACCTATCAAACTTGAGGTACAGGTGCCTGTTAGAGCAGCTTAGGACTTGGCAGTCACTATGTGCATGGCATCCTGTGTCTGTGCATCCCATGTCCAAGCACTATACTGCTCTGTCCTGGAGAATGTGGGCACCATGGTATCCATTGAGAGAGCTCATTCTGTGCTGCAGCAACATGCCACCTTTATATCTGGCTCATTAAGGTACCCAGACTGGAAGAGAAAACATATTGGCCCTGCTCAGCAGTGTTTGGATGATGAGATGCTGGGCACTTGCTTAAAAGATGTTTTGGGGTAGGGGCTATCAAAATTATTTCCACCTCTCTCTAAAGGAGACAGGACCCTCAATTATGTCCCCATTGCCCTCAGGCTGAGTGGTGGCAGCCAGGAGTGCTGAACATAGGGCTGAGTGGCCCCAGCTCCACCAGACACCACACTTGAGAGCTGGATTTGAGGAGGGTTTTCAGCAGACACTAGAAGGTGGCAACAGGCTCTTGGGGGGAGATGGAGAATGCAGCCTTTGTCCTCTCCGCAGATGAAGATGGCAGCCAGGTCTAGACAGATTCCAGAGGCATCTGGACAGCCTCTGTCATCGAGGTTGGATCGCTATGGGAAGCACATAAGGGCGGTTATCTCCCCTCTGCCTTCTTGCTGGGAGGGGCCAGCTGAGGTTTAGGGGAAGCTGGCGGCTGCACAGGTATAGCAGGAAGGCTGCGGGGTGGTGGTTGCAGAGCACTCATCACAACTCAAGTGCCAAGAAGTGGCTTGCAGGGACTGCTGTGATGTTTGTCTTCCTGGGAGGCTGGGAGACTGCCATCATCAGGGAGATCTCTCTCCACTTCATTCCATGCTATAAGGAAAAGGGGAAAGGGAATAAGAATCAGGAGAGGAAAAGAAAAAAAAAAGGGGGGGGGGGAGGGGGGAGGGGGAAAGAAGAATAAAATAAAAAATAAAAATAAAAATAAAAATAAAAATAAAAATAAAAATAAAAATAAAAATAAAAATAAAAATAAAAATAAAAATAAAAATAAAAATAAAAATAAAAATAAAAATAAAAATAAAAATAAAAATAAAAATAAAAATAAAAATAAAAATAAAAAATAAAAAGCAGAGTGGAACTTCTGGCTTCCCCAGACTACACGGCACCACTGGTCGTTTCTGTAGGCTACTGGGGTTGTCAGAGTAAGATGTAGGGACAGGTGTAAATCTGTCCTGTCATGCCACCCTTACAGCATCTTCTCACCTGAAGGGCTGCCATTTATTGCAGAGAGCAAGCAAATAAACCCAGACATCATTTTGACTCAGAGAGGGGCATGAAAAGATGCCGCAAAACCTCCATTCTCTGCTTCCCCCTCAGAGCAGGGCTTTTACAGCCAGCCTGAAAGCACCCCGCTCCAACTGTTTGTCAAAGCAAAGCAAATAAGAGCTGTTGTGGCTCAGACCAAAATCCACTTGTTAGCAGTTTGATTTTTAACAGTCACTCCCAGCAGAGAGGGCTGGAGGGCAGGAGGCTGGCTGCAGCCCACGGCAAAAGGGGCTGCTGATCTGCAAGGTCTCTTCCAGCATGGGGACATCTAAGAAAAAGTGGGTGTCAGGGGGGTCACAACCACCTGGATATGGTTTTTCTTCCGGCAGGTCCCTCATCTCAGCTCCTTCTTCCCTTCCTTTGCCAACTGTGCTGGGGATTTTTGTCTTCCAATCTGGAGTGAAACTTTTCTGTCCTGCTTTAAGAAGCCATCCTCAGCATCAGTCTCCCCATGGTTTTCATTAAGGAGGGGATGGTGTGTTTCACATCAAAAACAACTTTAATCTTGACTGAGTTCTGAAAGCTAAAGGTTTGCAGTTTTCTTTGGCCACCTTTGATTATTACTTCTTCTGTTTCCCAATTCGATATTATAGATCTTCCCTCCTGGCTGAAGTCCTTAATGGCCCAGTCCAGCCCTGCTCCCCCAAGTACCCATTCTGTAGATGTAGCAAACTCTAATTAATTATAACTTATCTCATGACTTGTCAGCATCACATGTTTGATCCCGTTTAGAAACCATATTCCCAGGGGATGGAAAGACTCGGGAGTAGGTTGATGCTACTCAACAGTGATTTAATGGACGCATTAATGCCGAGACAGATAACTGTGCAGCCATGTTAAGTAATACATCAAGAATCTTTCCAAAGAGTCAACTTTACAGGTCGCTGCAGAACTGCTAACTGATATTAACTCGCTTTGCATTGTGCTGCACATACAGGCACTGGGAGTTCACACACTTTCTATTGTTGTTAAGGGTTATTTTTGTTTCTTTTTCTTTTTCATCTTTTTTTTTTTTTTTTTTTTTTTTTCCTCGAGCAACCTCTTCCCATTCCCCCCCTGGAAGCGCCGGAGATATAAGACGCCTAATGACAATGTTTCACACGCGGGGGTGGGGTAAGGAGGACAGCAGGCTTGTTAACGGAGTTGATTTTAAGTCCTCCCAATTACCGGCCCAGGGCGAGCTGCTGCCCGGCCGGCCGCGGGGCTGCCCGGGGTGTCTCCGGCCGGGCAGCAGAGCCCTGGGAAAGCGGCGGATCTCCGAAGAGCGGCGTGAATACGTTCCGCTCTCTTCCCCACCAAAAAGCTGCGGGAATGGGAAGCGGAGGGTTTGTCGGTCCCGGCTTTCCGTCCTCTCGGCTGTCCCAGCACCAATTGTAAGCTGGGAGAGCCAGCCGGGGGAGTTCCCGTGGGCTGAGGGCTCCCTCTCTCTGCTCCCGGGTAACGCTTCGGGGGGGTGGGGATAGGCGCGTCCAGAGGGATGGGGTGCAGGGGGTACTTTTGGCTCTGTGCTCGAGGTGTTTCCCCCGTAAAGAATCCACCTCGGCGGCCGAGAGAAGCTGCTCCCGGCTCCCCCGTTCCTTTACGTCTCTTTTGGTTTTTTTTTTCCCCCTTCTTTTCCCTTCCTGCCAACCGAGAACCTTCAGGGCAGGCTGCGGAGAGAGGGCGGCTGCTTGGGAATTCACCTTACTGAGTACGAAGGGAAACTCCCCGCCTGCCTCCTTCCAGCAGGGCTGACAGCCCGGCAGGGCCCCGCTAACCCCCGCCCGGGGAGGCACCGGCTGGCAGAACGCGGCCGTGCAGCAGCCGCCGCCAGCCCTCTCTGTCCAAGAATGCGGGGCCCGGCTCCTGCGGGGTGGGGGTCAGCCCGAGGAGGCAGCTCGGAGACCGAGCCCTTAGCTACGAGCACGGGGAAGGCTGCGGGGGGGGCTCTTTGCCTCCCAGCCTCGGAGCGCGGCCTCCACCCACCGGGCTGGGGCCGGTTTCTTTGCATTTGGGTCCTGGACCGGCATCTCCCGGCCGCGGGGCGTGTGCGGAAAGAGGTGGGCTTCGCGCAGGTTGAGAGGGGCTGGTGGTGTGCCACCGCTGATTACACGCTCTCCCCTAAAGATGGTATCCGACATGAGATAATGAGGCTCCGTGACCGGCCCCAGGTTCCCTTTAAGTTTTCCCATGGACTCGAGCTGTCGCCAGTTCACAAAACGGCAGTGTAAGACAGCACCACGCTACTCAGATCCAATTTACGGCGCACAAAGGCTGATCCCCAAATCCCCACTAACAAACCGGGACCCGCAGACAATTCCGATAATGTTTAGTTTTTATTCATTTCTCGACTAATTAACTGGAATCCCACCTCCCCCCACACACACACACTTCACCATCCCTCGTCCCCCACCCCCCTGACCCCCCCCTTAACAGTGCCCAATTAATCTGCAATGTGTGTCAAAGGTCTGGAACCTACTGTAAACTGCTGAACCTTTGCAAAGATTTCTGTATCTCTATATTGATCTGATTAGGACCGGGGTGCTTTTCCCTCGCTCTTACTGAGTGCAAAATAATAATAATAATAATAAAAATGTGGCTTTCCTTTTTCCACCCTTTTAAAAAGCTTCGTCTTCCCGACCTCTAATAGGAATTCTCCAAGTCGCATCCAAACCTCCCTTTGGTGTTTGTGAAAAGCCTCGCTCCTTCTCTCTCTCCGTCTCTCTCTCTCTCTCCGTCTCTCTCTCTCTCTCTCTCTCTCTCTTTTTTTCCCTTGGGGACTCCAAAGGGAATCAAGTGAAATGAAGTGATCTGCGAGACAGGCGGGGAGCGCGCGTTGGAGGGGATTTAGAGCAAATCTGGATTCGCTGTGAAACGTCCCATGCTGGAAAACAAACAGCACCGGGATACAGCGCTAGGAGGCTGGGGGTGGGGGGGGATACGCAGAAGTGCCTTAGGGGAGGATTCCTGTGGCCGCCGGGCGATGGCTGCCGTTCGGGGATGGCTCCGCGCTTCGTTCCGACGCTGGGGCCGGGCAGCTCTTTTCTGATCTTCGGAGGGAGCGAATATAAAAGAGGAATTTATTAGCTTTCAGTCCATCCGAGGAATAAACATTGATTTTATTGACCTAATTATGGGCCAAATGACTCCTTCCATCGATCACGTAAAATACTTCATTTGGAGAAAAACAGGCACGGGCGCCCGGAGGCGGGGAGAGCGGGTGGATGTGCTGCGAAAGGGAAAGAAAAGCAAAAGCCAGAAAATGTATGGAGAGGTTTTAATGCAGTTAACGTGCCCGTCGCGCAGCAGCCGGAGTCCTGTCTCCCAGACGTTGCAGCGCGGACGTTCTGCAAACTTAAAGCTTTTATGTCGAATTCTAATCCGGCCAGTCAATTTGGCTAAAATAGCATTAAACAAATGGACAGCGGTTTATTTATATTCCGTCCACTGTATTTTATAGACAGAGATGAGTTATTCGAAATGTATTTTACAAGCACAGGATAACACGTCGTTTCAGACCGAGAGCAGCGATTTCTCGTAATTAGAGTAGACTCAACACTAATAAAGCAGCAAACAGGCTTTTCTCTGGGCTTAAACCCTGCTACTGTCCTTAGCGCTTTCCCGCGGGCTGGGATTGCAGATTCGTTGGAGAGGGAGAGAGGACACATGAAGGCACCTGTCCGGGGCTTTGGGCTGCTTCCCTGCTCTTGCCGGAGCGGGCAGCGCTCATGAAAAGCGAGTCTTTAATTTTTCCTTGCTGGCCGGTGACAGCGAGACCTGGCTTTGGATTTATTTGTTTGGGAATTGGCGGGGGGGTGGGCGCTGTATTTTGGGGGAGGGAGCGACACAAGACAAGACGCAGTTTTGGCAGGATGTTTGTTCTCTTCTTATGTCACTTGGGATATTAGTTCTCACCTACCTTCCTCCAGCCCTAAGTGCAAGGGGCTCTGGCAGATACTTTCAGCCCAGCTGTTCCACAAAGATCGATCTTTCCCTTTCCAGCCTTTAAACTCAGCTCTGCGTTTCTCTCTCCCCAACACGTTACTACTCCCTCGAGACGAGCTTCGGAGCTCAGGGGCTTCCTCCCTACCCCTGCAGCAAAGCGTGACGGCCACACTCCTAACTCTACGAGTCCCTCGGTCCCATAACCCGGTGCAAAAACACCGGGGCCGGGTCGGTGTTGCGCCGTGCCCGTACCAACCTCTGCTACCCCGACAGAGCTTGGGAGGGCCCGGGGCCACCCACAGGTGAACGCAGGTCCCGCAGGTGACAGCGGGCGGTGGCTGCGCCATCCGGTGGCCGCAGTCCCGAGCAGCCCCGGGCAGCCCCCGGCACCCGCTCCCGGAGCTCGTTTCTGCCGGGCGCGCTCCCTCCTCCCTACAGATAGGACTTTATGCAGAACATCTGGAAGGGAAGGCGAAATAAACGACAACGCTTTTACACCACTTCCTACTTAACTTTTCTTTTTATGTGGCTGCTCTGGATTTTCCGACGCTTTGTACCGCTCCAATCTTGTTTGGATGTTTGTACATGTAATACTCTGCCCACTTCAGCTCTTTGGGACAAGCTTTTCTTCTGTTTTCTTCCTTCCACCCCCCTCTAGACCCCTCTCCACATCCCAGTGCGCACGGTCTTTCGCAATCCGCTCTGCTCACTTCGCTGCCGGGTACGGACGGTCAGGAGCTGTGCGGACTGTGCCTCCCATAACCTGCCCCGGGGCAGAGCGAGCGGCTCCGCGAGCGGCGGGCACCAACCGCGCCCGTGTTTTTCAAGAGGTGAGCTGCCTGCATGGCGCTCCCACCGATTCGCTCCCTAAGCCCCCCATTCTCCTGCCACCTTGTCAGTCTCTTGTCTCCACCGAGCAGAATTTTTCTCTGACCTCGGATCGACACAATTGTCCTAATGGTATATAAAGAAACCGTGGAGTAAGCATACGTGAATGCTTTCTCCGTTATTTAAACTGGATCCTCCAAAGCGAGCGTGCCCGGTCTCGCTAACGAGGCTAGAGTTGTTCGGGGGGCCGCTCCTACAGCCCCCAATATGCTTCGTGAACCCGAATGCTCACGGCAAACTGGGAAATGTATTCCCAGCTGCATTTGAGCTCCCAGATCCCCCTAAATCCGGCATCAAAGTTGTGAGAAAGCACTTTTTCCAAGCAGGAGAGTGTACCCAGCAGCCCGTGGTGATGCCCACTGTTCCCGCGTGTCGTGCCACCCCACCTCCTGTGTCACCGCAACACTTTACACCGCCGCCGCTTTCCTAGACCGGAGCTATTGAATTTTCCTTTTTAATCCCTGCCTTTACGGAAGCGGCTGCGGCAACAGGTGAGCGGAGGGGAGGAGATTCGGGGCCGGGGGCTGCAGGAACAGAGCCGCCCGAGTGCGCACTGAGCGATATGGGGAGCCCAGCGAGGCGGCAAATAGGGTCCGAAGCGAGAAGCGGCCCCTTCCCCTCTCCTCCCTGCGGGATACAGCGAGGGGAAGGATCCGCTCCGGGATGAGGAGCGAGAGCTGCACAAATATTGTTTACACCTGCGACGCGAAGCTGGCTGCTCTCGGCTTTAATTGGAAATCTTTTCCGTATGCCCCAACTCTCAGATCATCTGGGTTTAATAAGTGTTCACAACACCCCCGCTGCTCCGGAGAAACGCCGTGGTAGGAGTCGGCCGTGCCCGTGCTTCTGGATCCCGGCAGTGGACACAGCGGTGGGAGAGCGTGGCCTGCAACGTGCTGCGGGTCCGGGGAGGAGGGTGGGGTGACGGGGAGAGCCATCAGGTGAGGGCTGCGAAACAGACGTATATCCGCACACACCTACAGAAAAGCGAGGAGCAAGCGCGAGATCGAAAACAGAGCCTCTCTTTCCTGCAACCACGTGTGCCATTAAAAGCAAATCATTCATAGTATTTTAAACTATAAAAGCATGAGATCTTTCCCCTTATGATACTTTTCTTTTCTTTTGGAAGGGGGTAGAGATCCCGTCTCCTTCTCGCGGGTGATCTCGAAGGACCAGTTTTTTCACTTTCCCATGTGAGCGCATTCACGCTTTCCAAATATCAATCTAAAGTTTGTTCAAAATTCTAAACTAAAATAAAACGGAGCTGCAAAAACCTCCCACGCCCTAAAGACGGAGAAGAGCCCTTTCATAAAAAACGTTCCCAGCTCGTTCTGCTCCCCACGGAGATGGTCTCTGGAGGGTTTCTCTAGATCCCATCCCTGTGCGTGCAGAGCAATGAGTTTTTTCCCGACGTGCCGAAGGGACGAGGCTGCCGGTTATACTGCCTGGAGCCCCGAAGGCACCGAGGTGCTGGGATCGGACTGCTGGCTACAGGGATTTATCCCCTGGCAGCACTGAGAGCTGGAAAGCGATGAGAGAGGATGGAAGGACTTTCCTCCTCCAATATCACTTTTTGGAGTGCCGGTGGGACACAGCCCGCATCTCCCTCTTCTTCCTTCCTCCCCTGCACGTCCTGTGTCACCTATAGGCTAGCCGCAGTGACCAAGTCGTAAGGGGAAATTCGGTACGTTTCGGTGCCTTTCGCAGTCCCCGGATAGATGCGCTGGAGCTTCGGGCAGATACCTGGGACGAAACAGAGGAGGAAAAACTGTTCCCAGCCACCTTACCCCCCTCAGCGGGGCACTGAAACTAAATGAAGTTCTTCCCTTCTCCCCTAGAAAATCGGCAGGTTTTTGAATTGTTTGTGTGTGTGTTTTCGGTGCCGAGAAGTTTGCGCTTTTAATCTCACTTGAGAGGGGACAAGTTACACGCAGTTACTGCGACGGTGTCACCCCGAGAGTCCCTTGCTCCGAGCAGCCACCCGCAGCAGCCCAGCTCGGAGCTTCTCCGTCCTGCAGGAGAGGAGAGGGGTTAAACACAATGGGAAAACGGGAGAAGGAGAATGGAGAGCGAAGGTAGATGGGGAGATGCACGGCTCCTGGGACCGTCGCACTGCGATCACCGCAGGGATCGAGCCCTACCCGGCCGGGGGAATTGGTTGGGGCACGGCGGCTGCTCAGCTTTGGTGACAAACGTGGTGTACAGACAGGATGTGTCCGATGCCTCCCCTCGCCTGTCTTTTATCTCCTGCCAGGGGGCGTGCGTCGGGGGGTTAGATCTCTCTTTAATTGAAACCTAGTAAGGAAAATAGTAATGGATACCAGGCTCCGATTGAGAATACGTGGCCGCGGCTACATGATGAGTGTTAGTTCAGCAGACTTTAAGAAGCCAATTCTTCTTCTCTGTCATTTCTCTATTGACAGTAGCCCCTATTAGATTTACCATGTCCTTTTGCAACAGCTGTTTCCACTGCCCCCACCCCCCCATTCTCCCCCGGGCCGAGGTATCAATCGATCTCCGGGTGGCTCCGTGGCACCTCGAAGAAAATGGGAGACTAGCGTGGCAGCGCCGGTGCCGGAGGCTCCCGGTTTCCCTCCGTGCTCCGCTGCAGACGGCGCCCGCCGGTGCCTCGGGGGTGCCCGGGGGGTGCCCGGGGGCGGGGATCGGAGCAGACCCCGGGGGAGGTGGGCAAGGTTCCAGCTCCGGGGCTGGGTTGTTAAAGAACACGGCCGATGGTCAAAGCAGATAAAATCGGTTTCTCTCTCCTGGTGCCTTGTTCTACTGGGTCTGCAGGGAGCAGGCGAAGGTGGGGGGGGGTTGGGGAGGAATGCCACATTTGGAGAGCTGAAGGGCTCCTTCGAGAAGCCTCGTCCTTCCTCAGGATTGTTGTTGTGTTGTGTGTGTGTGTTTAAATAATTGAATAAACGTATCCACTCGTTCCCTCTTTCTGTCTCACACGCAGACACACAAAGACAGCATTGAAAAGATAGATCTGTTTGACTGTAGGAAACGACAATTAGTTATACTTCCTGAGCGGCAAACTGTATGTATGCGCCTGGATATTAAAAAATAAATAAATGAATAAATAAAGTCTTTATCTAAATAGCGAACTCTATTTACAGCTTCTGCTTAGCCAGCAGTGGTGGGAGCAGAAGGATAGGTGTGTATGTGGGGCGGGTTGGGGTGGGGGGGGGGGGGGTGGGGAGGCGGGGAGCAGGGCTTTCATTGCGTCTCTGCTAAGAGCATACTGCAGGATCAAGGTTGGGGAAAAGGGCAGCCCGGGCTCGGGGGCGGGGGGGGGGGATTCTGGGGTGGGGATTCGCCTCCGAGTGCCCTCTGGTTTTCTTCTCCCATCCGAGGCAAAATGGATGGGGCTGGAGAGCGTCAGAGCTGTTTGGGGATGGAGACCAGGTGACAGCGGGTCTTGCCGCAGGGATATGAGTGGTTACTGAGTTTGTGAGCTGTTGTCCCAGCTGGCTGCCTTGCTGGCAGAGAGCAGGAGCCAGGCCGTATGCCAGGCCGGGAAGTGCCGAGCCGGTCCGTGCCGTGATATGCTGTGCCGGGCCGTGCCGGGACACTGCAGCCTTTCCTGAGGGAACACACCCCAGAGACGGCTGGAGGATGAGAACCTTTCTCCACCACGCTCTTCACTTGCATTTTTTCTGATGCCCCGAGGTGTGTGTAAAAGCATCTCCAGCTCCGTCCAGCCCTCTAAGTCCCAGCAAAGAGGACCGGTGACCTGGCCAGAGAGAAATGTGTGTCGGCTTGGTTTTTCTTGTTGGTTGCTTTTTTTGTTGTTGTTTTTTGTTTTTTGTGTTGTTTTTTTTTTTCCTGCTTGTATTTCCAATCTCTCGCCACCCGGGCAGGTTATTTTGCAGAGCTCTTAGGTCAGGCTTTCGCTAAAATTCAGCTGGTGACTGCAGGAAAATCTCTGCCGAAGGGAAGGCAAAGAACTGTCACGGTGACCCCCTTCCCTCCCCCGCAGCAGTTCATAAGGTTTGAGTGTACAGACTCGCCCCATAGAGACCCATTTCATTGTGCCCGAGGCCTGCAGTGCCGCTCTGGGATGGAGCAGTGCCAGCACCGGCCCCAGCTCCTGACACCTTTCTCTGGGATCGAGAACAACCCGCACAGACAGGGGAGCAGCACTCGGAATAAGCGCGTCATCGACGCACCCGAGTATTTACTGCAAAACTGCCAAAGTAAACGAGACGACTGCATTTTATTTAGGATAAACATAGCCCGGCCGCGGCTGCGTGTTGCCTTCCGAGGGCTGGGGGCCGAGCAGAGGTTGCGGCAAAATGAGATGGAGGTGCCTGGGATGCTCGGACTTGCAGTGCCATAAGAAAACACATCGAGAGAATGGAAACTCCCACTGGTGAGGTGTGCAGGACTGCAGTGTGTGCTGGCCGTGCTTCTTCCTGCACAGCACCCACTAGCACCGCTGTCAGCCCGGCACACACGGGGTGCAAGGAGACTCCCCGGCTTTAGCTGCTGGATCACGGATTTACGGTGCACTCAGTGCACAGCCCCCCCCTCCCTGGGGCGCGCACACCCACACAGCCTCCCCTGCACACGCACACGAGGCTCGCAGCACGCACACACGCCTTGGAGTGGCTCCCGCAGGGTTGGGAGAGGACGTGTGGGTTCATCAGTCGCACTGCCATTCTTTTTCTCCTGCCTTCTCCCTCCAGCTGGCTCTTCGGGACAGCGGGAGAGGCTTGCCGCATGCCCCGATCTCTAGAGCAAAAGCTAAAAAGTTGCTTAGGAGAGCGAAATCTGAGCGAGCGGAGCTCTCGCAGCCGCTCAGCAACCAGGGCAGCCCTGCTTTCCCTCCGGCCTGCATTGAACAGGGGAAAAGCAGGGATGTTGCTGGCTCGGGAAGTGGCCCGGCGAGCCGCTCCCCCAGCCCCGGCCTTTGACTCCTGCGCTCCGAGATTAGAGCCGCGGCCCGGGGAGCCAGCGGGGACCTTTAACGGCTCTTTGAAGCGCCAAGATAGTGTCGGCCTTGGTGCAGCGCGGCCTGCAGACGGGCCGGGGGCAGCCGGCTATCTCGGCATGCTATCACCCAGCCTCCTCCTGCCACAGCCCCATTCCCATTTCCACCTCTGCTCCGCTCCCGGCCCTTTTTTATTTATTTATTTATTTTCCCCCCCTCCTTACTCTTTCCTCCTCTTTCGCTCTTCGTTTTTGCGGGCTTCCTTATTTATTTATTTCCGCACGTCTCTTATTTATTTGTTTCTGGCAAAGAGGCGGCTAACAAGTAGCTGGAACCACTGGCCAATATTTAACTAAGATGGCTGGCCATCAGGTCCCCTTTTGTTTGCTTGCAAATTAATCATCCAGCGCGCAGTCGGCGCCAGGGTAGATTTATCACACACAGGAGGGGGAACGAGGCGGCCGAAGGGAGACAAAGGCTGTTCGCACCTTCCCGCTTTTGATCTTAGATTAGTGCAGCCTCCCTTCATAATACGAGTCTCCAGGGGGCTTCGTCGGGGAGGTCACTCGGAATTGGCGGAAGTTTGAACGCCATCAGCCAGACGCTGACATTGGAAATCATAAGCGGCAAACGCTTCGTTTCCCTCCGCGGGCCGCTGTGCGGGTGGGTGCCGAGCAAAGTACGGGGCGGGCGCGGAGGGCACCGGAGGCTCCGGCCTCCACCGCGGCCCCGAGGGCGAGTACCGGCGGGGCGGGCGCGGGGAGCGGGGCGAGGCGGCTCTGGGAGCGGCTGCGCTTGTCCTGCGAGAGCCTGCGGGCACCTCCCGGTCCCCGGCAGACATCTGCGGCCTGCTTGGGGCAAATTGCGGCCAAGTTTCTCTGAGCCGTTCCACCAACAAACAACAACTTCTTCGGGCGTTTGTTGGGGGTTCCATAAGGGGAAGGTTCTGGGGTACCCGTTGCGGCTGGAGGCGGGAGCCCATGCCCCGGTTCCGAGAAGGGCTCTAGAGAAATCTCACTCCCTCCACCGCGCAGCCGAGGCGAACGCTGCACGGGCAGCTAAGCTCTTAGTTCCTTGAAATACATCACGCTCCCCCCCACCCCCGCCCTTGTCTTTTCCCTACATCTTCTTTGAATGCATTACTCCCGCTTCCTTTCCTCCCTCCTCCTCCCTTCTCCCTTCCACCCCCACCCCCTACCGAAGGGGAGATATTTTGGTGAATGCAAAACGATCCTAGACGCTGGTTACTACAGGGACTTCACCAAGCTGGCGCCAAGCGCTCTTAACCATGTGCGTCAAAAATGCAATGCTAGAAGAGCTAATCACTTTAGAGGTTCCGCTCCCATCTGCGCGCAGGCAGCTCTCCCCGCTCCTCTCCCGCAGGATTATCAGCCCCTCTTTTAAGGCACGACGTGGGGAGCGGGAGTATCCCCCTGGGGGGGATCAGGCACCTCCTGGTACCGCCCGAAACGCGCGTGCCCTGCGAACCCACGCCCCCACCCGACACGCACGGCCACCCGCAGATGCGCACCCACGAACACGCACCCCCCGCACAAGCTGACACGCTGACACTCGCACGAGCCCCGTCTTGCTGCCCCTGCATTGTCACCGCCCTCCCGGGAACACGTCTCCCAAAAACTCGGCAGGCGAATCGGGGCAGACAGGGACCCACACGTACGGGCTGCCCCGCAGGGAGCGGGACCGAGAGGGGGGACCGGGCCTGACCCCCCCGCCCGCCGCTGCCCCGCACAGCGGCCCGGCCGCGGGGAAAGCCGCACTTCCCGTCTCCTCCCCGCGCACCTCATGGAAGAGGAGGGGTGTGGGAGCGTTAACCCTCTCGGCGCCGGGGCCAGCAGAGCGGCCGCACTCCTCCTATCTGTACAGAAAGAAAGAAAGAACGCTTTTTAATTTTTTTTTTTTTAATATATATATATAATTCTATTTTATTTTTTAATTTTTCAGCCCTTCCCAGTCGGGGAGTGGGGGTGGTGCTTTACCGTCCGCAGGCGATCAGCAGCCGCCAGGCTGAGCGGAGCGCGGCCCCCGGCTGCACGCAGCCATCACCCCGCGAGAACCGCGGCCGGGCCGAAGCGCACAGCCGAGCTCTCCCGGGCCGCTTCCCATCCGGGTCTCGGTCCCGGGTACGGGGAGATCGGGAGAGAAACAGCCTGAGGTCAGGCCTTGAGCTGTTTTCTGCATTAAAAGCAGCGACTTTCCGGGGCGGAGGGCGGGGGGGAGGGGGGACGACGGGGACGGACACCGAGTCAGCGGCAGAGGGGCAGCGGAAACCGGCGACAGGAGCGGCGCAGTGGGGACGGGTGTGCGGTCCGAGGGGCTCCGGAGGCCCAGGAATATTTTTTTTGTGGGGGAGTGAGGGGGAGAACACCGAGGTTACCGCGGCCGCCTCCCCCCACCGGCCACCCCCGCGGGCCAGGCCAGAGCTCCGCTCGTGGTGGCTGAGGTGTGGTGGGGGAACTCGGGGCTGGACCCCCTGTTCACCCTGCCTGGTGGCCTCCTCCATTCCACTCCCCACCCCCGCCCCGCGCCCTATCCCCCCCTTGGCTCCCGATCCGCCCCCGCCGCCTCCCCAGCTCTGCCGGGAGCCGCAGCGGCGGGAGCTCCTACCGAGCGCCGGCAGCGCCCAGCTGCCATCTCTCCGGGGCCAGGGCCGCTCTCCGGGCACGGCGGGGGGCGAGGCGGCCCCGAGAACCCCCCCTAGAGGCGGCTCCCGGCCGCCCGGCCCGGTGCCGCCTGCTCCCTCCCCTCTGATCATGTTGACATATTCACACGGCACGGAGTACTAGTGATGCTTTGCTGCAGCGTTACAGTTTCCGACACCTTCTTTTTATAACTCGGCTCTGTCCCCCTTCCACTCGACCTGTCAAAACCACGCCTATGGAGCCACACAATTGGTCCGAAAGCGTCAAAGAGCCAATCAAGGAGGCTCCAGCTCCCTTGTAACCCACAACACATCCATACAATCTGGTGCACGCAGAGCACAGACTCACAGGGAATTCTCAGAGCTGAGAGGCTCCTTCTCTCCCTCTCCTCTCTCCTTCTCTTTCTCTTTCTCCCCCCCCCCCCCTCCCCCTTCTTCTTCTTTCTCTCTCTTTCCCTCTTTCTTCCTCCCTCTCTCCTTTGCTGGAGCGGAGACAAGAGTATCATTCTTCCAGGTTTTTTTGTTGTTTTGGTTTGGTGTTTTCTTTTTTTTTTTTTTTTTTTTTTTTTTTTTTTTTTTTTTAACGCAGAGTGAAAGAGAAAGAGAAGGGGAAGGAAAAAAAAATAGGAGGAGGGTGAAAGAAAGAAGAGATCCTGATGGAAATCAGGGCACTGTGACCAGCTCCTGCTCGGAGCAAGGGAAGGCGAGGCAGAAACGAGATTTCCCTACAAGTTTTGCTGCTGCCGCTGCCTGAAGGTTGCTGAGGAGCCTTCCCCGCTCGGCGAGGGGGGGTGGGTTTGTTCGCTTCTCTCTTCTTTCCCTCCCTCCCCAGCCTCTGCTCTGCAGCCTGCCCGTACAGAGGAAAGGTGGAGGGGTGGGGGGGAGGGGGGGGACACAGCCGACCCAAAAAGCGAGCCCGGCTTCCAGCCACCACCCTCCGCGACGGAAGAAAAGAAAAGGGACTGAGAGCAAGAGAAAAAAGAAGAGGAAAAAAAGATCTCGGCTTGTCCAGCCCTTCTGTGGCAACGGGAGAACACAGCGAACCCGGTGGATTTTTTTTCTCCCCTTCCTCGGCATTGCTTTTCAAGCGCAAGGACTTCCACTCGGGGAAAAAAAAAAAAAGCCGCAGAGAAAGCACAACACAGAAAGCAAGACGAATAATGAACAGTCCTGTTACCTCGCTGTCCCGAGGGCCGAGGATGTGCCCCGGCTCGGGAAGGTGTAGGCTGTAGAAGTTCTGCCTCTCTCCCATGTACTGTGCTGTTTAGAGCTTGTTTCCCCCCCCACTTTATTTTTTATTTTTAATTTTTGTTATTATTTTTTATTTTTGGTGCTCTTTGTTATTGTTATTATCTTAATTTTTCTTCTTCATGATGTGCTGTTAGAAACCACTCCAGGACTACTCCAGCAGTAGGAAGACCGAGGAGTGGAGTGGATGAATATACCGATGAGAGATCCAGTGATCCCTGGGACAAGCATGGCTTATCATCCTTTTTTACCTCACCGGGCACCGGACTTTGCCATGAGCGCCGTGCTGGGACATCAGCCTCCCTTCTTCCCGGCCCTGGCTTTGCCCCCCAACGGGGCAGCCGCCCTCTCCCTCCCCGGGGCCCTGGCTAAGCCCATTATGGATCAGCTAGTGGGGGCTGCAGAGTCTGCTATCCCCTTTTCTTCCCTGGGCCACCAGGCAGCAGCCCATCTGAGGCCTTTAAAAACTCTGGAGCCAGAAGAAGAAGTGGAAGACGACCCGAAAGTGCACCTGGAAGCTAAAGAACTTTGGGAACAATTCCATAAAAGAGGCACGGAGATGGTGATCACCAAATCGGGAAGGTAGGTGTGGAGCGAGGGTCGTGCTTGGGTTTTCGGGCTCCCTCCCTCCCTCCTCGGTCTCCTCACCCGGTAGCCTGCTCCGATGCAAGGCTTTATCTGGCACTGCCTCCATCGAACTTATTTCATCTAGAATTAGGAAAAGCGCGAGGCAGTTGCTTAGCCCCGCTGCAGGCAGCGCACTCTGGGGAAAGGCTCAACTATTGAACCACGAACCGGCCGCTCCCGGTGCGTGCTCAGGGGGCGAGAGGGGCTTTTCATGGTTCAGCAGCTTAATACTTTCTGGGAGCAGAAAGAAAATAATTTGGGACTGGAAAAGGCGCCGGCCTGATTGCAGCCTTTGCTGTACGCGGTTTTCTTTCATGGAGAGAAGGGGAAATGTAGCAAAAAATATTTGTTGCGACGTATCTCTGCTGGTGAGGTGGTAGCTGCAGGAGGGCAGGGAGATTCTGTTTATCAGCTGCCTCGCTTGTGCCTGTGTCTCTGCCGTGATACAGGCATGCATTTCTGCTGACTAATTATGTCTGGAAATGCAGAAATAGGGGCGAAAAGCACTCGCGCTGCTGCAAGGGTTTAAAGCTCCTGCAGGAGTGTGTTGCATGTCCGTGTATTTATATAACCTTCACGTGCGAATGAATGAATGCACACAGCGCGTATCACGCTCCGCATTTTGGCATTTTATAGGTTTATACATCTGAAATCCCTCTCTATATTCGCTCCTAATTGACATCTGCGCTCTTTTACAACTCTGTCTGTTGGTTGTGATGCCACGCAGCGAGCGAACCCTTCGCGCTCAGCCGTGTTTGTAACGCACGCCCTGGGGAAGGCAGCGAACAACCGGGAAAGAGCGGCCGGGAGGGAAACCTCTCCTGAGAGCCGCCTCGGGTCGCCGTGCTGCGGCTCCAGCCCCGCACAGCGCCGGCTGCAGGCTGCTGACTTAGGGAAAGAAAGCCCCGAGAGCAGCAGAGGGAAAAAACCAAACACCTCAGCCCGCTTTCCTGCCTTCCCAAGTTTTCTCTTTTAATTGTGGTCTAAAGTTTTGCTTGAAAGCCTCGGCGAGTGTTAGGCGCTCTTACACGCTGCAAAGTCATGTGTTTCCTTTTAAGTTGGGCTTGCTGAATGCCAACCGCTCGATACAATAAACAGCAAATTTGTGGTATCCTGTTGCAGTTTGGAACCGGACTTGGGAGCAGAGGGGAGCGCGGTTCTCAGGGAGCCCTGTGCACAGAGGTGTGAGCGGCTGCTGGGATCTCGCAGCTCTCACCGTGGGCTCCTCTTCTCTTTGGTTAATTAAAAGAAAGCCCCCCTCAGCTCTCTAATAATGGAGCCAGTCTTAGAAGTGAGGAATATTTTTTAATTGGAGTGCAATCTGCTCCTATAGTTTAACAGAGGGGAAAATATATGTATATATAACGAGAGATCCGAGGGGGCTGAATGAGGCTTTGCTGTTTAGGAATGGAGAGGTGGGTGCCCACCAGGGGTATGTTCTGTGTCCCACCTGAGGGACAGCGTTCTCCTGCAACTTGGGAGCATTGGAGAAATCTTTGTGCTGGGGGCGGGGGCAGATTTCTGCTTCTGGTGGACTGAGGGTCACCAAGCTTTAGGAGCTCACTCCAGCACTATGGTTCTTATTATTTTTTCCCTTTTGTCTCGTCTTTTCTTTATCTCCTTTTCTCTGCCCATAGGAGAATGTTTCCTCCGTTTAAAGTGAGATGCACTGGACTGGATAAAAAGGCCAAGTACATTCTATTGATGGATATTGTGGCGGCTGATGACTGTAGGTACAAATTCCATAATTCCCGGTGGATGGTAGCCGGCAAAGCTGACCCTGAAATGCCAAAGAGAATGTACATCCACCCGGACAGCCCGGCCACTGGAGAACAATGGATGTCCAAAGTCGTCACCTTTCACAAGCTGAAGCTCACTAACAACATCTCCGACAAGCACGGATTTGTGAGTCTTTTTCCCCTCTTCCCAAGCAGCATTCCCCCACATTGCCCACCCCAGAGTTTTCCCAGGCACTGCAATTCAGACACCATATATGTGTGGAAAATGGGGAATAAACAGCCCCTGCATGCAGCCTGCTGGTGTGTGTATGTCCGGTTATGATGTTCCTTTCTTTTTCTGTTGCCGAGGTCAGGATTAAACCAGCAAGTTTATTCTGTAAGCTTTCCAAACACCCAATCTGTATCATTCAGGATAAACTTTAGAGATATGTTTCCAACTCAGAATATCTCAGAGCTGTGTTGGCTCAATATATATATATATATATATATATATATATGTAATATATTTTTAATAGAGACGATCACACTTTTTAAGCATAGGAAAATGATATGCACATGTGTATAAAGGGCTTAAAGGCCTAAGTATGCAAACATTTAAATATATATTAATCTGGATAATGTAAAGCAAGCCCGAGTGAAAATAAACAGGAACCAAAAGCAAAGGTCAAGTTGCCCATTCATGTCTATCCACTCCTTTACATTTACTGGGTTTGCAGAGATAAAAAAGCTCCCCCTGCGAGTGAAATCAAACAAACTGCTGATAAGCTCCCGCCTCTCCTCGCCATTTCTTTCTATTCCTGGGAAAGTCTGGAGCCGGGGCTGCAGCGGTGGCCGCGGTCGGGGAATCTCTAATGTGCCGAAGATTGCATTCGCTGCCCGTGATTTGATTAGACGATCCGCTCTTGCCTCTCGCAGGCCTTAAGTGGATTGAGGCGAGCAATTAGACCTGACCAAGGCTCTCGTGGTGGCGTTTCTATTGTAGATGCTGTCTCTGCTTTATTTTTATTTTCTTTTGGTTCGCCTTGAAATCTAAAGCCGACGCGTCCGAAACCCAAATAACCCCCGTAGAACCCCTCCCTCCCCTCCTCCCCCCGCGGGAGATCTCAGCTGGCGTCCAGCGGGAGAGTCGGAGCTGTCAGTGCTTTGTGCTGGATGCTGAGCGGCGTGTGCGTGTGTTTGCGGCGCGCTCGGGGTGCACAAATGAGGAGGAAGCGAGGGGCAGCGCGGGCGGGTGCTGCTGGCTCTCACCCTGTTCTTTTCCCCCCCACTCCAATCCCCCCGGCCGCTCCGCACCGCAGACCATTTTAAACTCCATGCATAAGTACCAGCCCCGCTTCCACATCGTCCGAGCGAACGACATTCTCAAGCTTCCCTACAGTACGTTCCGGACCTACGTGTTCCCAGAGACTGAATTCATCGCAGTGACCGCATACCAGAATGATAAGGTAAGGAGATTAAGAAAGGATTTGTTTTACGTGTTTTGGCTTTTCGGAGAGCTTTTACTCCACATTGTTCCCTTAAAAATCACTGAGTTCGTCCCTCTCCCCTCTACCCCCACTCGTTTCCCCCAGATCATCCCGCTCCGACTTTGGGACGGCCCTTGGGGGAGGGGAGAAGGCACTCTTCTGCAGCCGACCCCGGGCAGGGCAATTAAAAGGAGGGCTGTGTGCATGTGGGGGTGCTTTGGATATACATATATTTTTCTGCTTCTCAGTGTGGGGAAAAGGGGCAGGATGGGGTGGGGATCGCTGCTTTCAGTGTGGATTTAATCTAAGATGCATCAGAAAAAGAATCTGATCCGTGTGTCGAAAGACGGGGGGGCTGGGGGGGGAGAGCAGCGTGGCTGGAGATTTTGTAATTCTTCCTGGCCTTTGTGCTGTTTTAGCTCCTCTAACAGCAATTGGCAATAAGGCTGGAGCGCACGTCTGGTTCCTATTATTATTATATTATGATATTTTTTTTCATCCTGCAGTGTTTTATTATTTTTTGTGGTGCAGAAATATGCTCTGATCAGAGAGGAGTATTTCACTCGAATTGAGCTGGAAGGTCTCACAGAGACAGGGCGAGAAAGTTTGCAGCACTGCAGAGGCTGCCTTCCCATTTCTGCCACTTCATTGTCGCTCGCAATGAAGGTGGTACATTTGGGAGCCTGGCAAAAGGCAAATTTACGATAATTAAGTCAAGTGGAAGGAAGTGAAAGAGCCAAAAAGGGGCTCTTATTTTGCTGTCTATAAATTAGAACTTGGTGTGCATGTGCCTGAAGAGCAGAGCTGCACAGACACCGCTCGCTCTGTCCTTCTGTCCGCTGCCATCCCCCACAGCCCACAGCCGGGCACAAGGAGGGGCTGCACCCTTCCTTTCCCCAGATCCCCACTCTGGTGGTGCTCGGCATGCGTTGCTCTCGCTTTGCTCACCCATTTGCAAGGAAATGGAAGGTGAACGCGTGCAGAGGATACTTTGCTTTGGGAGTTACACGCGGGGCTGTCTGGCCCGTCCCGCAGCTGGAAGCACGAAGCAGCGGCTCTGGCCGAATGCTCTGATATCTCGGGGGGCGGGGGACGGGGAGTGGAGGTCAGGAGCACTGCCCAGATCGCATAGCTGAGGGTCTCGCAGCTTCTGGTGTGGGTTTTCCCTGCTCTCTCCTGTCTGTGTGCGGGGGAGGAGTTGGAAGGGGAAACCTGGAGCCGGTGCTGCTCAAGCTCCAAAGCTGTTTGCTCACCGGGTCTTGCTCTCCTCCCAAATTGGAAATTGTGGAGCGAGCCCAGATCCCATAGAATCCCCCAAACAACCACCAAAATTCCTGCCAGCCTACCCCCAGCCCGAATCAGCCTGCTCCTGGCACCCCCAGAGCCCCAACACATGCACACGCGCGGGGTATAATGCGATTATACGAAGTATTTTATTATAGCGAGGGGGTGGGTATGATTCCTTTGTGGTTTAATTATGGCATTTAAAGAGTTTAAGCACAGGCATAACTTGCATGGATCGCGTTGCACGGATAACTGAATTCCGATGCGGCGGTGGCAACGTGGGGCTCTTCCACTGCCACCACCGCCTGCCTCACCGGCCAGCCCCAGAATGCAAGGATTCACCCCCAGATCCCTCCATGTGTGCTGGGCGCTGCTGCCTGGGCAGTGGAAAGCAGGGAGGAGGAGGTCGTGTCAGTCATTCTTTTACTTTAATCTCCTTTCTGCCCCAACCCCGCTTTGGTTTTCTTTTTTTTTCTTCTCTCCCTATAGATCACTCAATTAAAAATTGACAACAACCCCTTTGCCAAAGGTTTTCGTGACACTGGGAATGGAAGGAGGGAAAAAAGGTGAGTCTGGAAACATTATATATGGGTGTCTCGTTTGGTTTTCGTGTGCAAGGCTCAGAACATGACCAGAGGTCAAAATCACCTCGCGTTTCCTCCAAACCACACTCCCCCCCGCCAAAATTAATAAGGATCTCGTCGTTAATAACGCCAAACCAATTGCATGTGAGTTCCTCCGTGCTTTCCCCGTTTACTTTTTGCATTGCACGGGAGGGCCGGTGAGAAAGCAATGGCTGCAGACGAAGGGGAAAGAGGGCGAATGCCTTTGAAGAAATGAGTTCTCCTTTAAGTTCTGGCAGGAATATCGCACCCCCACACATTGTGGCTGGGAAGGAGCAGGGAGAAGTGAGGGCAGTTCTGATCTCCCCCAGCATTTTCCCACTGGCCCTCCTGAAAAGAGTGGGGAAGAAACGTAAAAACAAACTGCATTGACAGGACCCCAGGAATATGGAAATAACACTGATAGATCACTTGGAATAGTGCACAGAATTATTTTATTTTTAAAAAAAAATTGGCCAAAATAGAGAAAGGGAGCATTTTTCAGCAACAACCCCCTGCCCCACCTCCCCCTGATGGGGAATAAGTCTTTGCTTTGTTTTGTTACGGCAGACAGGATATTTTAGCCATTTGCACTCTGTTTTAGATAATGAATAAATATGTCTGTTCCTTTTCTTTCTTAAAAAAAAAAAAAAAAAAAGAAGAGGGAGAAGGGGGGTTGTAATGTTAAACAAGAGGCCTTTCTCCATGCCCAGCAATGAACCCGGCATACCACACACGCACACACGCCAGCTCCTCTTGTCCGTCAGTGTGAAAATAAAGCCAATGCTGGAGCCACAGGACGGAAATGATTTCTAATTTCTCTCTAAATATAAATAGATTTTACTCCGGGTTAATTGTTGGTGAAAAGATTACATAAAGTGCCTAACAAAATAACCACTTCCTAGCAATCTTAGCAACCATTAAGATGGCTCGTATCTCTGGAACACCCTCGCGTTTTAAAAGCTAATCTCCAGGGAACTGTTCCTCCTGCCGCCAATCCCCCCCCCCCCCCCCCCCCCCCCCCCCCCCCACCTCCCCTCTTATTCTTTAATATCTGCCGTACACGGGATCGCTGCTAACAGCTTCCAAGAAATCTCCTCTCATTAGCAGCCAAGCTCTTGGCTCTGCTCTCAAGCAGTGCATTCCCCCAAGCCTCCAGCCCTAGTCTCCCTGCACACCCACCCATGGGCTCCCTAAGGGATATGGGATCCCCTAGAGGAGATCTCTGTGGGGTGTTGGGAGCTCGGGATGGGGGGGCAGGGTGCTGGGAGAGCAGCAGCTCCATATACCCGGCAGGAAGCAGCTGACCCTGCAGTCCATGCGAGTGTATGATGAGAGGCAGAAGAAAGAAAACCCCACTTCGGACGAATCATCCAACGAGCAGACAGCCTTCAAGTGCTTCGCGCAGTCCTCCTGCCCCGCTGTGCCCACCGTCGGCACCTCCAGCCTCAAAGGTGAGCGCTGAGCCCGGTCCCGTGGGGACAGCGGGGACAGTCAAGTTCTGCTCGGGGGCATGGAGCCCGGTGTGCATCGCTGTGCCATGGCCACAGCCCCCTTTCTGCCTCCCCTCAGTTTTCTCTTTTCTCTCCTTTCCCTCTTCTCCCTTTTCTTTATTTTCTCCCACTCCTTTCTCCCACTTTTTTTCTTTCTCTTACTTTGTCTTTCCCAGTTTCCTTTTTCTCCTCTCTCCCTCCTCCTCTCATTATTTCTCTTCTCTCCTTGCTCTTTCTCCCCTTTCCCTCTTCCCCTTTCCTCTGTCCTTCTCCCTCTTCCCCCCCCCCCCCCTTCTCCCGGCCCCTCTCCTGCTCCTTCCTCCTCTCCACGCTTCAGAAAGGAGCCAGCTCCGAGTCAAGGGAGCAAAGACAGACCACGGGGCAAAAGTTCAAAAGTGGAGTCACTCCATTAATATTCCTCCCAGAATCTGTTATTAGAGGAAGGATCTTTCCCCTGGATACAGTCCCGAACTTTGTTATAGAAAAGTCCCTCTCGCTTTCTCTCCGTGCGGGGTTGGAAGCTGTCTGCAGCTCTTTCACATGTATTAATCCATCCAGGGGCCGGGGGATGATGGGGGTGGGGGGGAAGGAAAGCGCAGAGGGAGGAGGAAACAACCTCTTTTTTTGTTGTTGCTTTACTCGTTTGTTTAAAGTCCTGCCGAGCCGAGGAGAGCTGGGAGTGGACCCGAAAAGCAAACCAGATCTTTACACCTGGGGCTCTGAAATTAGGAGATGAAGTGCAGAGGAATCCGGCAAAGCGTTTTAGGGAGGAAAACAAGGGGGGTCCTCAGCGTGTCGGAGGCCGAGGAGGGGGAAGGCTACAACCTTCGGCCGTCGAAAGGGCTCCAAAGTTTGGAAAAGTTGATAGGAGACGAACCCCGACGGGGCGGGCGAGCGGGCGGGGTTTGCTGCTCCCGCGGGGAGCGGTGCCGCAGGCCTCGGGTCCTCGGGCTGCGCGGAGTCGGTGCACTGGGACCAATGCTTACTTACCGGAGCCGGGGCGGGGGGCGGAGTGGTCCTATTCATCTCCTAAGAAGTGATCTCCAGCTTTGCCATTGGAATTACCAGGGAGTGTCCTCAGCCCGGCGGGGGTTAGGGACGCGCCGTGCCGTCTCCCAGCCCGGGGCTGCCTTTGTCTTTCAGATCTCTGTCCCAGTGAGGGTGACAGCGATGCCGACAGCAAAGACGACCCTTTGCTAGAAGCCAGCGAATCGGGCAAAATCAGCACGACCACAGCCACCACCCCCGCGCCGGCCAGCTCCGGGGCGGCTGCGAGTGACGACCCCCGGGACAAGGGGGGCAGCCCTTCCAAAAGCCACTTCTTCCCTAGCGAGTCGGCGACGAGCCGGAGCCGGGAGAGGACGGAAAAAGCCCCCCCGGACTCCCGGCACAGCCCGGCCACCATCTCCTCCAGCAGCCGAGGGGGAGGCTTGAGCGGCGAGGAACTGAAAAGCCCCCTCCGGGACGGCCCTAAAGTAGACGAGAACCGGCTGCTGGGCAAAGAGCCCTTCACCCCCCTCACGGTCCAGACCGACAGCACGGCGCACTTGAGCCAGGGACATTTACAGAACCTGGGGTTCCCCCCGGCCCTGGCCAGCCAGCAGTTCTTCAACCCGCTGGGGAATGGGCATCCGCTGCTGCTGCACCCTGGGCAGTTCGCTATGGGGGGAGCTTTCTCCGGCATGGCCGCGGGCATGGGTCCGCTGCTCGCCACTGTGTCAGGGGCTTCCGCCGGCGGTTCGGGACTGGACAGCACGGTGATGGCCACGGCGGCGGCCCAGGGACTCTCGGGGGCATCCACGGCCGCTCTGCCCTTCCACCTGCAGCAGCACGTCCTGGCCTCTCAGGTACGTCCCGACGGCCCCAAGTGGGCAGGTTCCGACCGCCCAGTGCCCCTCAGAAAGAAGGAAGGGGTAGCGGGGCACCTCCCTTCGCTGCATAAGGAGTTGGATCCGGGGGTGGGGGTGAAGTAAGGCTTTGAGGAAGCCTCGCCGGTGAGGAGTAACCTAGCTGTAGCCCCCCCAGCTCCTTGTGCCCCACTCTGGGCTCAGTGCTTCCCCGGGCAGCCTCGGTGCAGGGCGAGGCTGGGCCCTCGAGGGTCCGGGGGCCTGGAGCAGGGGACATACCCGGTTTCGCGGTTCGTTTTGTGGGTGGGAGTAAGGAGCAGAAAGCGGGCACGCGCTGCTAACACTTTCTCTCCCTCCTCCCCCTCCCGCAGGGCTTGGCCATGTCTCCCTTCGGTAGCCTCTTCCCCTACCCCTACACCTACATGGCGGCGGCGGCGGCGGCTTCCAGCGCGGCCTCCAGTTCTGTGCACCGGCATCCCTTCCTCAACGCCGTGCGGCCCCGGCTCCGCTACAGCCCCTACCCGTTGCCCGTGCCCCTGCCCGACGGCAGCAGCCTCCTCACCACCGCGCTGCCCGGGGCCCTGGCCGCGACCTCCGGAGAGACCAAAGGCAGCGCTCTGGCCTCTAGCCCCGGAGCCGTGCCCCTGGACTCCTCCTCGGACCTCACCAGCCGCTCGTCCACACTCTCCTCCGGCTCCGTATCCTTGTCCCCAAAGCTGGGAGCCGACAAAGAGGCGGCCACCAGCGAACTGCAGAACATCCAGCGCCTGGTCAGCGGCCTCGACCCCAAGCAGGACAGATCCCGCAGCGGTTCCCCGTAGCCGCCAGCTCATTTCAAACTAGTCTCGCAATGCACTTTGTTTGAAAGAAACCACATCCTCCATCCCGCGAAGCCTTTCAGCGCCCCCCCTTCTCCCCTCCCCCCCCATCTTTCCCCCCTTTCCTATCTTTTCCCCCTTTCCCCCTTTTTATTTTATTTTATTGTTTTTAAATTTTATTTTTAATATAAATCGCCCTGCGTCTTGTGGGCGCTGATCAGCAAAAAGTGTCGAGCTGGGGGAGAGGGGCCGGGGAGGGCCGGGCTGGGAGCCGGGCCGAGGGCTGCCGCACTGAGGGGTTGCCGGAATGAGTGTCCCACCCCTCCCCCCCCCCCCCCCCCCCCCTTCTTTTTTCTTCACCGTCTTAAAAAAAAAAAAAAAAGAAAAAGAAAAAAAGAAAAAAAAAGAAAAAAAAAAGCTTAAAAAAAAAAAAAACAGAAAGGGAAAAAAAAAAAAGGAAAAAAAGAAAAAAAGAACCGCCTGAAAACTAAATAAAGCGAAAATAAAGCGAACACCGAAAGGACGTATTGAAATAAAAGAAAGTAAGCAAAACGATTTTTTTTTTTCCTCCTAAAGAAAACTGTATAAGAAACTCTCCTATCGGTCATTCGCCAGTTGTTTCCTGGGAGGGTTGGTAACGCCAGCCCTCTGCGTCGATATTAAGGGAAGCTGTGTGTTTCAACTATTATCGTGATGTCTGAGAACCACTCGGTGGCTTTTTTTTGCATGTTCCGTAGTAGTTTGCTTTTATTTTGGGGGAGGGGAGGGAGGGTTATGTTTTTATTTCGTTGGGTTTTCGTTGTTTATTTCCGATGCTCGTTTCGAATCCCAGGGACAAAATAATAATAATAATGATGATAATGATAATAATAATAAAAACGAAAAGATGACCCTCTTCCCTCTCCCTTAAAGACCCTCCCCGTAGCAACAACAGTAAGAAGTGTAGCTGGAAAGAAAAAAAGAAGTGGATTTATTTTATCTAAAAACCTCTGTAGCTCGACTGTAGGTTTATCACAGCTTTCCCTCTTTCATTGTATATGCAATAACAAGGTTTAAACACGCTGAGAAGAAGAAAAAAAAAGCGGACACTATTATTAAAGCAAAGTATTTATGTAATTATTTGATAACTCTTGTAAATACGTGGAATATGAATACTCGAAATTAAACTTTAATTTATTGACGTTGTACATATCTCTGTAAATACGGCTGCAGCTGTCTTTTGTTTTCTTCTCTTTTCATTTCAAGTCGGTTCTCCTTTACCCCACCTTCCCCCCTCCCATCCCAGACCCGACTCAGAGCGGCCCGGGCCGGACCTGCGGGTTCCGAGCTCAGCTCCTCGCCTTCAGTTCACCCCTCGCAAAGAGTCGCGGCTGGAAGAGGCAGAGGGGCAGCAAACAGCGTTCATCAAAGAGCTCGCAATGAGAGAACAGCGAGAGAAACCGCGACGTGCCGCGCTATGGCTTTTTAAATCCTCGTTCTCCCCGGTGTTCAAGTGCTACTTTCAGATTCAAATTTCGACCACGGGAGGAAAGAAGAAGAAAGAAAGGTTTTCTATACGTTCATCCACGACAACGGGCTTCTGCAGGCTGCTCGGGCGAAAGAAAAGATGAGAGCCGGAGAAATTTCTTCACTTTGCGTTATTCTTTCCCATTTCTTCAGTGTGTCAAAGGGAGAAACCAACAACCACCAAAAGCAAAGGAGTTTTTACTACTGTCTTGCTGTTGTCTTTGTTTGAGTGGGTGCGTATTTTCTTGGCTTCAAAGTCAGGTGTTGGTTCAAAGGGAAGAAAAAAAAAATGAAGGCGTATTTAGTGCGATATAGATGTCGAGAAGGTTTTTTTTTTCTTTCTGTATTTTTTTCCCGTTTTTTTTTTTTTTTTTTTTTTCCCCTCTCTCTCTTTTAAACACCCGCCGAAGTTTCAAATAAATTTTTATTGAAACGTGCCGGGCGTCCCGTGCTGTGCCTCCAACCCCCACCTGCCTCCAACCCCCACCTGCCCGGCAGCGGAGACCGAGCGCTGCCCCCCCCCTCCCCTCTGTCCGCCCCTCTCAACCTCTTGGTGCTTCTCGGTGAAGGATCCCACACGGATCGGCCGGGGAAACCCGCGGTTTAAGCAAGCTGCTTAATGTAACTTTCCATATCCCCCCCCACTCCCCACACACACACTTCTTTTAAAGCGGATCCAGAGGGTACTAAGTCACCTCTTTTAATGGAATGAGATTAAGTGGCGTTTGAAAAGTTAATGAGAACGGCTCAGCGATGCTTTTATCTGTCATAAATTAATAAAGCAAAAGTGAAGAATCGGAGAATAGATCAGTTAAAATTTAATGCAAAACCCTCCCCTCAAAAGTTTCCAGGTAAAGAGTTCCCGAACCGCTGGGGTTATGGCGCTGTCCGGGCAGGGGATGGATCCTTCCAGTCAGCATCTGGCAGGGGAGCAAGGAGGGTCCTCCTGGGGTTCGCCCCATTGCGCTGTGGGGCTGAAGATACGCTGAGAATAAGCTCTGGAGCTGCGTGGTGCTGTGGGGGGACTTGGGCAAGGCGGTCACCGGGAGAAGAGAGAGGAGCTGGAAGCCCCTGCCTACACCGCTGCCAGCCCGTGAGCACATCCCTAAGCAGAACATATATATTCCTCCTCGTTAAAGAGATTTCCCCCCCTTCAGCAGTTAGTGGCCCGTATATTGGAAAGTGATTCATCCTCCGCCAGTAATAAATATTATAAGGATGTACTTCCAGCCCGGATCCTGTTTTATGCTCTGCCTGCCTCTCGGCCAGCGGCCTCTGAGTTCTGTGCCGGCGAGAGAAAGAGGTGCTCAGGGGGAACGCGGCCACGGAACTTTTTCCCCCTTATTTTCAAAGCAACTTCGCCTGGCTCAGCCGTGCGGAGTGGTGGGAACCCCGGGCTGCAGCCCCCCTCCGTCTCTCCCGGCCAGCCCCGCTTGTTTCTGAGGCAAATTCTGGCAGAAAGAGACATTTCCCCATCTCGAATTGGGAGCAGTTGCAGGGGGGTCCCTAGCCTTGAGAGCCGGGGGCTCACGGCAATGCTGAGCACATCGGCTGGGCACACAGTAGGACCCTTCTGCGAACCTCGAGCCCTTTTGCTTGTTCATTTCTTATCCTTTGCTTCTCTGGGGGATTATTCCCATTTTAAGGGGTGTATTTGAAACCCGGGACACACAGCCAGCCAGGTCGCCGGGGATTTGAATTGAGATGCGTTTTTCTCTCCCTCTCTCCCTTTCCCAGCCTGCCCAAGGTGAGGGCTGGAGAAATGTCAAGGTATGCCGATGTGCCTCAGAGCTAGGTGGGGCTTTTATGGACGGAGAGGTGGCGTCGGGGCTGGTAAAAACAAAACTACAACAAATCAAACAAGCCAGGCTCCGGGCTACATCCCCACGAGATGGATGTCGCTTGTCACCCAGATCCTCTGCTGTCCCCAGGGTTGGCAGCCCCGGGTGGGGGACGCTGCGGCCCTACCAACCCCCGTGGCCGTATGATCACCCCGCAGCCTCGTGGTTCAACTTTCTCCCGTTAGAGAAGCACCGGCAGAGAGGCGCCTTTCAGCTCCGCACTATTATCCCCCCTCCATGTCGTTCATTCAATTTCACGAACGCCTGTTATTTTTTCTCTCCCCTGCTGCTTGTCCCTCCGCAGTCTCTAGAAAAGTGAGGGCTGTTGTGGTGTCTGCGTGTGCGTGTGCGTGTGTGTGTGTGTTGGGAGGTGGGGGTTCGGGCAGAAGATAGATTTTGGGAGTCGGAGAGGAAACTCAGCGCTGATCCTGAGCAACCCAGCTGCCTCCGCCTCCCTTTGCAGGCACCAGGTAGCCGCTTTGCAGGCACCGGCGCTTACCGTTGTGTTTTAGGCACTGGGGGTGAGGCCTGATTGATTCAACCCCCCCTCCCACGGGCCTAACGCTGACCTCCCCCTCCCCATGCCCTTGCAAGAAATCCGTGTACCGCAGGTGTAACTCTGACTTGCAAATGGCTTTATCTCTTGTGTATCTTATTTGTATATAGTAACGTTAATGAGTAACTCTTGTGGCGCTTGTGGATGGAGGTAAACAGCGAGCAATCTCTCTGGATTATCCTGTCTATTACTCACCTGGCGCCTGTCTTGATATCCTCAATGGTTTTATGGCTGATGCAGGCGACCCGGCGCTGGGTGGGGGTGGGGGTGCTCGGCGCCGGGGGGGTCCGGCGGGGCGGCGGCGCCATCTCTTGGGCAGCCTGGGCAGTGCGGGGAGGTCCCGAGGGGACCCTGAACGGGGGACACGGGGACATCCACCGGGGATGGGGGCCCCGTGGGGAGATGGAGAGCGGAGAGGGGAAATGTGCCCTCCCTCCCTCCCCGGGCAGCGGAGCTCGTCGCAGGTTTTGCCAGGTTTTACTCGAGGGAATTTTGGCCGCCGGTACAAAGTGTATGAGAAAGTGAGGCTTGGGCGGTGGGGCCGGTCCTGGAGAGGGGCAATGGGGCTGGAGCAGCTCGGGGATGGGTGTGTGGGGTGATGAGAGAGGCACGGGAACCACCTCCACGGGGCCTGACTGCTCCCACCGTCGTCCTGCCAGGCCCGTTCGGCCCACTCTATGTTATTAGTTAATTATTGATTGATTACAAGTGCAGATTTACTGCCCTCTTTCCCCCTCCAGGCTGCGCTCCAGCCCCTCGTGGGCACACACGCCGCTGCCCTCTGCAAACAGCCGGCGAGAGGTGGGTTGTTGCTTTTGGACTTGACAGCTACCAGGAATATGAAATATTGGAGCCCTTCAGTCGATCCCCGTACTCTGGCAGTCTTTTTATTTTTTTTCTTTTATGTCCCGGCTGGGGGGGCTACCACAGCCGACAGGCCCCTCACACACGCGGGCTCACAGAGCGCCAGGCCTCGGAGATCAAAGAGACTTCGAGAGAAAGGTTTCCTTCTTTAAGGATTGTTCGGAAAACCTTGGAAGCGGTGATCATTCTGCCTCCGCCCTCGCCCCGGGCTGCGGGGTTGCACCGGGAAGAGCTTTTGGGAAGGCAGAGAGAAAGGGCTTGAGAGAAAGGAGAACAAAAATGAATATAGAAAAGGAGGAGAAGAAAGGAGAGGAGAAAAAGAAAAAAAAAAAAAAAAAAAAAAAAAAAAAAAGAAAGAAAGAAAAAAAAGAGAAAGAATTGCCTGAAATTCATCAGCCGTGTGCACGGGGAGAGTGTGCAGAGCCGAGGGGCTGAGTGTCCCGGTGGGCAGCAGCCGGGGTGGAAGGGACGGGGGTCCAAGCCAGGGGCTTTCCTTCAGGACTTGGAGATCCCATTGGGGGAACGCGCAGGTGGCGAGCGCTACTGCCGCGCCGTGCCCTTGTGAGAAGCTCAGGGATGGTTGAATGATGGACGGATAGATGGATCAGTTTGTTGTCTCGGGGAAGGATAAGTGAGTTGTTGTGGCCGTTTCCTCGAGGCTCTAGCAGAACGGAGAGGGGCGGGGGGGGGGAGCAGAAGTGGCTCCCTGCAGGCACGTCGCTGCTGGCCGCTCGCCACCGCACCTCGAGTCGGGCCGCAACCGAATGGGGCCGGGAGCTCCGGAGGCACTGGGTCGGGAGGATCCGTGATGGAAACTTCGGGAATACAGGGGTTGGATTGAACCGTGGGGAAATGGAGCAGAAAAAAAATCGAAAACTTGTTTTTTTGCGGCTTCTTATAAAGAAACCCCGAGCCCTCACACACCGCGCCAAAGCAAACAGACATGCATGGGGACATTCCAAGTTGTGTCCTGGAGGCTGGCAGCGCGTTATCTCCCTGACCCGTCGACCTCTCCCTGCAGCCAGACCCCTCTCACATCCCCGGAGCTTTCACAGAGCGGCCGTTTCCACCTGAAGCCTTTTGACTCCGAACAGAGAGAAAAGCCGATAGCACCGAGATCGGCTCGTGGGGTTGCTTCGGGGTTTTTGTTGATTTTTCTTTTTTCTTCTTCTTCTTTTTTTTTTTTTTTTTTTTTTTTTTTTCCTTTTCTTTTCTTTGCAGCCTGCCCTGTACTTCCCACGTGCTTCTCCCAAACGCCGCATTATTAGCGAACAATTAAGGCGTGTAAAAACACGGCGAGGCGAAGCCCTCAGCTTGAAGTGGCCATTCAGGGAGTTCGTACTCCGGCTCCGGCTGCTCGTCAGGGGCCGCAATGGGTCCTCCCCCGGGGCACGGCGGCTATATGGGCTGCTCCGGTCTCAGATCCCAGGGCTGCTCCTCTTTCGGGCTTTCCTTTTGCTAACCTTTTATTTATTTATTTAAATTATTGAACGATTCTGGAGAAAGTGCTATTTTTTTTTCTCTCTGCACTCTTTCATTTATTTATTTCTTGTTGTTCACTCTCGGCCGGAGTAACGCCGCAGCTCACCGGGGATGTAATTCCTGCTGAACTTCACGCTGTTCTCACTAGAGTTAGCTTTCCATCACTCCCCCCAGATAAAGCTCTTTCTAGCGAAGGACCGTATTTAACTCAACACTGAAAAAACAACAAACAACAAAACAAATACCGAACAACCGTCAACAATCCAACCGCTCGTATCGGGCTGTGCTTTGCTAACCCAGTCGAGCTTTAACGCAGCCGGGGAGCCCCTACCCCATGGGCATCCCGATCCTTCCCTGCCCGGCACCCCCCTCTACCCCCGGCTTCTCTCCGTTCCGAAGTCCTTCCCAACTTTACTTCCTCATGAGCCTCCAGAGCAAAATAGAATGAGCAGGGAAATAAGCCCTACAGAAAAAGGCGGCGGTATTTTTTCCCATGGACTTACTCCATGGAAAAGGTACGAGCGGGGCGGTGGAGCTGGGGGTTCCTCACACCGCCTTGGCCGTGGGATCGAGGAGATCCAGAGCTTTTTCTCGGTAGAGGTGCGGGAGGGAGATGAGGGCTTTGCAGGTCAGGGCGCACGGTCCCGTTTCGGGTCGCTCTGCGGGCAGGGCTCTCTTCCCAGCCGCCCCACTCGGAGCACAGGGCTCACCCTTCTGCCTCACCCCGCCACTCCAGATTTTGTTTCCGACAGCTTTCTTGGTTGTTTTTAAGCTCTCCATCATTGTCACTTCGGGCCCTTTCCCGTGGACTTTGAAAGATGTTTTTCAAACTCGTTCGCTCTCCTGTGTCCTATTCAGTCCGGTTTCCATTTATCCCAAGTCCGAACTAAAACAAACAAACAAAACACATCCAAACATTAAACACCGCCGAACCTCAAACACAAACGTACGCAGGTAGGGACGCTCCCCCGCTTCGCTTGCCGGAGCCGATGGGGGCAGGGGCTACCCCAGGAAAAGTGAAAAGCTTGGTTTAATGGCGGTCATTGCTAAATCTCACCTTAGGGCCAAAACAACTCGCGACCCATTGCCCTCCTTACGATGTATTTATTTGTCTCAGTGGCACCAGCCGTCAGTCATTAGTGTGTGTGTGGAGGGGGGGGGTTAACCCGAGAGCCGCACGAAGGTGCTGGTGGTGGTCTCCTTGGTTTGTTTTAAATGTGCTTTCTCGCCAGGAACGCGGCCCGAGGCGAAGCAGCGCCCTGTCCAGGATGAGCCCCCGCGGCAGCGCGACCAGCGAGGGCTCCTCCGAAAATGTATCGCGTTCGGTCGGAAGAAAAGTGGGCTTCGTTTTGCAGCCCGAAGCGGCGTCTCGGGCCGGTAGAGACTTCCTTTGATAAACCTGGAGACTTTAGTTGTTTTGTTTGTTTGTTTTCTTAACAATTACGAGGGAAAAAATAAAAATTAAAGAACCCCAAAGGGTGGGAGCAGCTGGAGGAACCGGCCGTGCGCTGGGAGCGGAGCGGGCACGGAGCAGCTCCCGGCACCTACGTTTCTGCCATTGCGCTAATACCGCCTCCGGAGCTCCGACTTTATTTAGCTGTACTGGACTTACACTGTACGGAGTGCTATATAGCGCTGAGCAGCTCTAGTATGTTTCGAATACTTCTGCAGTCCAAATCCACGTACGTGTGCATATGGCGTTACATAAAGCCGATGGGAAAGGATGAGGTTGTATGCGCATTCCTTTCACTTTGATTAAGACGTGCACGACACACGAGACATCGGGCACGGCGCGTCCCGGCCTCCAATGCCCTCCCTTGGCCCCGGCAGGCGCCAGCTCCCCCGGAGGCTGCAGCGGAGTCCGACTCCGTCCGAGAACAGCCGGGAGGCTCAAGCGGCTGTGTTCGGTATCTGCCTCTTGGTTAGCTCGGCGATATCGGCCCTATCGCGTGTCGCGGGTGAATATCTCTCTGTTGGCCACATGTGAGAATCATCAGCTCTCCCGTTGCCCCCGCGCTTCTCCTTCGGTCTCTCGTCGTTCCACAGAGACCGAGGACCGCTCGGGAGAAACTCATCCCCTTTTAGGGACAGACGGCTCTTTGCTTTAAGTCTACCGAGTGTTTAACCGTGGGCGGAGTGGAGAAGAGAGATAAAACGTAAATGTGATCCTCTCGTCCTCTCCATCCCGGTATCCCACACCTCCAAATTTCTGCCGTCGGAAGAGCTTTCCCTTACTCTCGATTTAATCGCGGCAGACTCCGGGCAGAGCGATGCACGGAGGGAACCTCCATCCCCAGATATCTCTAATACCCCGAAATCATGAACTCACGAAGTCCTTGCAACAGCAGGACCTGCAACAGCAGCCCACATGTTTGAGTGGAGTGGAGGAAGGGGCCGAGGTCACAGCGCCCGGGGCCGCGCCGTGCCGGGTGCCGCCGCTCCGCCGCTCCTGGAGTGCCACCTGGTGGGGACAGCCCGGCAGCACGACCGGGAAGCGGCCCCTCTTCCCAGGAAGCCGCTCTTCGGGACCGGCGGGGGGAACCTCGGCGTTGCGGGAGGCCCCAGGTGCCTGGACATGATCTGGCTGCGAGACAGGGCAAATAGAAGCAGTATAAGGAAAGGCGCAAATGGAGCCTGAGGAAGAACTGTCAATACTACGTGCCCACCTTCTTTCTTCTATAATGGTGTACGCATGAATGCCATCAGCACTGACAAGACAGTTCCTAAAGGTCTCCATGAACTCCACATGAGAATCCCATTGCTGGATATTTATAAGGAAGCAGCATTAGGCCTGGCATTTTCATAGTAAACCTCCCAAAGCGTTACAGGTGTGTGTGGCTGTGCTTTGAGAACGGGTGGGGTTCTAGTGAATGAGCTAGTTTGCATTGCACAAGGCCTCCCTTGCTTTATCTTGTTGCTTTCCTGTTGTCCTCCTTCACATATCCACGTGCACACACTGAGCTGTTTTGCTTTCCTGTTTTCTTCTTTTTTTTTTACTTGTTGTCCTCACCTGCTCACTGTTATGCACACACAAACACGTGCATACAGAAAACATCTCCTTACATTTTGTTTCATAGTTTTATTCCTGTTGCTCCTTACGCTT
Organism: Excalfactoria chinensis; assembly: GCF_039878825.1. Classification (NCBI taxonomy): domain Eukaryota; kingdom Metazoa; phylum Chordata; class Aves; order Galliformes; family Phasianidae; genus Excalfactoria; species Excalfactoria chinensis. Next base: position 511,028 of record NC_092840.1, on the reverse strand, counting down.
TTTGCTCTTGTACACACATGTAGCTGTTCTTCATAAGTGGGTTGCCTTATTATATGCTTACTTACACATACTCCTTCCTCGTTGCAAGACTGTTCTGCACCAGAAACTGCCATTTTGCATGAAGCACTTCTCTCTGAGTGAGAGATCAACTTGCTTTGGAGGAACCAGGGGCACTAAAATGTGAGAACAAGGATGTAGAAGCAGGAAGATACGCATCAAAGTTCAGGGTAAACAATAGGAATGATACTGATTGTGTTTTAATGTGCAGTGGTTACACAATGGGGAAGAAAGACTTCCCAGGGAAAGAAGACACTCACCTCTTAAGAAACTGGAAGCAGACATGAAACTTCTGAACTAGCACAGAGGGACCCTTAGGAAAGAGCTTTCCAGGTCTGACAGAGCTTCCAAATCAATGCTGTCCTACTTTCTGACTGCCTCTGATTAGTGATGAGTGATGCCCATTGTCCCTCTCCATACTGGTGACCGCCCTCATTAAGGAGCCTGAATTGTGTGTGTGCATGTAGGCGTCAGAGCTGGTTTGTGGGGAGCAACAGGAAGGTAATTCCCAGGTTCCAGGGGCCTGAGAGACTTCTGAAGGAGTTAAACTCTTGGAGCCTGGTGTTAATGCTTGCAGGATGGGCAGGAGAGATGGCTGTCGTGCGAGAGAAGTGCCAATTGTGCCACAAAGGCTTAGTGAAGCTGTGTGAACAGGGCTCTGGAGGAATTCACAACTTAGAGGGCAGCAGTTTTGCTGGGGGTAGAAGGATTCAGTCAAGATACAGTGGAGGAACAACACTTGGCTCCTCAGTGATAGGTTGTTAGGAAGTCTGGAAAAGAGCAGTCCCTGCTGCTTTTTAATGAGTTTTCTGAAATCCAAAGCATTTCTAGTGAGCAAGGTGCAATGCACAAGAAAAAAGTGTCAGAAAATATGAAGGCATGGCTGCTCTTTCCACTTGAGTAGCTGCAATCGGTTTGGATAATGGATATTCTGTTCAGATCCTTCCAGAGGAACTTTGGGTCTCCAGTTCCTTGCTAAGAGGAGACACGCTGATTTATCATTTATTTATTGGATTATTATCCCGTTTTATGGGTAATCAATTACTGTTTCTTCTGCTTCCTCTTCAGTCACATTACCCCGGTGAGATCAGGGGGTGAGACCACTCCAAGAGCACAAAAATTTCCCTTTGAAATGCATTTCTGTCAGGTTTTTAGGTGTGGATATGAGCAGCTGATGAAAGGTATGGCAGCCATGCTTCAGTTTGGCTGTGGCATTGGGTTGGATGAGCACCCTCAGGTCCATACCCTGAGTAACTTGAGGACTTTGATGCTTCCCCTGAACCTTTTCTGAGCACTGTGCACATGTGGCTCAACCCGCTTGCTTGCACAGAAATAAGTCATAGCTAGAAATAAAGCCAACTTTGGGACTGAACTCTGGTTTAAGAAACCAGAGGGAGATGGGGAATGATGGGTTCTCAGTAAGTGCATCCATGAGGTGCTCTGGAGAAGGCTGACCTTTATTAGCGCTGCATAATTTGTACCCTCCACATGCTTTCTTCCACCTTTGAGGGGGGATCTGATACTTAATGGGCCCTACACTGCAGCCCTTGTGTCTCCAAGTTCTGCGGAGGAACACATTCTTTTCTGTGGGGCCAGAACTGGGTTCAAATGATCCCAGACTGATTTTTGCTCCCAGAGTACCAGTGTGGCCTTGCAGAGAGCTCTTAGCCAAACTATGGTGAGCTGAAAGTGGATAGGAAATGGCCTGAGATACAGGCCAGGTCCTGTGGTATCAGCCTCTCGTACTCTTTGATTTTTGGATTGATTTTCTGTTTTTTCCTTGTCTGGGGAACAAAGATAACCTGGATTTGGGAAGATGATGAAACTCAGGGGTGAGCATGGCAAAGGCTTAGGGTTAGGAGTGTAGCTGGAGGGGAAGGAACTTGCTGAATGGGTGACACACTCCCTCTAGCTGGGCTGGCAGCCTTTTGTCATTCTGCATGCATCCGCCAAGCAGGCTGGTCCATTCAGCACCTGCTTTCCTATGTGAGAAGTCCCAAAGCTACCTATGAAGTTTCCTTACTTTAAGGACTTCAGTCAGCTGAAGCATCAATATGTAATTTTCTATTCCAGGCAAGGCACACCCAGTCCATCTGGGACAGCACTGCTGATAAGGAGTGTCACTCAAGCCTGTGAGTTCTCTGGGGCAAGCACTGCGACTAAACAGCACACAGAAATAGGGCAGTCACTGTGGCAGCAGTTTCTGGTTGTTATTTTATATTCTATCACTGTTTGGTCTGAAGTGAGTAGAAATAAACACCACTTTAGAGCAGTTATTCCCAGGAAACTGTGCTGGACAGAGACTTTCTAAACAGCAATCTTTGATCTTTGAAGCCATCTGTTATCCCATCTGGAGATTTAATGCAGCAAAATTAATAAAACTTGGAAGGATGTGAAGAGAAACACAAAATGAGCCCATTTTAATTTCTGGTGACTGTTCTTATTAGTGCTTGCAATTCTCCCACTGCGGCTTGCAGCATTTGCAGAATATCCTTACCTGCCTCTTCATGGGTAGGCTTGTGCCCAGGTTGTCTAGTCAATGGCCCTTTTCACGCTGGGAAAGTGAACTAAGGAGAGGACTGGAAACTGTGTCACAGTAATTGACCTGCACTAGAGGAAGCTGGGTCTGAGATATGACTCAAGGTCTGCAAAGCTGAGCTGAAATGTGTGCTGCTCGAGTTGGTTTGTCACTGCCCTGGGGTGATGGGCTTGGTGGCATCAGCCTCCAGCCCTGCAGAGCCAAGCTCCATGTCCCGGCTTTACAGAATGTGGGGAAATAACCACAAGGTTTCCTTAGATTTCCTATATGAGGATTTGCATGAATACAAATACTTGTTTATGTCAATTTTGCTGAAAATAAGCCTTATTTCTGCAGTATTCTGAAATCTACTTTTTCCAGAAGGTACAAGGGTACGGACTTGGGCTTAGCTGCAGTTTCTGTCTGGGAACCTACTTGTTCTGGCATCTGTGCTGTGATGGAAAGGGGGTTTGAGGATATAATTAACTTGTGGGACGGGTTTTCCTCTTTTTGCACTGCAGAAAATCAGCATTGTATGAGTGAAAACGCTGGTGTCTTTGGTCAAAGCATTAAGCAGTTTGAAAGCATGAGAGAGTTGACCCAAGAGTGGTCTCCATGACCAAGTAGACTCCATTTGCTTTTGCTCAGCTCTCAATACCATGAGTCAGCTTCCTGAATGCAAGCAGCTCTCTTTTGACTCACTGCTTGCCATGGGCTTGGCAAAGGCTCCAGAGCCATGGGCAGCATGACTACATCTGTCTGTAACAACTTTAACAAAGACTGAAGTCTAAAGCTGCAAATAGGCTTGAACTGCAGATAGAAGGGTAAAAGCTGTAGCTGGGGGTCTCCCTAATAGGTCTTGAGGGTGTTACCCTTTAATGGGTCCACGCTGGAATGAAACACTGCAGGTAAGTTATGTTTGTCCCCTTGATGGTATCCAACAGCACTCTCAGAAAAACAGACGATGTTCTTTGGGTTCTATCATACAGATTAGTCTTCTGTTGGATATGGAGATTGCTGAGATAGTATCAATTAGAGAATGTGAAAGCAGTTTTGGCTGGGTGGCTCAGTTCAAGCAGGATAGGCCAATATCCTCCTGTCACTTGGGGACAGAAGGTCTGCCTTGAGAGCTGAGCTTGAACTGATCCTGAAGCCAGACCCAGCTAAATCCAGTTAACCTGTTGTCTGGTACTGGAAAGGGATGGATTCTGAACCTGACTAAGACCTATTCATGGCTCAGAAGCACTGGGCTGGTGGGTAGGTAAGGGATGATGCATGCTGTAGCTCCTGCACACAACTAACTACTTGGACACAATGTGAGAAAAGCAGGGATCCAATAGTCACGTGCAACTCTTGGGTGTTATTCCACAAATAGTATAAGATCTAATAATTAAGCATTTAATCTTCAAATCTTTGCCACAAGGCGACACCAGACACTTGGTCGCTGAAGAAATATCTTTCTCCCAGAAGGAGCAAGTAGTCTAGATTAAGTCTTCATTTGTTCGAAAATGTGGTGTTATATGCAGGAAAGAACTATGGCAGCCTCCTTAGAAAAATGTTTGTGTTATTTTCCCAGTAGTATCCTTCTGTATAAACATCAGTGAAAATTAGGAGGACCATAAGTGTAATATTCATATGAAGAGCCTATTTTCCTTCCAGAAGGACCTGAAGAAAGACCAGTCCCCAGTACAGATGCTGGCCTTATAATGACTGTTGACCTGTCAGGTGGGAAGGAGGGAGTTTGTTATGAATGTGCCTTATTGCTGAAGGCTGAAGAGCCAGCTGCAGAGCTTACAGTGAGTAATTGGCCTTATGGCTCTGCAGTGGCACAGAGGCAGCAAACAGAGCAACAGGAGGGGGTCAAGATCACAGCTCTGGATGTTTTGGGGCTCAGAAATCAGTCTCCCGTGCTCTGTGAGATCTGGCTTGCCCATGAACACTCTACAAGCATCTTTTCCATCCCTGCTGACATCTCTCTGTTTACTGTGGGAAGAGCTGTCTTGAGCCCCATGTTGCATGGCTGCAGCCCACATCTAGGAGTAGGGCTGCCCACATCCTCCTGCTTTGTACCTCCAATGACTCTACCTGTTGGGACTGGCCCTCCTGGGGCCCAGATTTGCAGGTGTGAGCCCTTTGCTCCACCACTCTGGGGAAGAAAACCATCATCACTTCTCAGATTTGGTATTGCTGTAGCCTCATTTGGGTTGGGGGATGTTTCTTCTTCCTAAGCATGAGAAAGATTTGTAGGAATCTTTTGTTCCAAAAATCAATTTTAGGCCAAAGGCTTTTGACACAGGAGTTTGTGCAGAGAAACAGCTCTCTCTATTTCTATTTGCAAAAAGTAATTTGGAAAAATCTTTGGATGTAGAGACCCTGAGTCAGAGGGGTTCGTTTCTAACTCTGAAGGACCAAAGCCTTGGAGTGACCAATATTGGCACTTCTGCCTTGGCTGTGAGGTGCTGGACTCAGTGGCCCAGAAAGCTTTATCGGCCAGCCACTTACCTTGGTGAGAGCATCTCTTGGGTGAAGAAGCCTCACATGTTCTGTCTGTGCATAGATAGGAAGTAAAGAAGTGGGAGCATGTGCTGCTCCAGGCCTGCCAGAGGGGCTTGGGGCTGCTGCCAGAGCCGCTGGCTGTGCTTCACATCCTGGTTTGCTCCCGGAGGCACAAGGATGCACGTCAGGCTCTCAGAGCTATGTTTGCATAAACCCTAGGCGAACGCACTTATGTTTTAAAGTACTATATTAAAATATGCCACTAGATGGCCCCAGGAAGGAGCCCGTTGAGGCTGTGGGGCCCAAGGGACTGAGAGAGGGCAGCCTCCAGCAGCCACCTGGCCTTGCCTTGGGGCTGCAGCTCCTCTCGTTTCTGTTTTGGGAAGGGCTGGGGCTGGTGCAGCCCAATTGCTGAAACGCGAGTGGTGGGAAAGAACAAGAGGAAGGCTGAGGGCTCCCACACAGCCTTATCTCTTGCGGCACCTTCTGCTGGTTGTTGCATCACAGGGCTGTGCAGGTGTGGAGCGTGCCCAGAGGAGCAGTGCAAGCTCCTGTTGTAGCACCGTGCCCTATCTGGGCACCCATAGGGAAAATGAGTGGCTGCCTGGTGATGCTGCCTCTGTGTCCTATGTGGAGATGGCATTTCCAAGTGCCAAAGACCAAGGCAGGTTGGAGAACTAGCCAGGTTCCTTGGAGTCCTGTGTAAACTACAGGCAGCTCCCTCCATCCTAAACCAGACCAGCAGCTATGTGTGAAGTCCTGTGTGAGGGTTAATGATGCATGCAGCTTTGTGATAAGTGGGCCTGTGATGTCTGCTGGCCTGAATGATGGCATTTGGGCACAAGGTCGAGCTTAAAGTGTCTATCCTGTAGCTGAGATGGCAGAGTAAGGTGACTTTCCCTTCTGCCTCCTATGCAGGGCTGTACTGGAGGCTGGCCTTGCAGAGAGATGCAAAATATCCTGTATTCTGGCTACTCCAACTCAAAGCAGGATCCAGGTTGACATTTAGGTCCCTGTATAACTCCAGGTCATTTCTAAGGCAGAAAATGGCTTTTTCTGGGGTTAGGAAAGTGCCCTTGGCCCATGCTTCAGTCCTAGGTCTCTGCAGACCAGGAGGGATATGAGGCTCTGAATGGTGACATTGGAGCCATTCTCTCTGGAGTTGATGAGTTCTTGTGGAGGTTTTAATGAATGGAGCCTCAGTGGTGATGGAGAGAGAGAAAGTCACTAACCTGGGGAGGTGTAAAACAGAGAATGGGCCTTGCCATGGAACATACTGCTGAGCTTGGCCTGATGGGCCTTTGGGAAGAGCTGGCTGCTGTATGACTCAGTTGGGAGGGGACGCATGGGGAGGGAACATGTTGTGTCTCTGTCACAAGGCCAGCTTTCTGGGACGTGCCAACACAAAAGTCTGCTCTAAAATGAGATCTTGGAGGCTTTGTAGTGCTGCAAGATGAGTGAGTGCTGCTGGGGAAGGCTGCAGGGCAGGCTCCCCTCAGGGCTGCCAGGGCTCCATCCCCACTTGCATCTCACTGCAGACTGGGGAAGTACCTGCTCTTGCAGACAGGGAAGTTACATCCTCTTCCCTCTGATATGGACTTCTCATGGGGCCCTGGGGAAGCTGCTCTGCTCTTCCATGCCAGGCTTTGCCCCCCAGGCAAACTGGTATGAATCCAAGGGTTTGTCGAGTTTCCTTTCTAGGTTTCCTCCCATGTTTAGTGGGTTTTATAACACCTAAGGGTGTCAGAGTTAATTACTCATTGGGTTTCAAGTGCTCTGAAAAAACCCATAATCTATTGTTTGAGTCTGCTGCCTCCTGTCTTCCAGAGAAATGACAAATGTGGAAAGACCAAGATCCCTTGAATTGACTTTTCTTGTTGGAAGACAGACGAGGAAGTCCTCAAAAGGACTGAAGTGCTGCCTGCTGTGCCTGCCTGATGCTAGCAAAGAATGATGGTGCACAGGAGGGGGTAATGGCGCTAGTAAGAGTTATTTGATTTATGAGTTGGTCAGAGAAAGGATGAGGGCTCCCCCACAAGACCTCTTGCTCTATTACACCAGCCTGTCTTCAGACAAACCACAGGATGAGCTGCTGTTTCACATGGGGCCATTGGCTGACAGTGGAAAAACTCCAAGATACAGTACAGATCCCTTTAGGGTGAGATACATGGTTTTCCTCCTATGAAATTCCATTGTCTGTGTGAACTGGTGTGATTGACTTCGCTCAGTTTGGGATGTTTTGGGGCAAATATCTCTCTTTTTAATTTATTTTAATTTTATTATTATTATTTTGTTATTATTATTATTATTTTCCTCAATACAACAGTGAGCTGAAATAAGACTTGCTAGGAAAAGAAGCCCTGGGTAAACATGGATGAATTCAGCAAAGCATGTTCCAGAAATAGATGGGCAAGTCTGAGATGCCTTCTTCTCTAGACAGGAGCTTTTTACCTGATAATCTTCATCTTATACCTGTTGGTACCCAAATACCAATCCAAAGCTTTCATTTTCCTCCCAGTTTCTAGAGACCATTCTTAAAAATAAAAAAACAGACATTTCCTGGTATAAACTTCTTTTGTGACAGACAAACTGAAACCTGATACTGGGCCCTCTGGGGCTGTGTTTGGATTTTGCTCCTTTAGTTCCACTGAACCATGGAAAGTAGCTGCTGAGTCAATCTTGCTGCTGTTGTGTTGATGGGAAGGAAAAGGCACTGCCTGACACCTGCTGAAGATCTCAGCCAGGGTTTCTACCTGCAATAGGAAGAAATTCTGGAAGGTGAAAAGCGAAGAGTGCAGTGATTATTTCTGAGCATTCTGAGTCGAGCTGAACCTGCTCTGCAGGATGCAGGTCCTGCTGCAGTACTTGAGCTCACACCACTGATTTGCTTCATGGGAGTAGCTGAGTGAACCTAACAGTGCTCCGCTGAGAGGTTTTTGCTCACTGACTTTGTAAGGCTGGTTGCTGCTGATTCAGGTGTCTGTGGTGCTAGACTGGGATCCCTGTGTGGAGATGGGGAACTGAGTGTCTGTAGTGCACTTGTTGGATGCAGGAATGCAGAGGGAAGTGGGTGTTCTGTGGGACTCTGGGGATGGAGAATTGCGTGCCTGGAGGAAGCTTGGGTTGTGTTTTCTCAGATGGTTTCTTGTGGTCCTTGTGGCCTTATATTTTGTCATTCCCACCCTATAGAGTCAGTGTGAAGGCAATTGGACTCAGTGCCCAAGTCTCTGCTGGGAGCCCTTGGTTATATCACTGTGAGGTGGAGAGGAAACTCTTGCTAAGGTGGAAAATAATAAAATAGCCTGTAAATACAGGCTCAGCTGCACCAAAGGGCCTTGCTGCATGGCTGCTTGTGCAGCTGGTGCTGATGTTTCTTGTCTGGCTGACCAGAGTGGGGAGGTATGGGACAGGGGATGAAGGGGCCATGCTGGTGATGTGTCTGGGCTGGAAGGAGGGATGCCAACCCCTGCCAGCTGTGTTGCTCCCAGGCTGGGCTAACACTGACCATGCTTCTGGAGGAGCTCTGCTCCCTTCCCATTCCCATCCCTCAGTTAATGAGGGTAGTTTTGTCTGGGTCACCCATCTCTTTGCAGATTGCTCACAGGGTGCAACCTCCACCTAACGCCACATATCCCTGTCCTCCTGAACTGTAGTCTGGGGTCGAGGTAGTGGAGAAATGAGTCTTGTTTGGCCTCTTCTCCCCTGAAATGTAGAAGGCCGGTCCGTGGGCTGGTTGTAAATCAGTATGCATGAGGAAGGCAATTTTCTGCAAGTGAAACCTGCCCTAACCAAGCCCTGGGGGAGGGAGGAGAACAGCAAGTGTCAAGGTGAGACGGAAGAGCAACAGAACAAGATTTAATTTCCTTCCCAATAATTTTCTCAAGCTGTATAAACTTTCCTTATTTAAAATAAATACTCCCTGAAAACACATTCTGTGTCAGTGGCCCTGTGAAAACACCCCCAGTCACAACCTGTGCCTGTCCTTTGCTTGCAGCCTCAGCCAAAAGCCAGCAGTTTTACATTTTGCTCTATTAACTCAAGTTGTAAATTTACTTGTGCAAAGTCTCCCAGGCTGTGGAATGAATTTAAGTAAACAGGGCATACAATAATAGACTTGTGTTAGGGCAGGTTTTTCAAGTGGCCTGTAACTCTTGGGGAAAATTCTTCTAAATCTCTCCCTGTTACATTGGAGAGACTGAACCAGAATAGAAGGTGAAGGAAGACATAGGCAAGACCTTTCTGGTAACTGTCTCTGGTATCCTGTCTTGAGGTCCCATCTGTGATTCAGGAAAGAGGATCCAGCATTTGATAAAGAATTGTGAGACGATCTCTTGCCTGGCATTTCATCATATTTTGTTCAAGGCTGCTGAAGTCACTCAGTGTGAGATGCTTATAAAGGCTCCAAGTTGTCCTACAAAGTACTGAATGCCAACTCTAAAATCAATTTTCCAAATGGAAAATGAGCTGCCCAACAGTTTTCTTCCTTGGTGCTTCTGCAGTGGGTCACTGTTTGTATGTTAAGAAATTTCCCCTTGAACTTGTTAAGATGCAGATAGTTTTCCACCTGGTTGCTGTGCCTGAGCCTTCTTGTAAAAGATGCTTGATCGTTAGAGTGGGAAGGACCTTCTGGCTTAACAGACAGCCCTTTTCTGAGAAAGAAGATTGTAAGCAATAACTTGGTACAGAGGCCCACAAATAGGGGTTTCTTTGGACTCCCATGTGTTTGGCTGCATTGTCTGGTTATTTAACCTCTTACCAGCTGCCTCCTGTAAAAGTGCAGGCAAAATGGTTCTGACTTCTTCCAAACTGCAGAACAAAGAAAAGAAAAGAGAAAAGCACAAACAACACATCTTGAAGGCCCTTCTCCAGAACTCTCTAAAACCAATGGAAAACCTCTGAGTCTGGAGGGTATTGGATCATTTCCAAAGCACAGAGAGCATGGTGGAGAGTCTGAACTCAGTTTGCCTTAGATCTAGAAGGTGAGGGAAATTCTCAGCTCCTGGGAATAGAAAAGATCTCAGCAAAGCCTGCATCTTACTGCTGGAGTGAATGACCCAGAATGGTGGAGACTGAGATTTAGGGGATGGGAGGAGTGTAAAGCCCCATCTAGTGGGGGTACTTCATCAGTTCTTTGAATTGGGTATTTCCTCTGGGTGATTGGATTATCCTCTGTTAGGTAAGAGTGAAAAGAGTGACTAATGCTTTATGGCTTCTGCTTGCTGGCTTGGCCTCTACTACAATACATTGATTTTCCCTCTTTGAATAAGTGTTTGGACCCATAACTGTTCTTGTCTCCAAACAGGGCAGTGATACTGCAACAGTTCTCAATTCCAGTGTTTTTGCAGTAGTCAGCCCAAAAAGATACCAAGAGGTTCTTGTGGGAGCTGGTGGTCCTGGGCCTGTAGTGTCAACATAAGAACAGATCTGTTCAGCTAAATGCAAAGTTTTTTTAGGTAAAATGAAGTATTTGCTTTGGCATTCAGAGGCATGAAGATACTGCAGATGGAAAACTGCCAATTGGCTGATCATTAGCTACTGAATCATAATGTAGAAGTGTAGCACAAGCCCCCGGTTTTCCTTTCTTGTCAAACTTTACAACTGGATTTTTTTTTAGGAGGAGGGAATTCTCAGAGCTTTAAGCAAATCATAACCTGAGCCCAAGGGTGGAACAGCAAAGGTCCAGTGGATTATATGTCCTGAAACAACTAGATACACAGATCTTGTGCTGTGAGGATTGTCCTATTGATCAGATTCTTTTCCCTACTACTTTCTGGTTTGTAAACTGAGATCTGTTATGGCAGGGTGGCCAGCATTTAATGGTGTGAGTGTTTAAGCCCTGAGGAGCAGATACACCCTGGTGACCAGGCATGGAGGGGAGGACAGCCCACCTGTGGCCACCTGCCCATGAATCTGTCAGTGTTTGGATGGGTGGACAGGTGAAGACCTCTATAGGAACTCTTGTCTGTAATGTGCTCCTACATGTGTTTCCAGCTGTCCCAATTAGTTAGGACCTGCTTGATTACATCTCACTCTCATAGTCCTAACTCCTGCTGCAAGGTTCAGACTTGTATCGAGGGCAAGAAGATGCAGTTTGGCCATTTACCATCTCTCCTGTCTATTTGACCTTCATTGACTCTGTTCTGTGCTGCCAAAGTCATCACTACCCACAGGGTCACCCAGCAACTGGTCTTTCTGAGGACAGTAGTCAACTGCTGCTCAGTTCCCCTTTGGGTACTGCTGGTTCCTGCTGTAAGCTGGTTTTCTTGCCACTCTGTTCATACAAAGGTCCAATGAAGCTGTGTTCTTATTATAGGCCCCTATGAAACCAAGGGAGATGCTGCTGCTGAGTGACTTGTCAGGTTTTCAAGGACTCCAGGGAAGTGTGTTGCCAACTCTAATGTGAGAAAGCAAAGGCCTGAAATGCAAGGAACTGTTTCCCAGTCAGCTGTGGCAGCAGGAATGGAGCTGGTGTGCACAAGAAATGCCACAGCTCCCTGCTCATCCATGTTGGTCTGTCAGGTGGAAAGCCCTTACCAGCTGCTGTGCTTGCATGTCAGATTGTCAATAAGCTCCTTTTGGAGGCCAGTTAAGGTTATGCCTCCCCCAGAAGCTTCTGCTGTGGCTTCAAATACAGCTGCTAGTACAAAATGATTCATGTCTGGAGGTGACATCATTGCACGGGGTGAGATAACTATGAGAAAATGCTGGTTCCCTATTGCACGCCCAAGTCTGCTAAAAATGTTGTTTTAAGGCAGAATGTTAAAGCAACAAACTTGCAACACTTTCCCTTTGGGTGGAGTCCTGGACCTGCGCAGTTCTGCTGGAACTAGTGAGGAATGCTGTGTGAATATATGGGTTTATTTGCAAAGAGCTGATTTGCCTGATTAAGGTGGTGTGCGATGAACACAGCTGCTTCTTGATGCATAGCTTTTGACATGAGTAGCATTACACCAGGGGTGAAATTGGCCTTCCCTATATTGTTGCCAGTTGCAAGAATTTATCATCCACCTGTGCTCTGATTTACGTGAGTGTAAATCCCGAGTAACTCCATTAACATCAATAAAGCTGCTTGAAGAGATCCCTATCTGAATTGCGTTCTGAAGACTTCTCATGTTGCTGCTAGCTATGCAGGTGCAGGGATGTGGTTGGGTTCAGCTGGGAAACATGATGCCATCCAAGTGTGTGTCTAGCATGCAAACAAGAAAATACTGAGCTCAAACCACAATGCTCATTTAAAGGGATGCTGCTGAACATCTAACGAGAGTTTTCTCTTTGCAATCTTAAAACATTCATACAGGGAGAACTTTGGAAGGTTGTTTCCCTGGACACTTGGAGGGGAAGAAAATGTCCTGTTCCTTTGTGACGGAAGGGACAGTGCAGAGAGGAAGCTGTGTTAGTGGAACTGGTTGTGCTGTTGCAGCAGAAAGGAAATATCAGCTGGACAAAACTGTTGCAGAGATGGTAACTTAGCTCTTAGATAAGCTCTCCTCGCAGTACATCCCAGCTGGTCGCTCTGACCTCAAACATATGGGGCCAGTAGCTCTCATGAACTACTTGTCGTATTACTAGACTCATATATGTTTCAGAGACACACTGAGAACCTCGTCAGCATCCTTGTGACTGTGATCTTTTGGTAGGGAGGTTTGGAGATCTGAGGGTCGGTCTGCTGGCAATTAAGATGCAAAAGCTTATCAATTGGTTTTGGTTTTGGAGCATGGAATGCAGCTCTGCTGGCTCTGGTGGGATTTCTGCTGATGTTAGCAGATATGGAAGGGCTGGAAACGTAGCCTTCAAGGTCAGCATGAGCACTGGCTCATTTCCAGAAATATGTTTGTATTTTGGTGACATTTATGTGTGAGGGAGAAGAAAGGGACTGCTGGCCAAATTTTGTGTACATTTTTCAGTAGGTAAGAGTGATTTGAATCTTTGGAGTGAAAGGCGGCATCTCCTGTGCACTTGCAGCATGCTTTTTGCTCTCAGTCTGGCCAGGCAGAGGGGCAGCTGCTGCATGCTCTCTGGTGATGGTCTGGGGAGAAGGAAGTGAATGGCCAGGCTGTGATAATGCATCTGTGTCACTGAGGCTGTAGGTGCTCGTGAGCATTACTGCTTCAGTGTAGTTGAGCTGTGTCCTACAGGTCTCCCCTTGGTTGCTTTCAGACATCTGCAAAATGAGCATAGTGGTGTGGATTACTTGACTCAAAGTTTTACTACCTTTTTGATTTGATAATAACATGTGTCCTTTTGAGCAACAGAAACAAAACAAAGTGAAAGTGCTGTGTCTCAACCTCCAAATCAAACCGTGCTCCTTCCAGAACCCTTCTGCCCACAGACAACTGTATATCTGTTTTTGTGTGTGCTTTTAGGTTGGAACCTTGGGAGCCTGCAAACACTGAATGCTCTGAGGTGTTGGAGTACTTCTGTTTGGAAATGATACTCATCCACCTCGCAGCCCCCCAAACAAACAGCACAAATGTTGCAGTTCAGGTGCTTCATATGCTTGCTTTTCAATGAGCAGATTTCCCACCTGGTCTGCATGTCCCATGGCAGACCACTGCTGTAGGTCTCCATTGGGTATTCTGGTTGGTTTTCCCACAAACTAATGCAAATTACCATGGGAGATGGAAGGTGGGCAGGAGTCTGGCATGCAGAGCAAAATGGAGGCCTGGCCAGAAGCTTGTCTGTAACTACATTTTTTGTGCCAAAGCCTTTTGTCTCCATATTTTTTGCTTTGGTGGAATGTGTTGCAAGTAACTTTCCATGGGGTCGAGGCAGAGCGGCTGTTCTGGTGGATATATCACCTCCAAGCATGTGTGGAGGGGATCACTAAGATGAAGAATTTCTTCCCAGCCCTGGTGCTCCTGTAGGTATATGTGGGTTTGCTAAAAATAGCTGCCTTATGCTGACTGAAAATGGGATGCCCCAGGCGACTTACACTGCACTGCTCCCCTCCTTTCCCTGCTTTTGAAGTTGAATGCTTATGGATGTTTTTTAGCTTATCGCAAACCCATCACAACTGGCAGTACTCCACTGTTCCAAGGTTGAGGGTTTTCTTTCTCAGCCTCCACCCATGCATTTACTTCTTGGGGAGAGATCCTGTGAACTCCTCTACCTGCCTTGAAGAGAGGATTGTCACTTCTCCATAGCTTAAAGCTCATGCTTAGCATTTCTTTCTCTGAGAAAATTTCCCACCTTCTTAAGGACCTCAGACACTGGCTGTGCCCTTGATCTCGGCAGCTCCTACCCCGTGACAGATGGTCTCCCCACTGAACCCTTGGGCTTGTCCTGGGGGGCTGGACTGACTTGTGAAGAGGACAGTATTTCCAGGAGTCCTTCTGTTTTAGGCATTTCTCTCCTGGAGATCACAGAGAGAGATTTGATATCAACACCTTTTAAGCTTTAAAGAGCTGTTGCACCATCATCAGCATTAGCTGAAGGGGTCTCTTGCTGACCGCTCTGCCTGGAGCTGTGCTGCAGAGCACAGATCAGGCTGGGAAATAGCCTGACAAAAGGAAAAGGTGCTTACAAAGTGGGGTGCAGCCCACGGGAGAACTGGACAAGTACAAGGCCAGTGTGGAAGCTGTGGATGCTGTGGGGTGGGCAGCAATCCAGCTGGTGTTGCCACCAAGAAATTGTAGGCGGAATAACTCAACTTTAGCAGATAGGTCTGTGCTGAAACATCTGAGTTGGAATCACACTGGGAGCTCTGAAAGACTGCAACCACAGACAGCTGGAGGCAGGGAAAATATTGGGAAAGAAGTGTGGGCCCCAGCATAGCTCCTGAGTGTGGGCTATTGCCCTGGCTGAAGGTGGGATGCTTGTCTATGTGGACCTTGACTCTGATTGTTATAGCTGTGCTTAAGAGGTCTGGCTGGTAGGCTGTAATTCAGGGAGTGAAAGGCACTGGTTTTGGCATAGGTGTGCTCTTCCAAGTTGATTATGGTGAGGTCTGCAGTGGTGTGGAGCACCACAGAAAGGAATAGAGTAGAATAAGCAGGGAAAAGGTGAAGGCAGCGCTAGCATGGATATGATCAGGTGCAGGGTATGATCAGCACTTCATTCACATACCTTATAGAGAAGGGGCATCCTTGCAGTGTGAACCATGCAGCCCTACAGAGATGTGGAATAAAAGCACAGCAAGAGGGATGTGCAGGAGGAGGCAAACCTGAAGCTAACATGCTTTCAATGCTTTGCAATCATCCATGTCACTTCAGAAGTGTGTCTGCAGATTGCAGTGGCTTGGCTAGCTATGCCAGCCCCTGTCACTTTGTCTGTGTGACCAGCATTCCCATTAGAGAAAGGTGATGTCATCATATAAGACTCCTTTGTCCAGGGAAACAGCAAAGACTCCATCTTTCCTTGAGTGCCATCAATGTGAGCTCTTAATGAGACAGTAAAATTCTCAAATCTGTGCTCTGAAATGTCTTCCTAAGAGCATTGCTCTCCAGGTCAGGCTCACAGATAACATCAGTGCTTATAGTTGAGGGAAGAATGTATTTCGTGGATGGTGCATTGCTAACAAGACAGATAAATAATAGCAATCCATGTAGACAGAGGTAATTAAAGTGACAGCCACACTGACAAATAGCTGAGTAAATAGATGGGGCAATTTGCTAATGAAATGAATATAAGTGGATATATGGACATGCAAGATGGGGAAAATGACAGAAATATGAATTTGTGATATTCCCAAAAGATACTCTCAGGGCTGCCATGCATGCTGTGCAGTGGTTAAACGAGGCTTCATGTCCTAAATCACGAAGTGGTTACTGATTGAAAGTGCTGTTTTTTTCCGGTGTCTAGATGCGGGATTGTTCCATAGCTGGGAGTTATGGGAAGTATAAAACACCACCCCTTTGAGAAGAAAAAAACCTGTCAATCCCAGTGCTGTGCCAGGGCCTATTGGCCAGAGAGCAAAGGACCATCAGCATAAGGAGATGTGTAAGTAAAGGAAGGAAAACACTAGGAAATTACCCTCCTGTGCTTCAGTCCTCTACTGCCTTAGTGAAAGGCCAGTTTGGCAGTATTGAAAATGAGCTGAAATGAAAGTGTGGGAAGCTAAGTTGTTCTACCCCCTGCAAGTTCAAAAATGATACTGAAGTAGGATAATCCTAAAGATGGTGCCACCAACTACTTAAGGGTGAGAAACTGATGTGCATCAGCCTTTCTGTAGCCCAAGCAAGGGGAGATTACTCTGCTTTGCCTTAGGACCAGTGCAAGAATGATTTATGCTCTCTCCTTTAGACAAGTGGGAATTCATTTCATATCATGGATTATAGACAGCCTGGCTATAACTGGATTGCCTGCCTTGTCTTTTTTTTTCCCACCTGTTCTATCTATTGGGAAATGTCTGAGGCTGCTCTGGATTTCTGAGTCTGAGAAATATCAGTTGTGGTTTGGAGTAGGTTGTGGATGCTCATGATCCTGTTGTCATAAACAAAATGCTTGTTAAAGACAGTGGCTAACAGAGTGATGTTTGTGTTTATCTTGTTCAAGCAGTTTGTGGCTTTCCAAAATGTCACCTTTACAGCTTGCAGATGCTCCACATGTAAGGCCAATTGACAGGAAAATCAAAATGGTGCCATTTTACAATTGGAGCTAACAGTAGTCTCTCTGACTGAATGGAATATGAGCAAAGAGCTGTTTGCTGAGCAGTGTTTAAACTCCATGTGTTCGGGGTGGGGAAAAATAATCCTTTAATATTGAAATCAGGTGAGACTTTTCTACAAATAGGTTACGGGACATGTTTAGAAAGTACACATTAATCTTCATAAGGTTTATGTCCTGGAAATTGAGGTGAACAGAGGTGCAGAGAGGTACAGGAGTGGGAGGAGATATGGCAGCAAGCAGCTCTAGCTCAGTAGCACATGTGCCCTGCCTCTTTGTGCATCTCCCAGCATGAAAAGTGGTGCCTGTTGGGACTTGAACTTGAGTTTTATAAAGGGGTAAGAAGGAGGAGGCAGGAGAAGAAGGCAAGGTAACTTCCCCAGAGGTAACATTTCTGCTTGTAGACCTTGTTGTTTTGGAATGTTGTGCCCTCCTTGAGGTTAGTTAATTTACAGCAGTGGGGAGGCTTTTGAGGGCTGTATGGTGCTACAAGCCATATGTCACAGGACAGGGAGGTAAAGAGCATTTCAAACTGTTCTGAAGTTGGAGGCATGTGTGGGCCTTTGCATTTCCAGAGAGGAAAATAGCAGCAGGTGTACAACGTCCTCTGATTATTTGAAAGCTCTGCCCACAGTAGCTCAATGATCGTGACGGTCCTTTCCAACCTAAGCCATTCTGTGATCCTATGGTTCCCTTCCCAGCTGCGCCCAGTGCAGTCCTGGTGACAGGGATGCCTCAGCTGGCATGTCAGCCTTGTGCACTGAGTACTGCTGCTTGCAGAGAGCAAAGGATGAAGCAAGAGAACGCATAACAATGTCATGAAGTGTCAGGTAGACACTAAAGCTGCAGTGGGGCTTTTCAGAACACAGTCTGTATTGCTAGCACTGAAAGAGCAAACACACTTGGAACTGTGGAAAACTCCTTTTTGCTACAGTGGCTGGATCTCTGGGCCATGCTACATTGTTGTATAATAGTGCAGCAGGGTTTGCTTTCTTCCTCTTAGTGTCTTTTCCAAAATTCTGCTAATGCTGGAGCTTGGAGTGAAATATATGATTGAAGGTATGTACAATATGTGCTGTAAATAACACGGGGCTTGCTAACTGTCTGAATATGGACTTTAGGAGTCTAATCCGTACATAAAGTGCAATGCAATAAGGCACTCAATTTACAAAACAGACTGGCATGCACATGTCTCTTCCTGACCTTAGCCAAAATTTGCCTGCTGGGTTGGCACAGGCTGCTTTATTTTAGAGTAATGCTCAGAGCAGCAGCGAAATACATGGTTTTCCAACTGACCATAAAGCAACCAATAAGAAATCCAGAATGCACATTCGATCTTCTGGGATACATCCTGAGATGAATCTGATGCAAACTGTCCTGACCTCTTGGTCTTTATGTCTTTCTGGTGCTGTTGAAGAGCAATGTGTTTTGTGCCAAGCATATTCAAAGCATGACCTATGCCCCCAAATCCTGCTGCTTTCATGTCAGAGCATGGCTCATTTTTGTAGAATTTTGGTGCTCAAATCAATGAATGCTGGGTATTAAACTGCTGTCAGCTTGTTTTTCAATGAAAATGGAGTTGCTTAACCTCTTGCTTTCAGACATGCTTATTTTAAGTGTAATATTGGCTGTAATATATTCTGGTAAAGAAAAGAAGTTTGTGCCAGCTTAAGATCTCTCTGTAAAGGTTGAATTATGGGGCATGTAGTATTTCACCTCTATTAAATATTACTCTTTGATGCTTTAGAATATATTTAAAAGTCACAGCTGAATCAGCTGTGCTTTATGGGAAAGTATTTTACCTCTAAGTAGTGGGGGATGCGTCCTTCTCCAGGGAGTATAGACCTTGACTGATGGTCAGCTCTGACAGACTTGTGTGCCTAACTGGCCCTGCAGGGTCATAGAAGATAACCCTTCCCATTGGAATGTGCTTCCCCATTGTGAAGAGGAGGAAGGGCTGAGATTCAGACGTGGCTGGAGTGGTGTGAAGACCATGTCTGTGGCTGTCATTGGGCAACTGGTTGATGTAAAAGAAAATGAAGATTCCCACCAAATATTCCTAGCTCTCCTAGGCAATGCGAACAAGCTGCTGGGTTTCTTACACAGGCTTGTTCTGAGTCCGTGATGGCACAGCCACATCTACCTTGTGGCTGTTGGGAGCTGGGAGGCTTCAGCTGTGCTCCTCTGAACATGGATCACAGGGGGAAATGGATCGGGACTGCAAATGAGAAAGTGAGTTGGTGCCAAATCTAGGATCTCATTACCTTTTCCTTAGAGCTAAAGCAATTAGCTCAGATGTGGAGCCTTGGATGAGCTCGATTTCACTTTGTGGTGGATATGGTGTATTGTAGGCTATTTCACAGCTGGGTCCTGGTGACATCCCAGCCTTCCTGAAGGTTGGTGGAAAGCTTTCATTACATGGGCTCCATTTCAGCTTAAAGGGAGCACTTTCTCTGAGTGCTGGTTTAAAATGCAGCAGTGCTGGCACTGAAGTTCACTGTGAGAGGTGTGAGCTGTGGGTGTGTTCTCCATCAGTGAAAGTTTGTTATTGTTTTATTGTCTAAGAGAGGGACAGATAATGTTGTGAATGGATAACTGTTGTGAAATTGTCAGGGCTTAGCTAAAACCGATAGTTGGGTTCTTTAGTCAAGAAAGAAAATATTTGAAATTCTAACACAAATTCTCTTCAAGGAAAGTTTTGCTTTAAAATGCAGAGCCAACTGTGTTCTGGGCTGCATTAAAAAAGGGTTGGCGAGTAGGGAGAGGAAGGTGACTGTCCCCCTCTACTCAGCTCTTGTGAGGCCCCATCTGCAGTACTGCGTCCAGGCCTAGGGCCCCCAATACAAGAAGGATGTGGAGCTCTTGGAGTGAGCCCAAAGGAGGGCCATGAAGATGATCAGAGGGCTGGAGCACTTCTCCTGTGAGGAAAGGTTGAAGGAACTGGGATTGTTTAGCTTGGAGAAGAGAAGGCTCTGGGGAGACCTCACTGTTGTCTTCCAATACTTGAAGGGAGCATGTAAACAGGAGGGGGAATGGCTGTTTATGTGGGTGGATAGTGACAGGACAAGGGGGAATGATTTTAAACTGAGACAGGGGTGGTTTAGGTTAGATACAGGGAGGTTTTTCACTCAGAGGGTGGTGACACACTGTAACAGGTTGCCCAAGGAGGTTGTAGATGCCCCATCCCTAGAGGTATTCAGGGCCAGGCTGGATGTGACTCTGGGCAGCCTGGTCTGGTGGTTGGCAACTTTGCATGGAGTAGGTTGGTTGGAACTAGATGGTCATTATGGTCCTTTTCAACCCAGACCATTCTATGATTCTATTATCCTATCATGTGGCAGCTTCGCAGGGAACCCTGCGTATTCTGGGCACTGCAGGGAAAAGAAAGGAGATCTGGTCGTGTCCCACCTGTCTGGATCTGCTGAACTATTCTCTTCTAGGTGATGAGAAAACACTAAGACTTGAGGCCCCACTGTCTTTGCCAGGTATATCATGTCCATCTGTCTTCCACAAGTGCTCTTGAGTTTAATCTCACAGTTCATCTAAACACCCATCATTCCTTACAAAAGACGTAGCTATAGATTCAGTGGTAGATGATGGGAAACAGAGGAGTGCTTTGCACCTAAGTGACTTCTAGTTGAGTGTACCTTTAGAGCTGGGGATTATTGCTTCTATGTTGCAAATCAGTCATTAATCATGATGCTTTTCGCATAGGTGGCACTCACCTGGAAACTCTTCTTGACTCCAAACTCATTTATGTGGCACTCTTGGTTCTTTTGATATTTCTTGGCACTAAAATGTGCCTGGCAAGTGCACAAGAGTTGACAGAACAGTCTTTAAGAAAACATGGGCTCAAGTGATGGCTTTATCCTGTGCAGTTACATGCTGGGGCAAAATGCAAAGAAGAGATCTGTGCCATGACTGAACTCATTGTGCTGTTACTGCTTTGAAGATATCTTCAGCACTTATCTAGGGAGCTGGGGATAGAATCCATTTTCTAGGAACTCCATAAACAGTTGGAGGTATTCAGAAGATGGTATGGTTTATGACAAAATGCTGAAACTGAAGATCCCTACAGTGTTACAGGGAGCTGGAGTTTTAGATTGCATGGCCATTAAGAAGCCCATAACATGAAACTCCTATCCTGCTACTCAAGAAGCCTAGAAACACAGCTGGGCTGGCAATGTCACTAGCTCCTAGTAAGCTGCCATCTTCTCACATCGGG
The DNA here is from genome assembly GCF_039878825.1 of Excalfactoria chinensis. Lineage (NCBI taxonomy): Eukaryota > Metazoa > Chordata > Aves > Galliformes > Phasianidae > Excalfactoria > Excalfactoria chinensis. The sequence continues at coordinate 490,128 of NC_092840.1, read as the reverse complement.
TAGTGGCCTCCTCCACTGCTGCCAATGGGAAGCTGGGACTCTCACTCTGCCTTAGTTTCCTCGTGTATGGAGCGTTTATAGCTCATCTAGAGGAACCAGGATATATGATTAGTATTTATGAAACTCTTGGGGATTGTGCAAAGCATGAAAAAAAATAAATAAATTGTGCCAGGGCACTGACAATATTTACACAACATCTGAAGGCTGCTTGTGTTGGACTTTATTGTAAGGAAATGAGTGGGTGCCAAAAGTTAGGCAACTGTTAAATGCATCCTTCTGGCTCATCACCACCATCCATCAGTCCTGTGGGAACGCATAGTCCTCTGCACTTACATATAGTGTTCTTGCTGGTTATCATCCAAAGCTTTCTGAGGGGGAGACCATCTCTCACCGGCCCAGCTGAGCTTGGTTTGGCGAACAGCTGCTCCTCTGCATGGGGATAACTGATCCCCAGGGATGCAAGAATATCTGAAGACAGCGAAACTGTTTCAAATTCACAGGGCTATTTCTTGCCTTGATCTCAACTTTCTGTGCTTTGTTTCCCCCCCTCTTCTTCTGCACTGTAGTTCGTGGGGTATTAAAGGTTAAAGACTGCCAAAACAAGCTTGAGTGGCTTCCTTTCAGCATGGAGACAGTATGTTCTCCATTCCCATTTTCTGGTTGCCTAGGGAGAGGCCATCTCTTCCTCCACAATATTAAGTTTAAACAACAAAGTCTACTACAACCCTCCTTTAAAAAATGAGATTAAAAGACTACTCAAGATTAGCAAGAGAATATCAGAGCTATTTCCTGCACTTGGAAATGAGTGCTTGGAGTCATCAGCTCCATACTATAATAGGATATCTAACATTCCATTTTTGAGCTCTGCACAGCATGCCAGGTGTGAGATAAGGAGTATCTTGGGGACACTGAGGAAGGATGTCTTGTTATTAACTGAGCCTCTTGGGTCTGAGTGTGGTTTTCCATCTTGGCTTTCTGTGACGGCCAAAGATGCCTACTGCAGATGGTGGGCTTTATAATTCTGGAATAATTCTCCCCTAGATGTGAAGGCCTGTGCTGTGGGACCACCTTTGCCATGGGGAGGATGTTCTTCCAAAAAGAGTGACTGATGATCTAGGATCCTCAGGGAAATTACCTCCAGGATGTGTGCTTCTTGTGCATGGATTGTCCAGAATTTCACATGTTTTTTCCACTATTACTCTGCTCACCCATACTCCACTCTGGTTGTTTATTGGTAACTCCATTCATCCATGCAGTTGTGTATTTGGGGTGACTTTCATAGTCTACTGTCAATACCCAAGGCAAGCATGAACCCCTGCTTTTGAATAGCATTTATGTGATCAAGAAGTGTCTTTTTCAACTCTAGCACACTCCTTGTCAAAGGCCACAGGTTAAGCTGGGAAGAAAGAAGGGGTCTGGTGCTCACAAATTCCTTCGGTTTTGAGCTCATTCATATGATTTAAGCATAAGAATATGGTTTGGTTTAGCTCTAAAAGGGAAATTTATGGCTTTTGAAGGAGATAGGCTAAGCAGACAGATCTGAAAACCCTCTTGACTTTCAAACAAACAAATACCAAACATAGCATGCTTTATTATCTTTTAATTGAATGGTTTCCTATGTCTCCCATTGACTGCAGGTGAATGCTTGGAATACTCAGCCTATGCCAAAACTCTTGGATTATATTGATCAAGGAGGTAAATCATAAGGGACTTGAATGAAACAAATTCATTCCTTCTGTACGTTTTGTAATATTCCTTAAGAATGAGGAAGCTCTCCTTTCCCGGAAACTGACTGCATTTAGATGTTTGATCAGATCCCACGTGAGGCCAAGCGGTATGTTTTGGCTCTGCGTTAGATTTTTGCTTTTCTTGAAGTTATTAGAGAAGCACAAAGACCTGGCAAGAGATGGATTTCTTTACATATTTGTTATTGCTGAAACCCATGTCTTGCTTTACAGTTTTAGTGGAAACAAAACTAATGTCTGTTAAAACAAAAATATAAGCTAAGCTAAGGCTCCTCTCCTTGCTCTTTGGTGGGGGAAAGAAATGAGAGGAAAGGAGAGGCATAACAGCATTTCTGTTCAAGTCCATTATTTGATGGTTTTCTTAATCTAGTTAAATGCAAACATCCTAAAAGGGGCTGAGGCCAGCTGTAGATGCTCCAGGGAATTCAAAACCCTTCCTGAAAGCTGGCACTTCTGTGAGCACAAAGCTGTGCAGAGTGGTGGAAGGCATGTAACAACAGTGCAAGCTGGCAACAGAAACTGTTGGTGGAGAGAGCTCAGGTGGACTTCAGCAATCCTCACTCTCAATGGCATTGGTTAAAACATCAGAGCCTTGAGTGACAGCCAAAGTGTTTTTGATACTGCAAGGTTTAAGCAGAGCAAAATGAGAAATGTTTGTTGTTTTATAAGACAGATTTAGTATTAGAGGTGTTGGCTTACTGTCTGTCTCCTTCAGTTTTTGGGGAACTCACTGACCCCAGTGGGGACAGAGCTGGGTGAAGTTCAGTGTGTCTGAGCTATATTTGGGGATCTCTCTAAAAGGAATTGGGTTTGGGTGTCCTGTGCACCACATGAATATTTTACCCACCAGCAGCCATACAAAATGGCATCAATAGCTGCAGTGTGAAAGCCTAACTTGCCAGTGTGGGTTGGAATTTCAGGCTAGGTTTTTGCACATCTGTTCCTCAATGTGCTAGACGTTCCTCTTGCATGAGTCTGGGCTGCCCATGCAGAAGCTGTTCTGCTTCAGAAAGTACTTGTGGAAGTATTTCCATCTGCATAAAGGCTCATATCATGAGATCATCACGTACTAGTGTTGCTTTTCTCTATTTCTGGTCTTCCTCTGCTCTTTGCATCCCTCCTCACCTTGGTGATGGTGGTGGGGACCTACAGAAAACAACCCCCAAAAAACATAATCACAGCATTGCAAGAGCAGATACATCTTCTGAGGCACTGAGTACAACTTGGCGCTGTGCTTTGTGCCACGGATGCAAGTCTTTGCAATGCATTTGTAACATCAAAATTGGTGACTTTTCTTAACAAGGACTGATAAATGGATGTAAATGGCCGCATAGCATTTCTGTGAAATGATTTTAATGCTGCAGTCTCCTGGAATACCAGCATAGAGTTTCTTGGCTCCAAAATCCACTGTACTATCAGGTATTTATTGACACATGCAAGAGGTTGTAGCAGTCTTCCTCCTTCAGGCTGGCAATCTTAAATTACTTTATTCAGCATCCTTTCTGCTTCAATTTATTTTTGTTTCATGTCTTTTTCCATCTGAAAAGGCTGGTATTTACCACTGCTACCAAACAGATTCTGTCTTCTTCTGCACAGGGTTAATTGTTTGAGCAATAGACAGATCTTTAAATCCCTTAATCATACCTCACAGGTTTGTTGTACTTAACACACCTGTAGTTAAGTCTCACTGTGTCTACAATCACCTTATCTATACCATGTTCATTATTTATTAAGATAATGTCAAAAGTGTATTGATATTTCGTAGGTGTTACCCAAGCTTAGCCCTGCAGGCCACATTTTGATTTCCTGACTTACTGCAATGGAACAAAGGCTTCTTGTTAAAGAAAGGCTTAATTGCAAAATAAGTTCTGCTTGGTGACATTAGTGATTTAGTGTTCTGTTTGGAAATTACATTGGATGAAACTGTTTTCTTTTTTACCAAAGGGGCTGGCTTAGATGGAACAATATATTGATAGCATAAGCTAATCACCAGCTAGTTTGCAGATATGTGCCCAGACTCTTTGCTGGTAATTAAGATGGAGATGAAGCAATAATGCTGCCGGTACTGTAAGGAATTGCTGCTGTAGCTTTCTAACAAGGTTAATTAGGCATCAAATGAATTTCTAGGTGGCTTGAGCAAAGCCAGAGCATCTTCTTTTGAGATGCTTCCAAACAACCTCTCGAAAGATAAGCTGAGTTGCAAGTCAGCTTTGCCTGTCAGAATTCCAAGCATCCAGGAACAGAGGCATCTCTTTAGTCATTTACATCTGAACTGTGAAAATAGGAACTCTGGGGAGTGAGATGGAGCAGTGTTAAAAATAATGATTATAATAATAATTAAAAAAACATCCAGGATATGACAGAAGGGGAAATAAGAGATTCTTCTGTGGGTATGTTGTGGGCTGCTAATTGATTATCTTCCTTTCTGGGATGAAGATCACTGCATGAAGGCAGTAGTTGGCTCTGCCACTTGACCCAGAGGAACACTTCCATTAAGCCGTGGTGTCTTGCTGTGGATCTGTATCCCTGGAGAAGCAGAGGTCTGCTTGCCTCCTTTGTTTGAACAAAGAGCTGCATGGCAGAAACAAATGCAAGCAGCAGGATCAGGTGCGCATTGCTCTGTATGGTGCTTTGTCTTTATAAAGAAAGGAGGTTAACACATAACAGGCTCTGTCAAAGTGCTGCATGCCCACTGGGACTTGAAGCAGAGATGTTAGCTTTGAATGGGCTGAACTGTGTTGACTTTCCTCTTGTTTAAGGTCATGGAACTGAATAGTACTTCAGAGCACGAATCAGACCAGACACTGCTGTGTATGAGCTGGTAACAGGAGAGAGAAACCCTCTTTGTTACATTTATTGGTAACTTTTTTCTTGCATATCTCAAGACTTGATGCTGCCAGGGAAAATACTAGATGCTTCCTGCCTATAGATGTTTTACTTAAGTGTTCCCTTTAGTTTTGAACATCCTCTTTGAAGGCTGGAATGAAAATAGCTTGGATTTCTGCCTCTTAGCTTATTTTGAAGTAGAGTGGTTAGGGGAAGAGATCCAAGGTTATAATCAGTGGTCCAGATATCTCTATCTGGGAAACTGCAGGACATGGGAACCTGTCACGAGTGTGTGGGTGTGCACAGGGGTGGATGCAGTTCTTGGCCATCCTCTGGCAAAATGGCACTTCAGCAGGCAGGAATTCTTGTTATCCAAATCTGGAAGCAGTGACTGCCAGCTTAGTTCAGAACACAGCTCAAGTCCTGGTCGCTGCTGTTTGGATGAGCATGCATCAGCTTTTGTGTTGTGCAGCTCCCAGCGTGCTGTGGGCAGGCTGGGACCTGTGCCACAGATGGGTCAAGAGGAAAAGAAATTGTGTTTGGGACTATGGGGACATGCTGCCAACACGGGTTGTTCAACAGGCTCTGGGAATGAACAAAAAGCATTCAGACCTTTAATAGATGAGTTTGTTTATGTGGCTGACATTACCAGCAGAGTATTGAGAGAAACCATAATACCAGTTGCATCCAAGCTACATCTTCAAAGAAAGCACAGCCCTATTTGCCTCTTTGCCATGCAGGCAAGAAATCTGCCTGTCCAGTGTGGTGCCCAGCTAGCCCTGTTGCTGGGGCTGCAGGTAGCAGTCCCAGTAAATCATGGGAATCCCTGTGACTCTGAGCCATGAGTCACAGCACAGTGCATGGAGAAGACAGAAGTATGGAAAGGCTCATAATTAAAGGCAAGGATGTTAAAGCCTCAAGCAGCCGGGTATGTGAACTCAGGTAGGACGTCTTGGTGCTTGAACTCCTCAGGCAATATCTGTGGATGACCTGATTTCCTCTTCCATGGATGCACCCTATTACTGGGACTGCCATTTGTCTGCACAGTGCATTTAGCCCTCAGGGAGTGCAGGAGCTGCTGCAGCAAACAGCCTCCACCAGCATGCAGCCCATGTTGGACCCAGACAGTTGTGTTAGAGATGCACCAATTGATCTGTGGCGGCCTGGAGGCAAGCTCTGAGGAGCATGTCTGCTCTCAGTTTTCTTCCTAAGGCCAGCTGTTCCAAAAAACATAAACTCTTTGTGCTCTGCTTTCTCAGGCCTCCAATTCCAAGCTGCTTCATGGCATCTTTTCATCTCTCACTTGGGAAGCCTAGTGGCTGTGTAGCTGGAGGGGCTGTGGGTGAACTCAGCTCTGTAGGAAAGTGTCTGCTGTCCCCCAGCTCTGGGTGGAGCTCAGGGAAGTCACCTCAGCCCTGATGGCAGCAGTGAGGCTGCTGGATGGCTCGGAGCTGTGCACAGCCCAGGAGCTTCCCCCAGTACCCCATAGCTCATTGCTTCACTCCAGATGCCTAAAGGATGCTCCTCCACTCATCACCCAGCAGGACTGCAGCCAGGCTTTGCAAACAGCTTGATTAGACATGAAAAGCTGTCCTGAGCAGGATGGGCACTGGTTGAAAGCCTGAGTGAGACCCTATCCCAAAGGGCTTTCTCTCTGTTGTGTGCCTGGTGACACATGGTGATTTGTCTGAGGTCACCTAGCATAGGAGAAAGAACCTGTGCTGAAGGCCAACTGCAAGTCCAGGGTCCTGCTCCTGTTCCAGCACTGCCCCGATGGTATAAAGCAGTGTCCAGGAGCATCTCTTCTCCTCTCTGTTTGTTCTGCATGGCTGGAAAACACCTGGGGAGCATGGCAGCCTGGTGATGAGCAGCTGAGGACCTGGTCTGCTGTATGATGTTGGGTTTCCCTGGGTATGTCCTGTTCCATCCCCAGCCTTCACTTAGGCAGAACTTGGGAACAAGGTGAGTTTTCTGACACATCCAGGGCTTTGCCTTGCACATGAATGAGCATGCAGAAACCATCTTCCTGGCAAGGGCTGGGAAGTGGGTGGGACTGCAAGAACAGAGTGGAGACAGTGAAATTCATCCTCAGAAAGGAACTTTCACTCTGTCCTGCTGTGCCTCAGGCAGGGATTTAGATCTGAGGAGTTGCTCCTTCATCAAAGTTTGGAAGAAATGCATAAAAGTGGGAAATTTGCACAGCAGTGTGAGTGTAACCTGCGGCTCAGCTCTGTGCATGGCTGCTGAATAACTGGCACTACAGGTCTGCCTGCACACAGCATTCTCACTTTGCTCCTCCCTGCGTGGATTCTCTGCTGGAAGTGCATGGGCATGTGTCAGAGCACCCTGCTGCCCACGTCACTCAGAAGCAAAGCTGTACTGGGCTCTTGGGTTTGCACCAAGCCATAGGCTGACTTAAAGGGAAAGGAACTCGATTTTTTTGCACAGCTTGGCCTTTTTTAGTCCTGCCCTGTCTTCTGCTCAGGTCAGATGGAAGAAGCTCTGTGTCCAGCCCTGCCTGTGAGTGACTGGGAACAATCAATTTCTGTCTGGATGTGGAGGACGTTGAAGTGTTCGAGTGTCACTGAGTAAACTGAAGAGACAAAGCTGTGATTCTTCCCCTGTTCTTGCTTTTTGAGGCAGGGAAAAAGGAGAAGGATCCTTTGTTTTAGCCAATCACCTGTTCAGGAGCAATGCAAACTCCTTGTCTGACAGTGTGCAGTGCAAATTCTTTTCCCCTTCGAATGATAAATCATTACAAGAGGAATCATTTTTCTATTTAGAATATGTGTGGGCAGGGAGACGTGAAGAGGGACACAGAAAATGCTACTTTTCTTCATGGAGAAATGCCAAGGCTACCTAATTGTGCCTCATTTAAACAGGTCACTACAAGTTTTTGCACAACTCTGTTATTATTTCCACGGGAAACTTCATGGAGAGGTGACCAATCCTTCTGACAGATCTGGGAAGGGAATGACAGGTGAATATTCAGGTTAAGGTGTACCTCCTCATACAGAAGGACAGATGAACTCGTACTGAGGGTGTCCCTCTCTCTCCGTTATACGTACTCCTGCTCTGATTTCAAGTTTATTAGAGTAGAGCTGATTTGGAAATGTTATTTGCAGTTGTCATGAATATGAAAAATATCTAGGAATACAGAAGTTAAATGGTTGAGAGAAATCATTATTTGTGTAAGTGAAAAAGAAGAGACTGTATAGGATGGGTTGTTTTTTTTTTTTTTTTTTTGTATTAACTTGGTGATAGGTGGACAGCTGGTCTGGATGATCTTAGAGGTCTTTTCCAACCTTGGTGATTCTATGATTCTATGACTGTGGGCTAGGATGGGTCTGATCTTCCTGAAGGTAAGTCTAAAGTCATGGTGGGATTAAGCTTGCATTTAACTTCAGTTCTCCTGCAATTTAATCTGGAGTTTCTGACCAAGAAATCACAGAATGTCTTGAGCTGGAAGGGCTCCATGAGGACCACTGACTCAATCATGCAGATTTATCTGCCAAGAATCTGGAGGAGGAAAGAGTGTCCAGATAAAAGAGATCATTCTGATTTCACTGTGAACCACACAGCGTTGATGCTGTTAGAACTACATGGAATTTCATAAAGCAAAGCCTCTTTTCAGGCCTGCTGCTGTGGAAATAGAGCAAGTCATCGAAACAGTTCAGAACAACAGGAAAGACCAAGCACAGCATGAAGCTTTGAATGCTGCTGCTACCCCTGGGAAACGGGCTAGGTCATGCCTAGATGTCTGCTCCCCAGGTTTTTAAGACTGAGCAGCCTGTACTCAAATTGGCACTTGAAATTGGGGCAGCACTGAAGTTGTCTTGGTCTCTTGGTCAAAGAAGCAGGTCCTCAGAGCCAGTACTGCTGTCTTTCCACCAAGGACAAGCATCTCTTTCTGATTGCACACTGTTTCATCTCCCTGCCTGTACGATCTGTGCTTCTCTCCAGGCTATCAGATCTGGCAGGTCCACAGGGAGACTTTCACCACTGGCTCCTGCCTGGAGCCTCTCCCTTCAGCCAAGGCAACACCTGTGAGTGGCTGCAGCACTTCTCCTGCAGCCCCCTCCTGCTGGCTTCCCCCAGAGCCCACAGCATGCTGTGGCCAGAGGGAAGAGGCAGTAGTCCTTGTCCTGATGGAGACCTGATGCTCCAGGCATGGGCTCTGTGTTACTGGTGGACAGCGTGGAAGAACACAGCCGCAGGGTGGTGTTTGTAAAAGGCTTTGCAGGCAGGTGTGTTCCTGGTGCAAGATGGAAGTGCTGCCATTCAGGAAGGGGTTCACACTAATAGGATGAGCTGCGGCAGAAAGCAAACGGAAAAGAGGCGTTTCGTCGCGAGATTCAATAAGACAGTGAACGTCAATGCTGTGGGAAGACCCCAAAAAACAGGCCTGAGATGCAATCGGCCTGAACAAAGCCCCTGGACAACACGGCTCCCCCTGCTCCGCCTGGAAAGTCGCCCCGGTGTGCAGGGCCGGAGGGGGGGGAGGGTCGGGCTGCAGCTCGGGGCGGCTGCCACAGGGGGGCACCGCAACGCTGCGCAACGCGGCGCGGCCGCTCCCCGCGGCTACCCGAGCTCCCGGCTCTGCTGCTGGGGTGTTCCTCTGCTCTTGTATTGGCTTTTTGACCTCGCTGGTGTGTTGTAGTGGGACGATGAAGAGAAGGCTCCGAAGTGACCTGTTAGTATATAAAGGGAAGCTACGAGGAAGAAAGGGTCAGGCCCTTTAGCAGGGTCTGTGGTGATAGTACAAGGGGAAATGGTTCCAAGCTCAAAGAGGGGAGATTTAAAATGCATATAAGGAATATTTTTTTTTATAGTGAGGGCGGTGAGGTGCTGGAACAGGTTGACCAGTGATGTGGTTGATGCCCCATTCCTGGAGACTTTCATTGTGAGGATGGATGAGGCCTTGGGCAACCTGATGGGGCTGTGCACATCCCTGTTCACTGCAGGGGAGCTGGACTAGATAACCTTTAGAAGTCCTTTCCAACTTTAAGGATTCTCTGATTCTATGATGCCTTTGCTGTGCTGGAACTCACTCCCAGGCAGGCTTCTTTTTCCTCTGCAGGGCTGTTTGGCAGCTGGGTGTGCTGGGGGCATACTCAGATGCACGCTTGGGTCCCACTGAACAGCATTCTGTGCTTTGGGTTCTGCAGATGTGAAGGCTCTTGGTAAACTGTTATCATTATTTTCCTCTTGTAAAAGGGACCTAAATGTTGAGGATGGATCAGGGATTTTGCCCTGATTGCCTGGAAAGGCAATATTTTTGGTCTCTGCAGTGAGCATACTGAGAGCTGCACTGAGGTGGGGAATTCTCCCATCTAAACAGTCAATTTGATCTAGCTAGAAAGCAAAAGCCAGCACAATGGTGTACGGATCTGGACCACTTGGTCCCAGCAGTTCTCTCCCTTCCCCTGTTGATGGCAGTGCTTTGACTCCCAGCCCACTTCCCAGGGCTGGGATGGACCCCACTGCAGCCCAGCAGATGGCCCAGGACACAACTCTAATGGGGGAAAAAGGGCCTGAATGACTATTTGGCTTTAAAGCCATAGGTTGAGGCTGAGATGTAGGAGACACGCTGGAAGATGGAGCCTTTGAGGGACAGAATCGTTGGTGGCCCTGTACATACAAGCTGTTGTTTTCTCACTATTTGCTTCCAGTTTCTGAGGGCTTCATGGTAGAAGCAGCTGGCAGCTGAGGTGGGGATCTGGTCCGGGGACTTCCCCTCATGATCAGCTCAGTCTCCTTTAGACTGAGCTCCTGGAAGAGAAGCAAACCATAGGAGAGCAGTATGGCCTAAGGGGAAGGAATTGCTGCAGTGCTCACTTGCATCTCCCTCATGGGGCTTGGGAAGGGGGGGGGGTGACACAGCAGCAACTCGGTCTGGGGCACTTCATAAAGTGTGCAGCTGAGAATGAGTGGTGTTAACAGAGCCCCCACCAACCCCAGCATGATACACTGCAATTTCAGTGTAACATAGGGTGTAATTTGCATAGTAGCATGTCCTTTACCAAACAGTACAATACAAAAGCAAATCCTCTGTCAACTAATAAACTGAGAAATGGGAACATCCCCTGCAAAAGAAGGATTTCTCTTGGTGAGGTTTGATCATTTAATACTTAAATGATTCATTTCTTTTCCCACTTGCCAATAGTCAGAGCTTTCTGCAAGGTGGCAAACAAGCAAATGAAGGAAAAGCAGAATCAGCTCAGAGCTATGAGGTTTAAATCAAAACATGCACCCTTAAAAATAAAATAAAAATCCCAGGGTCTTTAGAGGCCTTGAGAAGGGTAATCCATCTGCCTTGGGTTTAAGCTGGTGGCTTGGGCTGTTCAAAGAGACAGCATGTGTGTGGGAATATTTCCACTGGTAAATGAAGATATTCACTCATCAAAGTGGGAACCTGCAAACGTGTGTTGCATAAAGGGGGAAATTCCAGTCATTCCTGGGGAAATTGCAACTTTGAGTCTGCAGAATTGAGCCCATATCAGGTGAAACATTGGTGGAACATCGTGGGGGCCTGTCTGATGTGTGAAAGCAGGCTTGGGTAAGAAGCGAGTGCAACGGTGGGTCCTGCCATTGCTGCACGATATGGAAAGAAATCACTTTCTCTTCCTTACAGACTGGAAGTTTCTTCCCAGCACAGTGTTGCAGTCATATGATAACCACAGCTCCATCTGGCCATCAATTACTCATAGAGACCCCAACGCCACTGGGACTTTACACTTATAAGAAGCGGCAGTGTTTCAGCTGTTAATTGGATGGTCAAATTCTGCTCTCCTGAGGACCGAGGTGAACTTCCCATTGACCTCAAAGCTGGTTTCTGGAGGCTGGAACTGAGCCCAGGGTGCTTGGGGCAGGTGGGTTCATGACACTTGCTGTGCAGACCTGGAGGGCTGCGGTTGCTTCTGAGTAACATGAGGCAAGAGGGAAGGATGGATCCAAGCCCTTTTGAAATCACAGGCACCGCTTGCTGGCTCCCATGGGATGGTCCAGCCTGATGTTTTGGTCTAGGAACAAGTTTCTCCTCCCTGTAGCTCTTTTGAGCCTCCACTTGTGGGAAGAGGAGGCTCTCTGTGAGAGAGCAGCATGGGGCAACTCTTGCTTTATGCTTATTCTGCTTCATCCTTCTTGTCTGTTGACAAACACTGATAAATACATTAAAAAATAATCTTTTTGCACTGAAACAACCTAAAAATTCATCCTGTTGTATGCAGATGGACCTGAATGAAAGGCTAGGGGATAGAAGGGAGTGGTAACCTGCAGGAACAGACAGCAGACAGGACAACAAGGCTGATGTACTGTGAGAAGATGCTCAGTGATGCTGGCAATGTGCTATAGGGCAGGGAGCAGGTCCCAGTGGTAGCCTTTTGTGTTGTAAGATAGCCATCTAAAGCCCCACAACTGTTTTCTTGGTTTTCCTTTAGAAACCAAGGTAAATCTTTAGGGAGGATTGCCTTTGCCTTGGAGACTGTCTTTGTTCATGTGGGCATACCAGTGGTGCTTGATCCTCTGTGCGATATCTGCGTGACACCAAGACACACCAGTGCACACACTTCTGTTGAATATTTTCCCTCTTTTGGCAAGATAAATGGAATTAAAACAGTGATAGCGCAGACCAGCTTTGTGACTTGCACCCCCCTGTTCTTACAGGGATCTTTTATTTAATGGTTTCTGTGCTTGAGGATTGCCTTGACAGCCAAAACTCAGGGTCCGTAACAAAAGAGCAGCTTGGTAACATGTTTCAGGAGATGAGCAGTGCCCCTCTTTGCCTGTTCATTGCAAAAATGTTCCCCAGCCTTTTTTGCCTTCATCTGCCCAGTAGCCCTAAGTGGCTTTCCAAATGCGTTTATCTGAAATTCCTTACATTTTTATCCTTGTCCCAAGCATGGGAAGCAGCAGGACTGAGATCAGTGCTTAATGTACTCCTGGTGGATGGCCCAGCAGTTATCTAGAGGAGACGATCCTGTTGAAGGAAGAAGAGAGCAGAAATCAGCTCAGCGCCCCAGTGCAAACACAGGTGATAAATGTACCCCCGTGATTACATTCTTCTTCTGTGTGTCTCAGCCTTGCTAACTAATCCCTCCTAGGAAGAAGGTGAAGGAAGCAGGGAGCTGTAAATTACAGCTCAGCTTAATTGGCTGGCACGGGCTTGATGTGAGGCCAGGCTGGGAATACACAAAATATCTTTATGTAGAAGTGGATATCAGCAGGAGATGCAGAGAAATGGTGGGATACAAGCAGTTGGTGTCTTGTGGTTGGATCCTCTAGTGTCCAAGAAGGCGCTGACTCCAGCTGAATCTTTTCCTCCCACTGGGGCATTCTTAATATTTCTCTCTCCCCTGTGCATTCTCCAGTGTCTAATAATATTGCTAATAGGCTGCAACGTGAGCTCAACAATTTCTTTCAGTGTGGGCATTAATAGGTCTCTGGATACAGGAGAGGGCCCTATTTTCATAAAACTTATAAGAACTATAAGACCTCTGCCCCCTCCGCAGAGCTGTGTTGGAACTGGCCAACAAATTTGGAAGTTATTAGAAGCAGGGGAGATGAATATGTTTACTTTATTTATATTTTATATATGTATCCCACATGCAGACTGGTTGCATAAACCTCATTTCTTAAGAGACCGAGCTTAAACCTTATGTTTGCCTTGCTATTGTAATAAATTTTTTCTCCTTTTATTTACCCACCTGTAGGATTTGATGATTTCCCCTTTTCCCCACTCCTCAATTTCCCCATATCCTGTTCCCGAAAGGACTGAGGCCCTTCCCAAGGGATCACTTCAGGCTGTTTCCCATGAGGTCTGCCTTGAAGAACACGGACATATAGGTGCACATATGTTTTGCTGATATTGGTTGTACTGCTGCGAGACAGCAAAGTATACACAGAGATGCAGTTCAGTCTGGTCTTTCCCAGGGGCAGTTTAGATTTGTGTGGTTTCTTCTGAATCTGTCAAAGGCACCTATATTCCCATGGAAGAAAAAAATACTGCAACATTGCAAAATAGGAGTGACGCGAGAATTTAAAATATATTCAGTCCAGGAAGCCACTTATTGTCTTGGAAAGATCTTTCTTTTGGGGACTAGTGTTCTGGATGGTGCCCAAAAAAACCAGTGACCCTATTTCAGCATGTGAATCCACGAATCAATATGCTTTTAAAGCTCAATCAGTGCTTGTATGCACAAATTATACCCTCACACACGCACCGTTATGTACGTGTTTTCCTCTCCTAGCATTCCAGCCTGCTTGGGTTGACCTTGTCTCTCTCAGTGATTTAGGTTCTAGAGAAGGAATGGGTAAGGATTTGCTTTGACATTTAAAGGCAATCCAGGTAATTGATAGCACTGGCAGTGTCCATCTCTCCCTCCATATATCTGCACAACAGTATCTATTTTTGACATAGCTGACACGCCATTTCCTTTGGCAGCCCAAGGGCGGCTCATCTTTAAATTAAACTCGTCTCCGACCCTTCCAATCTGCGAGCTGTACAGAGGCAGACACTGGTGGGGTATATCATCTGGAGACTGTGCAGGCATATTTGAGCAGGGTGATGTATTATCGAAAGGGCTCTGCATTACTGCTAGCTGGAACCAAAACAAGCTCTAAAGTATTAACTAATGACATGGGAAGTCCCTTAGGTATCTAATCACCTTTAATGTTCAGATTTAGAAGACAACTTTAAAGGAAGAAAAAGAGATTAGCAGGTCAGGTCAGAGCACCCCTTCCCCCTCCCTCCGACCCAAAATACAATTGGCTTTTTAAAGTCAAAACCAGATTCATATTTCACCTCATCAGTAAATACACCATCAAAAAACAGGCCCTAGAGCTTGCATCTTGAGGTAGAGCTTCCCTGAAGTTTGGAAGGGCTTGAACCTTTGGCTTTGGGCAGAACTATCGATGGCTTTGGGGTCTGGGATCCTCCTTGGCAAGGACTGAGATGAAGCTTGGTGCTGTCCAGCTGTAGGAATAGGAACCCTCTGCAGAACTTGGGCTGCAGCTCTCTAGGCTTTCATGCACATAGGCTGTTAGGACTGAAATCTGGCTTGTGTTAATCCCCACAGGGTTTAGCCCATGCCACAGCTCCCTGCCTGTACAGAGGTGCTAAAGAACATGCCCATGTCACATGGAAAGGCTATTTGGGGGAAGGGTGGAAACACTGATGTGGCCTCCCAAGACCTGGGCCAGCATGTGGCTTGCAGAACTGGCTCTGCAGACAAAAAGAAGAAAATAAAAATCTCTTGTCAGTAAATTCAATTTCCAGCATTAATGTGGACCCAGCTGTATTCTTTTGACACAGAAAGCTAAGGGCAAAGGCCTTCAATCCTTCACTTTACCCAGTGGGCCAATTCTTGCCTGTTTGCCTGTGCGAACGGCTTTGAAGGGGAAAGGGATTATGTTTCAGTTTCCACTTGGGGATGCTTCTGCTGTTGGGTATGCCCAGAGAACATGTGTGAAGCATGGGGAAGAAACCCCAGAGCTGGCACACCAGCCTGGCACAGTGTCCTATGGGAAAACCATCCAAGAGCCGAGCAAAAGAGAATAATGTTCTTGCAGGTTTGGCACAGATGGTGCGGCCTATTGTTCAGGAATTGCCCCAGCTCAGGGGCACCATATCCCATTGCACTCTGTCTGTACATAACCCACCCAACCTCCCAGGGTCAGTGCTGTGATGGGGGAAGCTGCTAGCTGATTTTTTTCCTCCAGAAGTGCTTTGGCGTGACATAGACTTGCTTTTTCAAAACTCCTTCAATCCTTGCTTTTTCAAGAGTGGCCTGTAAATCCTGAATTCCCTGCTGAGTCTAGGAAATTAATGAAACCCAGAGATGCTCAGCATCCCTCCAAGTCTGATTACTCCAGGTTCAAAATAAAATCCTGGGTAAACAAAATGTATTCGTTCCTTTCTCTTCGCTCTCTTCCACCATCTCCTAATAATAATAATAATAATAATAATAATAATAAGAAGAAGAAGAAGAAGTTTAAAAATGTTCCAAACCACTTAAGAACAGCCTCATAACTTTGCCATGTCCTCATATCCTTTTCTGGTTTTCAGCCAGCCTATGCTTACCCTAGCTTTCACTGATACTGGTTTCTTGAAAGCAGAGGCTACGTTAGGGTAAGATTCGCTGAAACACAGACAATATTTAGTAAGCAGGAGAGCTGGGCCTCAGTTTGGAAGACAAGCATAATGGAGAGGAAGAAGACAGAAAATTTTGTCATTTATTTCAAATAAAAAAGATGAACAATCGCTCTAACAAAATAGATGTGGAATTGCATCCAAGGATATGCATACACCCAGGGTTTGCAATGATCTAAGTCACTGGATATATATAGTCTCATTTGTTATGACGTCACCTCTCTGGACATATTCTTCAAAATTTGTGTTTCCCAATCATTTATTCTTGTTAGATAAATACATGGATAGGGGCTCGATAATGTTGTGGCAAACCATGGGAGTGAAGCTTGAGCGCTTCCCCATGGCATTGCTGGTCCAGAGAGCAGAGGGGGACAGCAGCTTCCTTGTGCAGTCACCCACCTTGAGTGATGCTGGTGGGATGCTGCTTTGAAAATAAGGAATGGGAAATGCTTGCGTTTTCTTCTCCCTCTTCTCTGCTAGCATCTCTAGGATGGCATTAGCACTGCAGTACCAGTGGCTGGTTCATCTTGAAGGCCCTTTGCAAGGAGCTGGAGACACTTCCAAGGTCTCTACGTTGAGGGTAGAGGCAATTAGGATACTGCAGCAGCCTGCTCAGAGCACTATGTATCCAGCCTCAATGAGGCTGCTAGGCAATCTCTTGTCCTGGTGCTGCAGTGCATTTCTAGCTCCTTGTGTCAACCCATGTCTGGGCTTGGAGAGAATGGATACTATCTGCTGGATTTGTAATATGGGCAGCTTAAATCACACAGAGTTAAATGGGTCAAAATAAGTGGATACCTCTTTATAGACATGGTCAACAGAGATAATCACTGTGGCAAGATCCTGAGGGGATTAAGGAGGAGATAGGAGAAAGTGGGCATCTGCATTGGGTCACTGACACTGAGCCGATCCATAACCAACTTGTGCTTCCCGTCCCTCCCTGGAGAGGAGGGGATGAAACAAGCACTGAAAGCTAGTTGGCATGGCTGCTGCCTTCACGCTCTGCTGGAGCTCAGCCTACTTTCATGTTTCACTTTTGATTATCGAAGTCCAAGTTGTAATGGGAGATGATTAGAATGGCAGAGAGCTGATGATGCCTACCTATGTGCAAAGTGGCGGGGAGCTGCACTGGGAAAGCTGGGTGAGCAGCAGATCTGAATGGCTCAGTGCCAATGTGGCCAGTACTGAGGTCCTATGGAGGGGAAAGAAACAGGATAATGCCAAGTTAGAGCCTCTGAGGAAGGACCTTAGAAGGCAGTTTCCCAGCTGCAGTTGTCAGTGACTGATTTTTTTCTCTGAGCATATTTTGAAACTGCAGGGATAACCTGGGTGATATTGTGGTCCCAGCCTTCTGTGGTCTTGCCTTCTGATAGGACCCTCGAGGATATAGGACCTTCTGGTGTAAAAGCATCAAACTTCTTCGCAGTCTACTATTATCTGGGATATGTCTAAGAAAGGTCTCCTGAAGAATTTGGCAGCATGGGAAAAAACGGTGGCTCCACAAGCAGGCATTCTGATTGAAGCTACATCAGCACTGGGCTCTTGAAGGACTGTAGTGTTAGGGCACTGCATGCCACTGGTCCAACCCCAGGGACGTCAGCATTCATCTCCCAACATCTCCTGAGAATGCTGTGAAACCATTATGGTCATGGTATAAGTATTCTCAGTATTTGAAAAAGCACAAGTATTTTCTTCCTCTTCATGCCAAAAATAACAAGGGTGTTTGAGGGCTATTTTCTGCAGCCACCCCCATGCTCTACCATAAGACTGTGGTTCTTAAATGGGGCCTTACAACACTGTTTCTGCAGTCCATGCCACTTGCCCTTCCCTTCTCCCTTCTCTATCAGTGAGCAAGAAGCAGTCATGGCAGTGATGTGAGGAACCAACGTTGTCCATCTGTTGGCGTCTGGGCATACATGCTCTGCTGAACAAGGCTGATGGTGGTGGGGATGACAAGGTGCCATTTGTTCTGCTTGGTAGATCTGCCGAGGTACTGGGTAGAGGGACGGAAATCACATAGGCTCCCCATGCAGAGATTGCACTGGTTGTCAGGGAACCCAATCCCTATTTTCCCATCTTTCCCCTACAAGATAGACAGAGAGCAGGCTGCTGACTTGACAGCCAAAAAATGTCTTGGATGAATTCAGGATAGAACATATCTGCATCTAGAGGACACAGTACAGATATTCTCATCCCCAGCCAGTGCACACATAGTGGAAATTTCTCTACAAACTGAACGCTGGGCAATAGTGGAGATGGATGGGACTCTGTGAGAATGTTGCAAGGTTCAGATAAAGCCTACAGTTCTCAGGGCAGGGTCTCTATGCAGTGGTGTTGAGGGTAAATGGAGTTTACCCGCTAGGAAGGAGAGTGACATGCTGTTTATCCTTTCCTCATCTACACCATGCGATGGAAATAATTTCTTTTATATATCCCAATTTGACACTGGGAGGGAGTGAGGAGTCACCCCACTGGGGCTTGGGAGCAGGTGCTTGGTGGTCATGAGGAGAATGCCTGCGCCCATTCCCATAGCATCAGAGGGGGTCTGGACTTGCTAGGGAGGCTGATGGGGACCCTTTCACCCCAAACTTACATGACAAAACTTAAAAGAAAGCTCTGAACACCCCTGAGGTAATTTTTTTTTTGTGCACTGTGCAGAGAGCACACACACACTTGTGCTCTCTCTCCCGCTTGGCATCTTCTCTCATAATCATTCATCCTCTCTATAAACAGATTTCCCAGTAATGGTTTTCATTTTCTTTGAAGTGTCCCATTCATTCTGCTGCTCTGCCCATTCATGTGCTCGGGGTTCCTTGAAAGGAAGACAGACACAAACATCCAAAGTGCTTGAAATATGTTAGCAGAGCAGGGGGAGGGGACAGGCAGATGCATTTCTTTTCAAATCTATGTGGGGAGGGCTTTCATTCTATTTGTTTGTTTGTTTTGTTTTTGTTTCTTTATTTGTTTTTTTCCAAGTTGCACCTGAATAATTCTTGTTTAGAACAATTTCTTTCTTTCTTTCTTTTCTTTCTTTCTTCTTTCTTTCTTTCTTTTCTTTCTTTCTTTCTTTCTTTCTTTTCTTTCTTCTTTATCTTTCTTTCTTTCTTTCTTTCTTTCTTTCTTTCTTTCTTTCTTTCTTTCTTTCTTTCTTTCTTTCTCTTCTTTCTTCTCTTCTTTCCTTCTCTTCCTTCTTTCTTTCTTTCCTTCTTTCTTTCTTTCCTTCTTCTTTCTTTCTTTCTTTCTTATTTCTTTCTTTCTTTCTTTCTTTCTTTCTTTCTTTCTTTCTTTCTTTCTTTCTTCTTTCTTTCTTTCTTTCTTTCTTTCTTTCTTTCTTTCTTTCTTTCTTTCTTTCTTTCTTTCTTTCTTTCTTTCTTTCTTTCTTTCTTTCTTTCTTTCTTTCTTTCTTTCTTTCTTCTTTCTTCCCAACTCTTTCTCCCATATAGAAATCCCAATGTAACGTGGATTTTAAATTGCCCCTCTCACCCCCCGGTCTGTTCCTGCTGCTTTAAGCTATTAATAAATTGAAAGCATGTTCTGGAAGGCGATTTAATCCAGCCCCCAAAGTTAAGCAGGTGCTGAAGTGGTTTGCTGATGGGGTGCATTTCCAAATTGGGGCCTTCCAGGCTAAGACATGACTGTCATCAGGGCTGGGTGCTGGCTCATGTGTCTGGAAAGGAATATTTGCCCTGAAAATCAGGAATTCTACTGCAGGGCTACTCCATTTTAGGGTAGGCTGGTTGATTACAGCCCTACATCAGGTTTCCCTCCTGCTGTAGTATCAGTTCAGGTTAAAAATCAAATCAATGCAAATGCTTCTTCACTTTGTCCCCAACTTGTCCTATCTCTGCAGCATCTGAACTCCCAGGGCTTCCTCATGGGACCGCTCTCCATCAATCTTCCTTCCCTGGTTTGAAGAACGACCTCACTTTAACCTTGCTGGACAGTGGAAAGCAAACTTATTGAATCTAAATGATGAGGTGATGTTTTGCAAGGGGCTCTAATAGAGCCTGATAGACTAATAGAGCCCTAATAGACTTGTTCATCGTAAGGGGAGATCTTGCAATACTGAATGCAATTAGTGAGAAGCAGGCAGACTTTCAGAGGGGAAGGGGAAGAGAGAATTCTGTTTGAAATGAGGCAGAGATGGGACTTCAGCCTGGGTGCAATTGCTCCTGCTCCTGGGTAGCTACCCTGAGAGTGTTTGCAAAAGCAAGTGCCCTGAGCAAGTTCTCGACTGTGCTTTTTCTTTTGACACTTGGAATTTCAGCCCACACACATGAGATTGTGCATGGCATTTGTGGTCAGCTTGAGGGCTTGGGTTTTTCTTTAATTATTGTTATATAGTAATGGATTGGGGGCTTGGTGCAGGAGAGTGAGAATGTGTTTGCTGTTTCTCCACCAGATTTCTGCATTGGCTTGGTTTTTATTAGGACATGTTTGGCTTTGATTTCAGATTTATATGTTGTTCTGCTCCATCAGCTCCAATGAGCTTCTTGAATCCAGGCCCTCATATAAATGGAGAATTATGATTCTAACATTATGCCTAGTAGCAATAATAATAAAGAACTGGAGGTTTGTATTCATATGAGCTGCAAGCCCAAATTCTCTTGCAAGGGACTGAATCTGTGCATGGCTGCAGAGCAGGGTGGACACTGTGTTTCAAGGTTTGGAAGGTCCATGCCTGCTCCAAGAAGGGTTTGGACCAGATTTAGGTGAGGAACCGAACTGGAGGAAGGAGGGAGGAACAAGCCAGCCCCCAGCATACCACAAATGTGTTTTATATTGTAATATCAAACATTGGCTTATTCTGTGTTTTCTGTTAAAACAAGTCATAAAAGGACTACTTAAAGGGGACTCCATTCCTATATTTTGTATATACCCACAGAGCACATGTGGAGCACAGATAACGATCAACCTTCCCCTGCCGCTTCACTCCTTTTCCCCCACCAACCCATTCATCTCTGCGATCTAATAAGAAAAAGAACAGAGCTGATGTTAACACAGGAGGGGTTGTTAATCTATTCGGAAATGGATTTTTTTTTCCCTTTTTTTTTTTTTTTCTCCGTCTGAAAGGGGAAAGGAAGGTACACACATCTTTTGGGGAACCGATGCCAGGGCAAGCGCGGTGCCAAGGCAGTTGGTTCTGGCTCATCTGGCGGAGGTGCTCCTAGGAGAGAAGGGAGGGTGTTTGGCGTGGCGTGGGGTGGGATATAATTGATAGCAGAGAAGAGCTGTCACAATAGCAGGATAGGAAACCGGCTATCCGGGACCGACCCAGCTTTAAAAGCCCCTAATCTGCCAGCCCATGTATTAAAGGGCTGATTTGAGGGGAGGACAAGGGGGAAGGGAGGGGCGGGTAAAGAGGAGGCCTGACTTCTGTTAGCTCCTTCTAATGAGGCAGTTGAATAGCATTTAAAGGGCTCCTGGCCTGGCATGAAATCTCACAAAGGAACCTCCTTATTTTAATACACGCAACTGACTTTGCTTTACAAACGCTTTTATAGCGTCCAGACACTTACAAATCGACCTTCAGTGATTCTTGAGTAAATACGAAGTCTTGGGAAACATTAATGTACTATTAAAAAAAGAAAGAAAGCCTCTCAATAGATCTTTCTAGTCTTACAAACACTCTTAGAGTCCTTGAGTACTCAATCCAGGTATAAAAATGCGAAGACTTTTAAGGCTATTAATGGGGGGAGAGAGCTGATCCGCATTCCTCGCCCGAGTTTCTCACTTAAGCTATTAACTTCCCTCTTGTCGGGTGTTGGTTTGGTATTCTGTTGTTTTGTCTCCTTGGTTTTGTTCTTGTTTTTTGTTTGTTTGTTTGTTTCCGACGGATTTTGTCTCGGAGCAAACATTAGAACTTGAAGAAGAGTTTGTGTGTTGGCAAGTTTATCTTCCCCTCCCTCGATATGTCATTTGGACGAATAAAAAACCTGTTACCGTCTCCCCGCAGACCTCGGCTCTCTAATTACCGAAAAATACGGTGAAAGAATGGTAGGAGTCCCATCCCTTCGCCCGAAACACGGAAGGGGATGGGAGCACTGAGACCTGGTGGGTCCTGCGTGCAGACAGCTTGGAAAGAACCCTCATTTTCCACCCAAAAAAGAGCAAAAGTCCGCGCAGCAGAAGGGAAAGGGTTTAATTTGGAGTGCGAGGCTAATGAGGACTGGAGACGGAGCGAAGTAAATGATGGCGGTGCAGCTCGGCGCGGCAGGAAACGCGTGTGTCAGTGGAGGGTGCTTGCAAAGCAACTTGAGCAGCCTACACAGAGCCCGGCCAGGGGGTGCCGAGTCCGCTTTGTGAACCATTCCTTCGGAGCTTTGTCCCAAGGAAACGGGAAGGGCCCAAGGCAGCGGGAGAAGAAATCGGGCAGGAGAAGGAGTGAAGATGGGGCTGAGGTTTGGGTGGTATTTTGGATGGATTTTTTGAGGAGAGAGGAAACATCTTTCCCCGACTCCTCCTGCAGCGGCTCTGCGGCTGTTCCTGGTGTTTGATCCAGCGAAAACTCGTTTGGTTATCGAGGTTTTACCCTCTGGTGGCGATTCTTGCCGTGTTGTCACATGGGCAGAGGCGCGCGGGGGGCCGGGGGTGTGGGCAGCAGCTTGGAGGGAGAAGAAAAAGAAAACCGAATGAAAATTTAAAAAGACAAAATATAATTAAATAAAAAATAAAACAACGACAACAAAAAGAGCCCCGCTAACCTCCCGCTCTCACGGCCCAAATTATCTCTTAGCGCTGGACTCCGATAAGCCGGGCGCTGCGCAGACACAGGCTGCCGAGTCGGGGGTTGCATGGACCCTCGCACTCTTCCTTTGTCTCCTTCCCCCCCCCCCCATGCTCAGACTCTGAGTTCTTGTTGATATTCCCCCCCCCCCCCCCCCCCCCTTTTTTTTTTTTCAGGGCACTCTGGGGAACAAAGAAGCAATTTAGGAGCGGGCGAAGAGAACGAGGCCGGACCCCCCTTTCCGGTGCCGCTGATCGTGCCTCTCCGCGCAGGCTGAGCGCGGGGGCTCCGCTCCAGAGCTTTGGGAAAGCGGAGTCGAGAGGATCCAAGAAAATAAACAATGCTCCATTTTATCTCTTCAACCTTTCTCCTCTTCTGCTCAAACTTTTTCTTCGCGGGAGGGGGGCGGATTCGAGCGTACGAACAGCTGCTTAAAATCTAATATAGACAAATGGACATCTTGTATAACATTAAGTTTTAGTAGGCAACTCATTTATTTTGAAGTGCTCTTGTGAATAGTTTGCAAAGAGCTTTCTCCCTCCTATTCCTGGAAGTAGCCGGGGGAGTTGGCCGGGTAGGGCCGGGGTCGGCGCTGGGGAAGCGGAGGGAGAACGCTCCCGATCCCCGCTGAGCGCACGGCAGCGCTGCGGAACTCGTCCTCGCTCTGCTCGCGGTTGAGTCCGGTGGGAGCTCCCCAAAACTGAGGCACGGAGAAAGGCAGCAAGGGAGAAGAGATGCGTTTGTTGTTTGGGCAACTGGAGCGTCTGCACGCGGCTTTGGGGAATGTAACACTTGCAGCGCAAAGCTCTGGGGCATCCCCCTCTTAATGCGCGCGTGTGTGTTACTGTTTAACCAAAAAGGAGGTCGTTTTGGTTTCTGAATTTCTTGGTAAGAGTGAATTCGGCTGTGGGAAGCGGTCTGGCATGAAGCAGCGCTCTCCTGCCCCTCGCTGCGTCCGGGGACGGACAACACAAAGGGAGGCGATGCTCACTAGGAACGGCGGAGCCAGGAACATGGAAGGCAAATCGGGGGGCTCCCCTACAGCGGGGAGAGCGCCGGCTTTTCCAACTCGCTTGACAGATATTCAGGAAACAACAATAATAATAAAGCAAATGAAAACGCACAACACCAAACACACCAAGCTAAGCCGAAAGCACTGAAAGCGCAGTCTTTATTCGTGGATGTGTGTGCCCGTGAGCCGCCACCCCCCGCGGGTGCCAACGCCTCGGGTTCCTGTGCGGGCAGAGCAGCTCCTTCTGCCTCTCCCGAGCCTCTCTCCTCCGCCAGAATCCCGCCCGCGTCTCTTCGGTGTTGTATCCCCTCCTCGAGGCAGAGTCTCTGTGCTGGGCATGGGGAAAACGCATTTGATCTCTCAGGGATGCCTGGTCACTCTGAGCTGTGACTTTCCTTCCTTCTCCGTCTATTTGGGGGAGTAAAAATAATAATAATTATTATTATCATAGTCCACATTTTACATTACACTTTTGCTTCATTCGTTGTGTACGTATATATTTCCGAGTCCCGCTAAGCCGATAATGTGAGTGCTCGGGCTGGAACTGCCCGCTCCCCAGGACGAAATTTGCTGCTCGCTCTGGTCTCGCTGGTCATTCTGCTGTCCGCAGAAAGCTCTGCTGGGCTCCCAGCAAGGCGGCGGGCTGTTCGCACAGTGCAGCTTTGAGGAGGGAGGCGGGATATTTTGGGGGGGTGGTTTTTTGCTTAATTTTTTGGTAGATTTGTAAGAAGGAAATTGAACAGACTGAGGGAAAATACATGCAGAGAGAAAGAAACGCAGCGATTAGAAAATGTGAAGAAAAGGCCAAAAGCATCGGAGATGTCTGGGAAAGGTTCTCAGGTATGGAACCCCCGGCCGATGCAACTACAGGCTGAAGGAAAGGGAATGAAAAGCTCCGCGCATCCTCAGCCCGAGGGCAGTGCCCGGGCCGGGCGGACCCGCGCTGCAGCCGGGCCAGGAATGATTTATTGTGTGTTTGAGCGAATCCGTTCCCCCTCCGTCTATAACAAACCATTGATCTCCACGAAACGCGAAAAGCCCGCGGCGGCGAACTCATCCGTGGGAGGGTTCGCCTCACCGCTTTGCACCGGGAGGAAGGATCCGGAATGCTCCGCGCCCGCGGACCAGGTGCCGGATGGAGGCGGGAGGGGGACGGGGTTGCTCGCTCGGGGACCGTGGGAGTCCCGCGCCCGCGCAGCCGGGGAGCAGGGGAGTTGGAACCAGGGAATTTATATTTACTGGGATTTTTGCTCCCAAATCCTTGGCTTGAAGGAGCAGGAGAAGCGAAGAGAGGAACCTCTTATTGCTCTCGATTTTCGGTCCGGCTTTAAGGCATTTTGGGAGGAAGCCATCACGCCTCCCGAGCACCAAAGGTGGCCGGAGGTGTCTGTTAGCCCTCAATTATAACTCCATCAATATCTCTTGCTCTGAGTGCTGCCGGTACCCTCCTCGAGCTGGCAGCGGCTTCCCGGGGCTGCGGGGCGTAGCGGGCGGCCGGGCCGCACCGCCGGTAGTGCTGTAGGAAACGCCTCGGGTTTCTTTACGGGCTCAGTTTCTCAGAGGAGGATTTTACTGCATGCGTAAAGAATTTTTTGAAAAGCGGTGGTAAATATTTTCTCTTCTGGCAAGTTATTTATTGGCATGAAGAGAGGATTTTTTTTTCTTCCCCCCTCTTTATAAAGCTACATGTGGTGACCATATAGGATCAGAAATAATGTGGCCTTTCTGGTTTTGAAGAACTGCTAATGTCATTAAAGGTCTTCCTAACACGCCAGCTAGGAGTTCAAAAAGCTTCGCCTTTTATCCCGGGCATATATTTGGTTGTTTATAAAGTGCAGACTTCCTTATGCTTCAAGTGCATCAGGAGGATTTCTTAACTCTGCAGAAGGATCTGTTTTCAACTATATTCTTCTTTGGAAATTGGACTTCTTAACCAGTGTCTTTCACACTTCTTTTCTGGCTGCTATTTTTATACATTCAACTGCAGAATAAATTCCCGCACACAGAAGCGAACAAAGAATTTTCCCCTCTGCTCTGCATTACAGAAAAATATCTGCGCAGGCCACTAATTGTCCATTAGTGCTAATAAGTGGCTAAAACAATATTAGGAGATAACCCGAGCAACCTGTCTTCTTTATTTTAATTTGCCGAACTGAAGTCGGGAAGTTTTGACGAAGAGCCGACCAGACGCGGCCGTGGAATCTGTGTACTAAACTTTTGGACTGTTGATTTTGAGGGTCACTTATCTAAGCTAAGTTCAAAGTGTCCACCTGCTTTAATCTCTTCTCTGTCGTGCTCGGAGAGACTCCACACGGCACACGGTCCGCTTCGCAGAGCGCCTGGAAAAACGTCTGTCTCCATTCTCTCCCCCCCCCCCCCGGCTTTTCCTTCCCAAACGCATTAGGAATTTCTCCCCCTGATTCTAGCGACTGTTAGGAAAAAAAATCATTGAATTCCATTATTAATATTTTCCGGCATTGCTTTTTAAGTGTGTCATTTGCAATGTATTAGGATGAATTATATGTCTTAGGCAAAAGAAACAAAAAAAGGGGGAAAAGAAGAAAAAAAAAGAAAAGAAATAGAAAAGAAAAGAAAAAGAAATAAAGAAAGAAAGAAAGAAATAGAAAAGAAAAGAAAAGAAAAGAAAGAAAAGAAAAGAAAAGAAAAGAAAAGAAAAGAAAAGAAAAGAAAAGAAAAGAAAAGAAAAAGAAATAGGAAAAGAGGTGAAAAAAGGAAGAAGAAAATAAGAAGAAAGAAAAAAGAAAAAAAGAAGACAAAAATAGAAGAAGAAAAAAGAAGAAAAAAAAGAAGAAAGTAGAATAAAAGAAGAAGAAAAAAAGGAAAAGGGGAAAGGAAAAAAGAGGGAAAAAAGGAAAAGAAAAAAGAAGAAAAGAAGGCAAAAAACAGAAGAAGAAGAAAAAAGAAGAGAATTAAAAAAGAGGGAAAAAAGAGAAAAGGGAAGAAAAAGGGAAAAAAGAAAGAAAAAAAAAAGAAAAAAGAAAGAGCAAATCCAGAGAAAATAGGCCTTTTCTATTAAATAGAAACAAGATGTTCAAATATAGAATGCAAGAATTCGAAATCTGGTGTTTTCCACTCTTGGATGCCGATGGCATTAAAAACAATCCACTTTGCTGCTTCTGCAATTTAAATCCTTACATGATATTATTTTTAATTAAAATGCTCTTTCCGGAAGGAGTTGTTTTAAACTTTGTTTCAGTTTTCCTTAAGACTTTTTTTTTTTTTTTTTCTCTGATTTAACATTTCCATTAATTACACTGTTCCTAAGCCATGTCTTGTAAGCGACATGGGTTGGCGTTTGTGAAACTTTGACAGAAAACAGTTCACTTGTTTTGTTTTGTTTTGGGTGAATGGTTTTGGTGAAAATGCATAGTTCTGAAACAACTCAGAGGGAGCGGAAAACCCGCAGCTCTTCAGACATGTCAATGAATACACAAAAAGCTCCGAATTTTTTTCAATGAGCTCTTGAACGTGGAGCTACACGCTCGGGCATTCGAGGGGCAAACCGAAATTTCTTCAGCTCTGGATTTATTTGGGCACCTAAATATAAACTGAGCTGTTCTCAGAAGAGCAGGACCCTCACACATCTCAGTAAAGATGAGGAGGACAGCTCTCGTTCACCGCCTCTAAAACCCCCTCCTTTTCCTCTCGCTGCCTGAATGTGACTCTGGGCACTTGAGCTGCCGGTTGAGTTTAGCTGCTTTACCATTTCCTCTTAGAGAAGAACTGGAGAAGCAGGAAAACCACTTCTGCATTCAGCAAAATAAAGGACTTGAGGCATTTGGTGAACTTCAAAAGGTTTGAGAGCAATAGGGCTAGCACACCTGCTTTATGTTAGATGGTCTGGAGGCAACCACCTCAGCGGCCGTGCATACCCATAATGGGCCCCAGAAGGACTCCCGTTGCATTTGCTCCATTGTCACTAACCAGTTCCCACAACCAGGAGAAAGGGGACTGAGCCACTGGCTGCCATGTGCTGGAGGATTCTGGGAGCAGAGTGGGGCACTTCCAGACTCTTGTGGCCACCAAATCTTAAGCGCTACCATTTGGAATGCACCTTCTTTTTGGTGTTTTGCTTTTGTGTTTTGTCTTCCCGAAGCCCACCCCCAGGTCTTTTCAGGTTAGAGAGACCAGAAATGAAATTCCTGGTAAAAATGAGAAAAGGCAAAAGAAATCGCCTTCTTTCTCTTATGCCAACTGGCACATTCTTTAGGGAAGAACAACATGGGTTTTTCTGTTACTCAGAGCTGGCAAGCATCAAGGGTTCATTTATACACGTGTCGTGACTTCTCACCAACTTTTCTACTATTTGATGGGCTCTTTAAAATACTGGGATCCCAGCACAATGGGAAACTCCCCTGAGCTATCCAACCTCCTCTGCTCCTAGGCAGTTGCCACCAAATATGTTGACAGATAGAGAAGGCAAAGGGGAGCTGGGAGCATAGGCACATCTACTGGGGCAGGTACATTTGCTAAGAAGTCCCAGTGGCTTCATTGACTTTTTTTTTTCTCTTCTCCCTGAAAGTAATTTCTGAATCAATCACTCCTCTATCAGCTTGCTCTAGAGATGGATGAGTAACACTAGTGAGATAAAAGAGTCAAGGCTCCCTTTCCCTTGAATTGGCTGCTTTTTGTTAACAGTATTCTGAGGGCCATTATTTCCCATAAAAGACATCTGGAAAATCATCGGCGTGTGGTGGAGAAAGTGGCTGTTCTGCTTTGTACTCCCCTTTGATCCAACATGGAGCACAATTCACTGCCTTCTGAGATCAATAGCTCCCATCCTGGGGCATTTTTCTTTCTCATCTACCGCAGCTGATTTGAACCACTTTACAAAACAATGAATGTCAACTTTTTTGGGGGGTTGCTGAATGTGTGTGTTTATGGATTTGTGACAGTAATGCTAGTGCCAGGAAGAGAATGGCATGGACCAGCTGCTTGCCCCCAGTGAGTACTGCCAATGAAGTACTTGCCCTAAGCTTGGTTAGCTTCACTTTTGTCATACCGTGCAACTAAAGATGCAGAAGCATACGGGTGGCTATAGCCTCAAGGGAATTGGAGAGAAAAATGTCAACTGTAGTTTGAGCCCAAGCTGCCTGCCCAGTGTGTGAGCTTCAGAGCAGCTTTAGACTGCAAGCAAAAGGTGTATATGGGGAGTTGAATGGGAAGTGTTTTGTGTGAGCTTGTGTCTAGCGGAAATGCTAAATTGTGGTCTGGTCTTTTTAAACAACAGTGGTGCATGAGCTGCAGACAGCTCTTGTATTGTGGAGGTGGTTTCTGTGCCATGACTTTGTCATGGAGAGGCAATGGGAGCTGAAGTTGCTGATGGAAAAGCTGATCCAGGTGGGAGTATGGGCTGAGGCTCTGTCTGGGGTTGGAGCCCTGAGATCTCCATCACCCCATCCCATTGGTAGAGACCATTGGTAAAGCCTTCCCACATTGGTAAAGCCTTCCCCATCCCCACTCTTTGATTCCTTCCTAGAGAGATGTCTGTACAGGCGAGAATGCTTGTGCTGTGCCTTTCCTAATGAAAGTGGCTCTTGGATAGGCCCTGACAATACTGAGCGATAACCTGTGACTGATATAGTCTGTGAATGGCACAGACAGATGGACTTTGAGATGTTTGCCTGCATGATATCTCTGCTCTCTGGCACTAATTCCTGCAGTATTCAACCTAGAAGATCCTGCTAATACTAGTAGGATCAAGCATAGACCTACCAAAAGCAAGGGAGGTCATTATTTTCACAGGAACTGAAAGTTGGACCCTAAATCTTCAGAAGAGAGTGGTGCCTAGAAACCAGCTGTCTAATATATCTACTGTGCTAAACTTATAGCAGGGAGGGGAGAAAAAAAAAAAAATGTGTTTTGCAGTATAATATTACTTTGTGCCTCCAAAAAGGCTTCCAATTTTATGTTTTAAAGGCAAACATTACAGCTAATTGAAGAGCAGAGAGGAAAAATGGATCTCCTTTTCTAAGCGCCAATAAGACTGGGTTCTGGGCCAGTGGTTCTGTGAGAGGTCTCCATTTACTACCTGTCCTAAACCTCAGGTATTTTAGAAGGAAAATGCCTGCCATATATTAAAGAGAAAAATCATTAAATAGATGTCAGAAAAAAAAAAAAAAAAATAGAGGACAGAGAAAACCCATATGACTGAATTTATGGCTTGCTTTAGAAGCACAAGCTAATGCTGAGAAAACATGAATGAGAACAAGGGGGCATCCACACAGTGGAAAAAGTATTTTCCACTTGCTGCCTTCCCAGTTGGTGACCTTGGATGAGGTCCCCTCGTCAGCAGTGCTGCTGTCCCATCCCTGAGGTCCCAACCCTCCTCCTCCTGCAGCCTCTGCCCTCAGTCCCCCCAAATGGAATAACCCTCCTCCACCTCACTAGGAGTTGGATTAGGCCCTGTGCCCAGAATGTTGCCCAGTTTTTACTGCTACATTGAATGTACCTATTTGCCTCTGGAGGAAATGGGGCTGAGCCTGAGCAGCCCTGAGCCAGCAAGAAATTCAAGCCTTTGTGGGCATCTGTGCAGGAGCCAAGTTAAATGAGCAAGAGGGAAAGGGAATATACTCAGAAACAGTGGATCTGGATGGGAGGATGTATGAATGAGGGTTGAAGAGAGTTTTAGCCAAGGCCTAGGTGGAAGCAGAGGTGTTCAAAGTGCCTGGCATTGCACCAGCCATCAGGTTGGTGATCCTCTTGAGAATTTGAAACCTGTCCATAGGAAGAGTTGCCCTATTCATCCAGTGCTGCATTGTCCCAGCAGGATGGGCAGAGCTTGGAGCAAGAGGGCTCTCCCGAAGTAGCAAGAGGTGGGCAGGAGGCAGGCAGATTTTGGCTTGGCACTGCTGTGAGTTCCCACTAAACTTCAGGTTCTTCTTCAGAACATTCAGCAGCTTTCTGGGATCCCCATAGAGCATCCCAGTGAAGGGAGAAGCAGAAATGATCTCCTCTTAACCCTGCTCTTAGCCCTGCCCCTTAGAAAGCTCAGATTTATTTATCTGAGCTCTTTTTACCTTTCTCTTTTTACCTGTTCTCTTTTTATCTTTAGGATATGATTTCTATCCCTTCTGACCCCTCTCATTCTTGTCTCTAGTCTCAGAGATGAAATTCTTCAGTCCTTGGGACCAGTCTCACAGACAGGCTCAGCCAGGATAGGTGATTATTCCTGGCATTTAGCATGTGCTGAACACACAGACTTGCGACCAAAGCAGATGCTGTGCAGTGCTATTGCTCTTTGCCTACCTCCCTGTGTCCCAGTATACCACTCAGCACAAGCATCTGGGTTTTTGGGGGTAAAAAATTAGAAAACACAAGTGAGGAGCAGCAACTCCCTTTCATACTGTGGGTAGCTTAATGAAACTTAGTTTTTTACTACTTCTCACATGTTTGGTGCAAGGTTTGATGTTCTAGCTCAGATCAAGTGTATGCAAACTGCTGTGGGAGGGCTCATCCTTTCCTCACCTTGTCTATCTGTGCTCAACTCCTACTGTTTCCCTTCAAGCAGACCCCACACAGTCTGGCTGCAGGGTGAGCTGGTTCACCTGGCTGACCCAATGGCAGACCAGCCCTGTGCAAAATATGAACAAGGGGTAGGATTTTGTGTTAGCTCAGTTGGTAAGCTGACCACCTCATTGCTGGGTCCTACACCATCCAGATCCTCTCCCTGTCCTGAGATTGGCTGTGCTCTGGGATCATACCAAGGGAGGCTGTTGTCAGTACCTTAACCATGTAGCCAAAGAATGCTGGAGGGGAAAGTGGGAGATACAACTGGTGAGAATCCTGTTCTAGGTTTGATGGGATGGGCAAATATCTTGGGAGAAAGCAGATTAGCCAGTTATCTGGCACACTGGGCACCTCACCTATCCCTGTGCTACCTTGCCCCTACCCTTGACCATACACCATGACCAGACCCCATCTCTGTAGGATGCTTCACACAGTAGTGCCCTGTCGTAGTGCAGCCTCTGGTCTCTATCACATTCCTACTACTATTAATAATACAGAGGATTAGAAAGATAAGCCAGTTACAGAAGGACTCAATCTTGTCAGTGCTGCCCACAAGCTTGTGGTATTTTATAGGTGTGGGAATGGCTTCTTTCTGTTTATTTACAGTCCATAACTTCGGAAATGGTCAAAGAGCTGCTCAGGTTTTATTTCATTGCAGACCCCTCAGCGTAGGAGACATCTGTGCTGACAGAATTATCTTTTTCTTTTTTCTTTTTCTTTTTCTTTTTCTTTTTCTTTTTCTTTTTCTTTTTCTTTTTCTTTTTCTTTTTCTATCCTGTTCCTTACAATAGTGCCTTTAACAAGAGCTAGGCTTTAATGGGCAGCTCAGCTGCACCCCTCCCTCTCAGCTTGGGGGAGATGTCTGGCTAGAGGCATAGACGTAACAAATGGGCAGATCAAGTACATGTATTTCTGTTACAAAGCAGAGAATTTCAGATACTAATATCTATTTAATCCTAAAGAAAGTAAAATATTTTATTTACACGTAGGTGAAGTACAATAAAACCCTGCCCTTTGCCTTTCCTGGGAGATGAGCAGCAAAAGGCAATGATTGCTCTTTGGGGCGCACCTGCATGGCCATGGGCCGCAGCTGGGCTAAGGTCTGGCCCTAACAGCACAGTCAACCCTGATGGGTGGAGCATTCCTGTGTTAGTCCCAGGAGGGTTTTGCCCTACAGGAGGACTGCAGGGTTCCATTGGGTCGCTGCAGTGAGCTGGTTGTTTGCTACTCACTGGAGGATGTAATCAAAGCATCTCCATGTGTCCTTCTAGGAGTTTGCTTGGAGGACATACTCAAAGTAGAAGGACAGCTCTGTGCCAGCTGGTCTCTTCCTAGGGATAGATGTCCTTTTTTGATGCAGTTCTGTGTGGATTTTGCCTCCTCCCTGATGCAAGAGTTTATTTTTCCGGCATGAAGACTCATGGTTTTCTCCTTACCAATGGGGTAAAAAGTCATAGAATACATTGAGTTGGAAGGTATCCGCAAGGATCAAGTCCATCTTAGCTCATCTGGAGCCTTGAAAGTAAAGGATGGGAGTTCTGAGAGCCAGCCCTCCATTGCTGTCCCGGCAACTGAAAGTCCATGTCACCCTTAGCAAGCAAAGCCAAGGAGTGGCACAGGGCTCTGCCCACCACACATGCAGAGCATCCCAGGAATGGCTGGAAGTGCAACTGGAGGCATAAGTGAAGTCAAGCAGAGTTGCTCTTCCCTGAGAAAGGAAAATCCAAGGCTATACGTGACCATTCCGTTCCTTCCAGCTGCAGGACCTGCCTCAGCCCTGCCCAGCAGCCAAATTGCAACTCACACACACTTCTCTGTTTCTTTTTTCTTTCTGCTGCTGTGCTTTAGCACAAGAGGAATCCAGGAGAGGTGCTGTGAGTGGGGAAGGCTGGCTGAGATGTAGATAGAGAGGTTTGTGCAACAGATGTTACCTGGGAGCAGCACAGCCAGCACGGGCTTGAGCCTTTCAGTGCTGCAGGACAAACAAACTGCCAGCTGTGCCAGAGAGTGGGGCTGGGCTGCTTGCCATGGGAAGGGGGAGAAGAAAGAGAAGGACCTGGCAAGGAGTGCACAGCGGCTTGGCTCACTGCTCCTGCTGCTGCTGGAAGACTTCTGCTGGAGGAACTTTTCAGTCTGATGTGGCACTTCTGCTGCAGCATCCAGCTGTAATAGAGAGCTCAAAAACATGTTTGGAAAGGATAAATGGATATTGAAATGAGAGAAAATCGGTTGCCAAACATACATTCCCAGAGAGGGATTTTCTGGTGTCTAGTCTAGTGAATGTCTTGCTGTATATGTAGCTTTTCTAATGTTGGGTTTGTCTGTGGGCTCTCTGATGTCCCATAGTGTGGCTGTGTCAAGTGAGGGCACTGACTTTTTCCTTTTCCAGGCATTTTTGTGAGGCTGCCAAATGTGGTGGAAGTGGGACAAAACATCCTACATCTGTGAAGGGATACAAGGAGACTAGCAGAAAAGCAGTGCATGTGAAACTCACCTACTTTCCTCAGGGAAGCAGGCTGATCACTGGGGTCTTGTCCTGAAGAGGATCACACAAAGCTGAAGTCCTTGGCAGTGACCCCAGATATCTCATGAGCTCTGATGGTGCTGGCACAAGTGCATCAGTGAGCTCAGAGGTTCCCTGGTGCAGTTCACACTGCTGAGCCTGGATCCACATCTTGCTGCACCCTGCAGGCATTTTGTTTGTAGGCTGTCCCCCTGGGAGCCCTGTGGGACCCTTGCAACCAAAGCAGTGTTTACACGAGAGGGGAGGCAGTGGGGTTTTTGCGCTGGGATTTGGGACTGTTCCCCCCCACTCTGTTCCTCCTGAGTAGTTGGTCAAAAATATTTATCAAGGGCTAGAGAGGAAACCTGTGTACATTATACCCCAGACCAGAAAGCCAGAAAAAATTTCCCTGAAACCACAGGGTCAGGCTGGCAGATTTGCAGTGCTGATTTACTGGTGGCTTAAACAAACTGAGGCAGATTTGAACTCCTCCTCTCTCCTCCTTCACTTCCATCTCACACTGTGCTTTGCAGACAGCTTAAGGTGTGTGATTGCCCTTTGCTATGGGCTCACCTGGGCTCTGCCCACAGCCAGGCGTACTGGGGCTGCATTCCTCAATGGCCCTCGGATGGCAGCCATTCCTGACAACAGTCCTTTTCTTCCCCTCCCTCTGAAGGAAGAGGGGATGGAAGGTGTAGTCTCCTCATCAAGCCGCTGAGTTAATTGTCCCCATCCAAGCTTCCAGGCTGTAGTTGGTGAGGGGAAGGGTGCTCAGCTCTGACCCCATTTCCTTTCTGGTGACGTTAATTTGCTTGACCTCATGTCTGCTGAGCTTGTGCTCCCTGGCAGCTGACAGGCAGGTGTGAGGGAGACAGGAGGCTAGGGAAGGAAGGGCACGTGGTCCCCAGCACAGCTGCTTGCTCAGCATGTGAGAGGGAAGTGCTCCTCACTGAGGATCTGCTCTTCAGGTTTGAATTCCAAGATGGGCATCTTGATCCACTATTCCCTTTCACTGTGCTGATGAAATGCAACCTGTGCATGGACAGTGGGTCTCCTGGGAAGTTGTATCAGCCTCTCCTGGAGCAGTCTCACCTTTGCTTCCAATAAAGAAAGAGGTAATTTGTTGCTGTTGGGTGATGAAGAGCAACCAAATGCTCAACTCAAGTTCGTGTCAGTCCTTCTGAATTCTCCCTCATTTGCTGTCTCTCTTCCTCCTTAGGGCTGTAAAAGGTGGTCCCTGTTGTTCCTTTAGAACCTATTTCCCCAATTGCAATCCTTCACTTGTATGATACAGTGATGAGGGGTTGAAATAAGCTGTGTAGGGGATGAACAGGTGGGCAGATCTGAGCTGCCCAGCAAGTGGGATCTGTAGTGGCCAGACCTCCTGCCACATGCTCCTGATCTCCTGCTTGTCAGTTACTGGAGCTGTGACCGTATTCCTTTGAAAAATGGACAAATCTTTTGAATGCAGCCCTGTTGGTATTGGTGGATGCCCTCCATCCCAGATGGCACCATGGGATGGAATGGGTTGGTGCAGTGAGCACTGTTGCCATCATTTTCAATAGAAAACGTCAGAAGCTCCAATGTTTTTTGAAACTCCTCTGCATGGAAATCACACCACAG
Source organism: Excalfactoria chinensis (assembly GCF_039878825.1). Lineage (NCBI taxonomy): Eukaryota > Metazoa > Chordata > Aves > Galliformes > Phasianidae > Excalfactoria > Excalfactoria chinensis. Next base: position 455,013 of record NC_092840.1, on the reverse strand, counting down.
CTCTGATCCCTGTAAGGTGACTTTGCTGCTTGGGCTTACAATGTCTCTGCTCCTCCAGGTTAGTTCATTGAAGGAATTACAGGTCTGTGCCCAGAATATGTCAACAGTCCACCACAATCATCCTTGAAACCCAAACAAAAAGGAGTCTTTGCTTTCAGGACAGAAATTCAGACCTTTTGGGTGAGCAAGCTGGAGAAAAGATGAGCATCGGTGTTCTCAAATCTCATTTGTTTTCTTTTCCTGCCTCTTGGAATAGAGCCCTTTCCTCTCAGGAAGATGCCTTCACTAAGCTCAGCTTTCCCAATTCTGAATCTCAAGAATGTGATAAACCTTAGTTGATTTTTCCAAGCGGCTTGAACTGGTGTCAGGGCCATCTGCTCTCCAGGTCATTATAAGAATTTGCACCGTAAAGCTTTGCCATGTGTTCTCTGCAGATTACATACACCTTTGGCTGTGCTCTTGTTGTTAGCTGCTCATTATTGGTTGGTTTGAAAAGCTTTCCTTATAAATGCCCTTTTTTCCCAACCACACGTGTTGTATCAGTGGTTTTATAATGACCCATTTGGAATTGTTTAGCCAGGGAACCTTGCAGTTTTTCCTTTCAGTGTGTCCTTATAAGATGCCCAACTTCTACAGTTAGTCTATGAATGTACCCACACTATTAGATCCACTTGTTTATAATAGCAACCAAATGTCTTCAAATATTCAAGCCTCCTTTTATTTTTTACAGCACTGGCAATAAGCCTTTACATGTTAACTCTTGGCCTCTCTGGGTAACCTCTTATTTAAAAGCAACTTAATTGACTTTACCAGGCCTGGGCTATTTTTCATTTCTTCCTAGAGGACTCATTACTGGAGATGGATGTTTATAAACTGGATCTGGATCCTTCTCTCTCTTTCTCTCACACACAGACACACACACACTCTTCTACCCCTTCCTGCCTGTTTACACCAGCACTCCACAACCATATTTGTGCCTTCACATAGCTTGGCTGAGGTTTTGTAGTGAATAGCCTGTGTAAAAAGGAAACAAACAAAGCCAAACATTTAAGTGCTGAAAGGGAAAATGTTAGAATGCCCAATGGTTTGGGGATTTGTGTGCCACTGAGATGGTCTGCATTAGAACAGAAATTTGATTTCTTGATTCAAGTTGTTTTTATACCAGTATATATAAAATATATTTGTATGTGAGATGTAGAACTGGTGAAATACAGAGGTAAACTGGATCCAGTGTTCTTTTTTCTTCATTCTTTTCCTTTTGGAAACAGTGCTGTCATCATTATTCAGGAAAAAAAAGAGAGATGAATTGAAGCAGGTTTTAATCAAGGTTTTGGCATAACAAATCCTCAGAAGTCAAGCATGATATTACCTGTAAAAGCTTAGAACTGGAGCACTTTTGGACACATGATCCTTCCTATCTCTGTAAGCAGGACAAATGAACAGCTCTTGGCTGTTCTCTCAGACCAGATCCTCAACCCATCCCATGCTGCAATGGGTTTCATGATGGCACCTGAGTTTCATAGTGAACCTGCTGTGATTCCCTTCAGTTACCCTTCTGGTGTAACACTGTCCCTGGTTGGGGTTAATCCAAGTGACCTGTGCTGACAAAGGGCTCTGAACACCCATACATTTGCTGGGTGGCATCTTCTCCTAGCAGGTGTGCAGCCCCTGGCCATGTGTTCCTTGCTTTGCACCCACCTGTGCATCCATTGGAAGTAGGAGAGGCAGCAACACCAATTACATCATATTCTTCATCCTTTTTCTTTCCTGTTTCTTCTTTGTATCTGATTAATCCACTTCTTGTTCATGAGCCTTATTTTAAAGATCTGATCAGTGTTGAACTGATCCCACCTCTCAGCCCGGTAGAGAATGCTGGGAGGGCTTTTTTGCTGACCCACACTCTCCCTGGGACCAATCAGTTACATTTACTGGGTTTTAGATAAAACCACAATGGAAGAATGTGAATTTAGAATAGTTCTCTTGTCACCTTTCCTGAATTTAATCCACACGTATTATTTTGTACTATTTCTCTCTCTTTTTTTTCCCCACCCCCCTATTTTTATCTGTCCTCCTTCCCCCTCTTTTTAAACCTCTCTTGCCTTCACTAGTTCCCATAACTGGGTAGCATCTGCCAATTTTATTAATGGGCTGTGTAACCCATTTACAGGGCCGTTAATGCAAATATTAAATAAGACCAGGCCCAACAAAAGATCCTTGGAGTACTCTGTAAGATACCTCCCACAAGTGTAATACTTGGCTTGCAGCCTTTCTGGCAGGTTTGAATCTGCCAAGCAATGTTCATGTTATTATTATTATTGTTATTATTATTGGCATTAGGAGATAAGTGGAGAGCCAAACCAAAAGCCAGCTTTTGTGGCTATAGGCATGGTGCACACATGCTCTAATTATTTATGAGGACACAGTGGAGTCGCAGTATGATGGGGGTCCTGGTTTTGTCCAAAAGCTGCATAGAGATGAAGCAGTTCCTGGTTCTGGGGTGGCTCCAGTATGAAAAGAATGACCAAAATGAAGGATGAGAAGGGTGATGGGGAGATCAAGGGCACTGCCAAAGGCTTTGCCCTCTGACAGTAGCCATGCAGTGGCCCATGCTGCCTCTCAGACAGGTAGCACTCATCTCCATCTGCTGGGTTTCCCTTCTCTATTAACCACAAATGCTGGATACCTCCTGATCAGCCCAGAAGGGGCATGTTCTCAAATGCTCTTCCACTGCCTGAGGATGCAATTTTTGAACAATGTAAAATTGAGCATCTTAAGTGTGTGTGTGTTTGGGGGGTTGGGGGGATGAAGAGAAAGCTATAAACCAGCCCTTGTCTGCTGGGCTGTTTGGTAGACAAGCAGAGTGGCTGATATAAAACATGAGCAGAGGGATGGAGCTGACCCGCCAGCACTTTGCACCAGAGCTTGTTCCTGCTGCCCTGTTACTCACATTAATAACCAAGCTGAGTTTAAGATTTCAGAGTAGATCTCCAGCTGCCTCTCAAATGGAAAGGTTAGAGATGTGAGTGCAGAGTACAGTAGATGGTAGCACAAAGCCGTAGTTGAGCTGCAAAGAGCAGAGGGAGAACACAACAAAATGCTGGTGAGAATCACTCTGATGGGTAACTTTCTTTATAGGAAAGGTTTGAATTTCTGCTTGCAGCACTGGGATACCAGTCTCAACTTCACTTTTGGCATTCATTAAACTAATGAAGCTAATGGCCTGTGTATGCAAAGCGAGTACTAGATGTGTATGGAGGTATGTGTACCTCTATGTCCACACTTGGATGTTTGACCCCTGTACACACTGGCTTTATTTCTGTACCAACATGCACATGAGCCCTCTGGATGCTGCAGGTTTAAGGCCTTCAGTTGCATTTCAGGAGACCTACCCTGGTGTGTGTGTATAGGATAATTTTATATACAGTCTCCTTTCCAGGTGCATTTACCACAATGTGTATGCAGATATAAGAACTCCTATGTGTCTCTGTAGGGAAAACAATGTCTTTTTGTTACTTTTAAACTCTTCCTGAGCAGTTTCAGGGCTCCCAACCAAGCGGTGCTCCTGGCAGACCCTGAAGTCCAGGCACAAAACAAACAGCAGTGGTTAGGGGTTGGGGGGTTGGGGGAGGGGGGGAAAGAGGGAGACGTTTCCATTGAAAGGGAGAAATTTCTGACCATGCTAGTTTTATTGGCCTGGAGGAACCCTATAGATTAACAACCAGCAATCTCCCCCCAACACACACACACTCCTTCACTGCCACCCACCCCCACTCCAACCCGGAGACCTTAAACAATCCGGTAGAAGGTGTGACTTCAAACTTGGTGGTAGGGTAAAGAGAAAGGAAGCCAGAATGTAAGCACTTGTGTGATGTGATTATTCCCAGAAATGCCTCGACATCTCCCCGCTGTCCTGCACGGCTGCCAGCAGTGCCTCTGAGCCCCGAGCTAAGGTGCTGACTGCGGACTGCAGAGACACTGTGATACCTTATCTGGGACACACATTGAGTCTCCTCATAGTTACAAACGGAAATAGGGCCGGTAGCCAAGCCAGCTGCTGCCAGGGGCACCACGGCCTCCATGAGACCCTGTCCACTGCCAAGGTAAAAAGGGTCCCCCGGCCCCCCAGTTGCAGGCTGTAGGACTGTGCCTGGGGTTGTAGGGTTGGCGTGAGTGGGAGCAGGGGGGCATGGGGGTACCCCGGTGGGTGGGCATGCGTGGGGTTGGCCTGACGTGCATGGGGTGGAGCCGATGGGGTGGGCACGTGGCCGGGGGCGCGTGGGCTCCATGCGAGGGTGAGGAGGGTGCTGGGAGAGCCGTGTATTTTTGGCAGTTGCCTCTGGGTTTGCTGCACTCCAGGTGGCTGCAATGGGTAGAAGGGCTGGGGCTGCCCCTGCTTCCTTTGGGTTTTGCATGCAAAAATGCCCAAAGATGATGTGGTAGAACTTGTCTCATCACTTCCTGGAAGCCTTATTACTCATGTATTCACCTGAAGTGATGCCCGATTCTACAGCTCTATGTCAAATAAGAAAAACAATAAGGCTATTCTCTCTTATTTCCCCCACACACACACACACATTTTTTTTTCTTTCTTTCTTTCTTTTTTTTTTTTTTTTTTTTTTTTTTTTTCTTTTTTTCCCCAATGTAAATAATTTCATTTACAGGGGAGGTGGAAGTAGGAGAGGGCTAATGTAGAACAGGTGTTTTGATTTCATGTTACTCTTTGAAAGGCATATCTCGCCATTTGGACCCTGTATTCAGCCTTGGTTGGTAAAGAAAGTAATAATAGGAATTGTTTAGGAATTGATCAAAGAAAAACCCACCCCCTTCCTCTCCTCCCCTTTCCTGCACCGTCGATAGGATCTGGCACTCCTTGATTGTTGATGGCATAAATTTTCGGTACTTTTTAGGATCTTTTTTGGTCCTTTGCATTTTCTAAGATGCTTTAGGGGCAATGTGCGTCAGCAGCTTGTCCAGAAGCTCTGCAGGGCTGCCTTTTCCCTCCAGATTATTGCAGGGATGGGGCAAACAGAGGAGAAAATACACAGAAAATAACTCAGCCCCTGTGGTGTCGGGCTGAGTGTCCCAGATCCGCTTTTGCTACTGGGAAACTGGGAAAGCCGCACCAGAGCAGTGCAATGTTCTTTCGGAGCTCTTTTCTTCAGCTCAGCATTTGCAGCCGCCCAAGTCCGGAAAATCGTTCAATAGCAATACCTATTTATTTTCCCATTTCTGCCCTTCTCCTACCTCGGAAATCCTGAAAACCATTATTCCTACAAAGCGCAGAAGGTGGTGGAGAGTGACGGTTGGGGAAGTGGAAGGTTTGGGGTGAGCCCCACAGAGCCCGGGTGTATGGCTTCAAGGAAGGGAATCAAGGGCCGTTTTCTCCCATTTCAGGATTTCTTTTAAAATCCTTTTCTTTTTGCCGAAATAACCGCGTCTCGATGAAATTCGCATCGCCCGAATGATGCATCCCCGCCCATTCTCTAATCCCCAAATTCCTAAAGGTCGGGCTGGGATAGATGATTACATGGGAGGGGAGGAACCAATCAACCAACCAACCAATCAATCAATCAAACAAACAAACAAAAACAAAACCCACACCTTAAGAGCGGTGTTTATTGGGAATTAAAGCGGTGATTGGGGTAGAAACTTGGCGGTAGCTGCACCGACAGACCGCGCTAGTTCTGCTCGGGGTTACGAAGGCGGCTGAAACGCAAACATCTGCATCTGACTCCGGGATATAATGGATTAGGGTTCCTAAGCGTTGGTTTTAGGGGTGGATACCAAAGTTAACTAAGAGTGTTACAAGTCAATTACCCAATCTCTGCTATCTTTTGGTGTCCCGGAAGGTCCGGTTGTGACCGCGTCTCGGCGCACAGTTCTCTGCAAACCCTCCGCTCTCGTCCCTGCTGCCCGAGCTCTGGGGGTTGGGGGGGCGACGGAAGGTTATGATCGTGAGGCAGAGGTCAGTTCCCCCACCGTGCGCCCTGCGAAGCTGCCCCATCCCGCAGCAACACAGCACAAATCAGGACTGACTCAACATTGGCCACAAAGCCAAGGGAACGTACCGGCCCGTTCCTCCTTCGGCTATCCAGGTGCTTTTTGGATTCGAGAGCAGAACGGTGGGCGAGGGGCTAGGAGGGGGCTGCCTCGCCACTAACGGCGCTTTCGAAGCGGCAGGGAGCAAATCAGGAATGAAACATCTTCCCTCTGAACAGGAGAAAGCCCTGCGAAAGCTCGTCGGACACTCACAGAGCTTCTGGCCAAAGGCACGGGCGGGTTCGCTCCAGCAAGTGCAATGCGAGAGCTCCCCGGCACGGGAGGCATCCGTCTTTTAAATTACAGGGAAAGAAAAAATGCGTTCTGTCTGGAAAAGGGGGAAATTGATTCCTTTTTCTTTTTTTTTTTTTCCTCCTAACGGGAAAAGATGCTTTTAAGCTCGTTCTGAATCCGCTGTCATTTGTCACACGAGCAGCATTCGTAGCAATCCCGATTCCGGTTTTTAGCAGCGAGGCCGTGGCAGCCCGGCTCAGCGCCGGCGGATAAAAACACAATAAAATCAATTAAAATATCAAAACAAACAAACAAACCAACAAGCAAAAAACTTGACTAATATTGCCTACAAACCCTGTCTCCCACCAAAACAAGCCTTCGGTGTTTCCCCTTAACTCCCCCGAAATAGCGCACCAACCCCACAGATGTGAAGTCGGTAAAGCTGTATTTGCAGCTTGGAACAGCGATGTGGGATTTTCTCTCTGCTGTGTGTGTTATGAAGAAATCAATTTCTCTCCCATTAAACACACGCAGACACCCCGGAATTTCTTCCCTCGTTTTGAGGGGTGCTGCTTTGAAAGGAAGTACGAATTCAATCTAAAAGCCGCCGTACGCAGCCCGAACAATAGGAGCCATAAACGAGACGAGAATAAAAATGTTGTCGGGAGGCACTAAGAACCACAAACACTTTTTTTTCCCCCCCTAACCGTACAATGTGGAAACTCTTAAGGGGCGCTATCTGTAGACATCTTGCAATCACTGCTCTTCCTTGTCATCTGAAGGAGAAAGGGGAAAATATATTAAGTGAAGACACACTTTAAAATTACTTATACATTTTTAACATGCTGGCAAAGAGAACTGCCTGATAAACTCTTGCCCAGATTTCCTTCTTTTTTTTCTTTTTCTGGGGTAAATTATTTCAAGTTGTTACACATATATCTCCCCCCTCTTCCATTCCCTCTCCCCCAATTTCTTGTTCAAACTAAAGCGGGATGGGACAGAGCCGGTCCCGCAAACCCGACCATCTGCATGCAGCCACCTGAGTTGTCCCCACTTTTTAGAGAGGGGTTAAAGAAAGTGCGGGGCTTTGATTTGCTCTTTGCTTGGGGATAAATATCCGAGAACTTTCCCCGCAGCGCCCGGCTTTGCGGATGGAATCGGAACCGGCCGTACTCGGGCCGTTTCCCCGAACTCAAAACGCCCCTAACAGAATTATTTCCCTCCTAACGAATTTCCGAGCTCGGACTCCTGTGCCTGGCTGCGAAGGCTTCAGCCAACAGCGCGTTGCTGTCTGTACAGCTGCCAACTCGAAACAATTCCAGCGGCGGAGATTTGGACCGAGAATTAATAGAGCGCAGTTTTCCCACTGTGCAAACGCCCTCTGAGCCTCCAGAAATGGGATTCGCCCGGGAGAGAAGAGCGGTGCTAAAGGGAAGGGAGGGTCTGGGTGTTTATTTGCTCTGTTTTTCGTTTACCCGGGATAATCTAGCTCTATTTTTTCGTTCCTTAACAAAAATCAGGGACAGGCCCGGATTTGGGGTAGAAGGGGATTGGGGTTCTCTCCCGGAGGGGACAGCCCTTTGTGGGGTGGGAAAATCGTTTTTGCTCTGGCTCTGAAAAGCCTGGGCAGGATCCGGCCCTCCTCGAGCAGCGGGCTCCCAGCATCTTCAAACGGCGTCCATAGCACAGCCTGGGGGTAGAGGGGGGACTTTTTCCCCCTAAGTCTCTTTTAAGCTGAATTTATGTTTGTGTGATGAAATGCCCCTCTGTGTTTAACATTCCCAATGATCATTTGTTTCCTTAGCTCCATTACTCCTTTATGAGAGCGCCTTTCGCCCGGGCATGTTTAATCATAACCGCTTACGCAATATTTTCTTTGGGATAGATTCACTCAGCCTTATTACATATCAATTATTTCCTTACAACTTCGTTCCACACCAGCTGCTTTGTTATCTGGGCCTGCCACCCCCCCCCCTCCCCACGCCCCCCCCTCCGCTTGTGATGGCAGGGGAGGGAGACGTTTGTTTTTCCTATGATAAAATACTGCTAATAATAATGCAGACTGAGTGGGGGGGCGGGGTGGGGGACGAAGCCCCGCAGCCGGCCCGAGCTGCGTGCATGGTGTCCCGGGGCTGCTACGCGCTGCCGGTGGCACTTTTGTGGCCGAGGAAGGGAGCACGGGGCCGCAGCCCCCTTCGTAGCTCCCGGACACCCCACCCGAGGTGGGGCACGGGGGGTCTACCTCTTCCCCTGCCTTTGTGCAAAGCTCCGAGGAGCTGCGCCGTGCTTTGCGCCCCATTTTGGAGCCGCTCCGCGCTGCCTTGCGCCTCCCAGGCTTCGTGCTGGCGAGGAGGAGACTTTCAGCTTAACAGCTCCCCGGAGTACTTTTATCCATTCTCCTCCGATCGTCCTGCAGCCACGCTCCTGCAAAGGACATTTTGAGTCCATTTGAGCTTCCTTCCCACTCGCTTCTTGGGTTTGAAATATTTTCAGTGTAAGTTTTATCGTGATTTTACATCGTAAACACACCGCCAGACTTGGCTTCTCTCTTGCTCCTCTTTCCGCTGCTTCGGAGCTTGTCGGCTTTCCACGAGCTCTGTCCTGGAACATCCTCCCCTCGGCCCGGCCTCCCCCAGGGATGCACAGCGGCTCCGGCCCCGGGGGGTCTTTCCTTCGGGGTGGGGGGTGGGGTTGAGGGCATCAGGGAATCAAGGAATATATCCCACAGGGGGCACGGGCAGTGCTCAGTCCCTCGGCTTCCACCATTACACCCATCCCCGGCAGCTCCCATCCCCTGGTCCTCCTTCTCTGCTCCAGAATTCGTGGGGTAGCATTCTATTTCTCTTCTACAGAATCCACAACACAACTTAGACCTTTTTTTCTCTTGTTTATTTTTTCACTACTCTTTTTTCTTTTTTCAATCCCCCTCCACTGCCGAAAAGCCCAAGACACTTCAGTTAAGCTGTGCCTTTATAGGGGAAATATATATATTCCTTTATGTGAGCCATAAAGCCATGCTCAGGGAAGAACAAGGGTCCTGCATGTGTCCAGCCACGAGCAAAGTAAGGGATACAGGGGGTTGGGAACACAGCAGGAGCCAGGGCCACGCAGGAAGTGTTGGGGACCTGGGGGGTCAGCACCACGTTTCCTGGCTCTGCAGGATGGTCTCTCCATCATCTTTATGTGCACACGTATATGTGAACAGATGACTTGGCACTGGTGAAAAACAATTAAAATAATGCCTCTGCCTCTGGCCAGGCCTGTGTAAATATCGCACTCTCCCACATGCCCCCGTAGCTTTTCCTGGTGCTGCGTTACTTGATCACAAATACATAATTTGTGAGAGTGTGTGTATACACAGAGCTGCTTTGATCTCTGCGCAGAAGTGCCCCTCCCTCGCATTTGGAGGGACTGCTGCCCCGAGAACAAAAGCAGAGAATAAAAATGGTCAAGTAACACATTTTCAAATGGGAAGCGTGTGTCAGTTTCCTCGAGTGGTTCTGGCACTTGGGGTTGGGGGGGAGAAGGAAAAAAAAAAAAGAGACTTTATTGAACGTATAAATTTAAAAGTAGTTATTGGTAGAAGTTGCCTTATAAAAGGGGTCCATATAACCCACATCCATTTTTTTTTCCTGCAGTCCCCAGGCGTGTTTTCCAGCGCACCCGATCTCTTGGCAGGGCTGGCTGTGAGGAAAGGGATCGGCTGCGGTTGTGCAGGGGGAGATGTTTATTTTTCAGTCATTGTTGGCTCCCTCCCCTGGATTATTTTACTGCTGCAGATTTAAGCCCTCTACTTATTTCTGATTCTCTGGCAACACTTTCCGCAAGCGCTCCCAGCTCTGCGCTTTCTCCCTTTGCTGTGTCTCAGGGTGGTGAAATTACAGGGTATGAGGGAAATGTGTAAATTATAGGGTTTATTAAAATGTAGACGAGCACGGCTCTCTAGGCGAAACAGATGCAGGATGGCTTGAAGTCAGCCGGACTGACAAACTGCAGAGCAGGGGAATCATTAGAGGGGCATTTCCCTCAGGGAGAGAGGAAGCGGCCCCAGGGTGGTGGGAGAGGCTCTTCATAAGGGAGCCAGGTCCCCAAAGCAGGGCTGCACCCGGCTTTCTAACAGCCGGTGGGATGGGGCCTTTGTGTTTGCATCCATGGTGCTGGCATCCTGCATTGCCCCACTGCCAACCCCAGGGGGTCCCAGCAGTACCTTCCCCCTCCTCTCCCCACTCGGCCTCAAAGGCAGTGATTTATTTAGGCTAAAGTGTAATTCTCAGTTTATAGTTTGGCTTCTCTGATATTAACCTCAGCCACTTTTATGTTAGTCTTAGTGATGATGAAGGGACTTCAGGCAGCAGCAAAAAGCTCTCTGGAAGATCTTGGGGGTTTGGGTGCTGAGGAACCCTCTACTTCTGCAGACTGACAAGGAATGGGGCTGCAGTGAAAAGAAATGAAATGAAGAGAAAATCAGTCCTGAGTGAGGTGGCTCTTGTGCTGCTTCAGTTGCTCAAAGCCATTACCATTCTGCAGGAAGGCAGAAAAACACTGTCATGGCTTGTCCATACTGTCACCCTTTGGACCATCCTTGCCCCTGCATCTCCGGCAGCCCCATAGTGTAACAAGAATGTGTCATGGAGGTGACTTCTCAGTCATGAGCACTGCTTCATTCTATCCATGCCTGAGACTGCAATGTCCCCATAGTGGTGTTTACTTTCACAGAAAGCCATCAGGAAAGCAGGCTGTGCTGTGCTGGCTGCCCAGATTACAGTTTGGCATATGGCAGCAAGGATTAAAAGCAGGTAGCAAGCCAGACTGCTGGGATGTTCTCTGTGGATCCCAAATGGTCCAAGGTAAATAGTTGGAGTGCTGCTAGCTGCATTATGCTGCGCTCTCTCCTGGGTTTTACCTGCCCTGCCATGCTGAAGAGGCAGCATGTAGCCTCTGAGCTGCAGAAAATCATACCAAACTGCACATGGAAGAGTCTAGCTACTCTCTCACTCCCACAGTGTCAATCTCTGTTGTAAAAGAACCTGTACTGAGAATTTTGGAGGTGCAGTCTCATACTGATCCAATGTTTGATGTGATCAAATCTTTTCACACCGCTCTTTTTTCAATACATTTCAGGGCTGATGAGGTCGTTATTTGTTCATTTATTTTCTGTTTGTTTTGGAGGATGTCAGGTCTTGGCAGAGCAGCAAAAGCAGACAGAAAGGTTAACAAAGGAAAGCATTATTTCCTAATCCCCTCACACACTCCTGAAGAATCTGAGGCAAATAAAACACTGTAATAAAATGGTAATTAGTAGGAGCCCTCCGATAACTATTCAATTCGGGGATTTCAAGCAGCCTGACGTTTGTTTAGCGTGGTGTGTCTGTCAGTGGGGTCAGCAAGGAAAGCTGCCTTTCTCAGCCCTTCCTGCTGTACAGCTCTGGCACTTCTCTGAGCCTGTAGCCCAAAAGCTCTTCTAAATTCCAGCTGCTCTTCTTCCTCTTGCTTGGTTTCCAGGTAGTAGAGTCATATAGGATCACATAGGAAGCAGTCCTTCCCCAGCACTGGGAGTGGAAGAGGAGACAGGTCTGGGTCAGAGAGACCCGGAGAGCAGCTGGATTTTAAATAGTGAGGGTGTGAAAGGCCTCAGACCAAATAGTGGGCAAGGAGAAAGGGGGCCCATCAGCAGGGAGCAGGGCAGAGCCTCCCTACTGAGCCTTGGTCCTGCTCTGGGGAAGTCCTCTCTCCAGACAAATGTAAAAGCCACTGGGAGCTTCCTGCTCCCATTTGGTCAGCTTCCCTAGCTAACACGCCTGTGAAAGACAAGCAGATTTGCAAATGAAGGACTGTCAGCTCTCTTTTTCAGACTAGGAATGGAAGACCACAGAGGCCGGTTGGTGAATGGAAATGTGCCTAATGCAATGTGGAGAGAGCTTATGCACTCAACAGTCGTATACTCAGTGCAAATAGGGGTCTTTTTGTGCTGTTCGATATTTCAGCAAAATCTTAAGAGGAAATGAAGCAAACCTGTCTACATTTCCAGGGGGAAATGCTGAAGTTCACATGCTGAAATATCTCCCTCCACATCGTGGCTCTTTTTACATTACTTTAAATTGCGATACTGGATTTTCTGATTGCTATTTCTGGAGTGCTGTTATCATTCCTAATAGGAATCACTTTTGATTCTTAATTGCTCTTTTTATTTATTTTAATGATTTTTATTTGTTTGTTTGTTTGTTTGTTTGTTTATTGAGATAATGAGGGTGCTTCACCTGCTTCTGGAGGAAGATCTTTGTGTAAAAGTCTGTTCTTTGCCTCTGTGCTCATCTTGACTGTATGTAATACTCTCGGTGCTCTGATTTCTGATACACAAACAACATGGTGAGCGCAATGCTTGTTGCTTGTTGTGGAGTACCAAGGCAATGGAGTGGGTTCATGTGTTTGGAAACATGAGGACAGCCAGGCAGGCAGGAGCTATCATGTGTGAGGGTGATGAACAGAGCGGGGAGAACAGCAGTACCAGGCTGGGATGATGGAGGAAGGCAGGTGTCAAGTGTTGGCTCTCAGCTGCACACCAAGCTCGTGTTATTCCATGATCTAATGCCCAGGCCAGTCACCCCCTAGCACTGGGCATGGATGTTCCCTAACTAATGAACTAAACAAAGCAAAGGTGCGAGGTGAAAAGCTGCTGGTTAAAATTGTCCTGGTGGAGATGTGGCTGCTCTTGGAGGACATGTAGGCAATATTCCTGATTGATGTGACAGTCAAGAGAGGAGTGCACAGGGCTGGTTGTGTGCAGGAGGTGATGATAAGGCAGGCGAGACTTGGTGGGAGGGGATCCTGCCTTGCTACCGGGCAGGTCTGAGCTGCTGCTGTGGCATTCAAGTGGGCTTGGACAGTTGCCTGAGCTCTGCTTTGGCAGGCTGCTCTTCCTGCTGCAGACCCATCTATCAGGCTGTTCCATCCCTGTTCCAGCTTTGCCCATCCGCGTTACGTTCCAAAAGAGGAAGAAGGTCACATACCCATCCGTGTGTTCTCTCTGGTGCTGTCTGCTGTGGAATGCATTGCATTTCAACTGCCATCCCACCAAGTCCACTTTGCTGCAGTGCTTTGTGGGTTTTAAGTGTCTCAGCAGCAGAGCTGCTGCCACAACAACTTTGTGCTTCTGTGGGACAGAGGCAGCTCTGCCCAACTCTCTCCCACTGGGCTGAGGTGGGCTCTGGGGGTGTGAGGTTTGCTGTCCCAGTGCGGAGCTGATACATGGACTAAGCATGAATTCTAGATTTACAGTGATGCATATTCAAATCGCTGTATCCTCTCTGCCTAAAAATGGCTCAGACCATTGTTATCAATCTCTTCTGAAACCAGTGAGGCTTCTGCTTACTGCTGCAGCTTCAGTTCCTCTTATGGCCACTTGGGGCTTGATATCTATTTTATAGGCAAAGACAGAAAAGCCTGAAGGATTTTATTGTGTGACATGGGGTGGACGGATTGAGATGGGAATCCTGAGAATTCCCAGCCAAGGATTGGAGGAGGCGTAAATGAAGAGAGACCGAAGCAGGTTGTTTGAGTGGTGAGGGTGGGGGGGGGTGGGAGAGGGGGAGGAGGGCACTGCTGCTGGTGGGATAACAGCAAAAGTGGTCCTGGCTTTTCCATTTGAAAGGAAGAGTAAGGATGTGGAAAGGGAAGAGGTATACAAGCCCACTGTGGGAGAGCAGAGGCTGAAAGGAGGCCCCAGCATGATTTCTTCCCTTCCCACTAACTTAGAGCTTTTTCTCTATTCTGTACAGAATGTGATACTCTCTTAGGAGTGACCCCCCTGACCTCCCACCTCCTGATAGGATGGAGAGTAAGTGAGTGCAAAATAAATGGCACCAAATAGACCTTTTCAAAGAGAACAGGGGAAATAAATCAGGTTATTCTGGTGCTGCATTGACAGCATGTCAAAACAACTCTCCAAAGCGTGAAACTTGGCTGGGGAATGGTAATTCCACTGCCATGACACTTATATGCCAGATGTATGGTTTATCATCGTGTCTGTCTGTCTGTCTACCTGTCTGCCTACCTGCTGTTGCTGCACTATCCATTTTTAGGTGCAAATAAACTGTTTATGATCTTACCTCCAGATCTGGAGCAATAAGTGGGATCTAAATGGAAGAGAATTACCCAAGGAGGAAATTCTGCTAGCTTGTAGCAGTTGTTGAAACAGCAGAGCAAACTAACCTGCTGCTTGGTGCTGTGTGGGATCTGGGGCTGAATTTTACTCGTAGCAGAACTTCTCTCATTGAGCCACACAGATGTAAGGGTGGGTGGAAGGTAATACCCTAATGGGTGCTCCAGGCTAATATCACCCAGAGTACCTTCCCATTTCTGAAAAGCAGTGACAAACAGATCTAGAGCTTGTCCTGCCAGAAAACACATTGCACTGTATTCTGCTGAGACCCAGCCTGCATAACACACACCAAAAATCATGGCTCAGTAATTCTGCCAGGAAACGGAGAAATGAAATCCAAACACAGCGAACACCTCCAAAGCCTTCAGCATTGATCTGTGTTGATCAGTAAGAGCTGATGAACGAGGTGTGAGGAATAGGGCTGGGGAGCTCCACGCCCTCTCCTATGTGGTTCTCTGGACATACATGGCTGAACTTGCTGTGTGCAAGAGTCTGTGAGAGCAAATGCATTTGTGGATTTCATGCTTGCAAGCTTCATGGTTACCCCAGTGTGTGCAGAATAAAGGAGCCTTAGAAATGCTGATGAAATTAGTTAGTATACTGGAACATTCCTGTCAATTTCTATGAGTTCAGAAAACAAAAACAAAACAAAACCCTGTAAAAAGTTCTATGTCCTAGTAATTTCCAGGGCTAACAGCTGAGCTCACTTCCAGTAGTGCAGCTGCTGTAAATTTAGACTAATTAGCAGTAGTCTGAGTAATTTGGGGAGTAGTAAATGTTTTGGCATTTGCATGCTTGTTTGTTTTTCTCTTTGGAGGATTAGAGGGAATATATCTGCACTGCACATTGGGGCTGGGAGAGGGATAGGGGTTCTGTTGCTTGTTTCAGACCAGATTTCCTGGCTATGCAGCTCACGTCTGAAGACATGGAGCTGAGAACACAGTCAAGGGCTTGAGTGCACACATCCCCTGGATCCCAAAGGAATCTCAGCAGTTCTGTCCATCGGGTATTTGGTGTTGCTGGAGGCAATCTGAAACTGTCTGGGCACTCTCTTGGAGTGGAGGTCTGAGGAGCATGATGTGCTATCAGTGAATAGCAGAAACACCCAGATCAGGCAGGTGTGAGCTTCAAGGTGAAACTTCATACATAAAAATATTCTCTTTTCTTGTGCTTTATGGAGCAGGATTTTTACCCAGGCTTAAATTTAGTAACTGAACACCAGTTTGCCATGTGGGATGTCTGTATGTCACCTTCAGCCCTTGAAAATGAACAGTGCAACAGTAGCACCCACCTTACTACCTGCCTAGGATGTTGCTGCATGGATACCTTAATGACACTACCAAGAATGAACCATGTCCCCAAATACATGTCATACTGAAGGAAGCATCATGCTGTGCTACTCCACACTCTGCTTGGTTTCAAAAGTCTTGTACTTATTGAGGATGGATGTGCCCTTGTCACCTGTTCTGCAGGAGTTCTGAAGACCTGGCCAAGCTCAGAACCATGGCATTATACTCATCGTGTGTATTAGCCAAAGTTAACAGAGTGAAAAAATTGGACAGTTTAGCCTATTTGTCAAGGCTCTGTGTGCTGTATGTGGGTAAGTAAGGTATGCAACCCTACTGTTGCAGGATGTGTCTCTGAACTGAGCAAAACACCTGTTCCAGTCTCTTTGATTTGAGAGGGTTAAGCAATGGTCTAAATGTGTATCCAGTGAGGTGTGAAGGAGGAAGGCCCTGCAGTCAGCCAGTAGCAAGGCAGGAGCAGAGCCCAGCTTTTGTAATTTCCCAGTCCCAGGGCTTCCACCTTGTTTATTATTCTAATGCCCCCCATCACCTTGGTTTATAAGCATCCCACTTCAAATAAAAGAAAGAAGGGATGTCACATGTGACCGCTCCGTGTGTGACTGCCCTGCAGTTGAATGTCAGAGCCCTGCTACTGGAAGGTGAGGGGGGAGTGACAGCACAGGGAGGGACCACCTGCCTCAGTGAGCAAAGGCACTTGCAATTACAGGTGACCATGCAATAGCCGCTTAATCCAGAGGGGTCCCCAGAATATCCACTGCGTGCACTACAGACCATAAAACACTTCCCAACACCCTATAACAAATTTAAGACTGTTAGTACAAAAGACCAAAAGCCACAAAAACTCTAACATGCAGGAGAGATCAAGGGCACTGCCAGTGTCCCAGATCCCAGCAGTAGCAGGAAAATTGTTAGGTGAAAATGTCCAGATGATCTTAGGAAGTGGACTATGGCCCACCCTACAGAGGAAAGCAAGAAAACCTCACCAGTCCCTGCCAAATATGACCCGAGGGGAAATTCTTTCCTGAATACAGGCCAAAACTCAAAGTAATTGCACATGTACTCTTAAAAAATGAATTTTATTTAGGAGAAACACATTGTCATCATCATCCTGTAAACTGCGCCAAACGTATGCTAGGGACTTCCCATAGAAGTAGAAATTGAAAGGTTATTTTGTTTTATTTTGTTTGCAGCAATGCTGCCATGAGTAAGGTGCCTGCATCCCACCATGACCTGGCTAGAGGTCCCTCTGCAGGTAGCCTAGCTATCTGGCATCTCAAGCTGCTTTGTTTCTTTGCCAGGATTCCTGCACAGCTATGATACATTGAATTTATGGTTTATAGTCAGTCTCAGTTTTTGAAAGGAAGACAAAGCTTTTTGGAGGGTTTACTTGAGGTCCTGGCCTGAGGAACCCTGCTCAGGGTTGGTACATCTGCTGTAGCTTATTTTGCATAATGCAGCTGCTCTCTGCCTATGCTGAAATGCTCTGTGATACACAGGGTTTGAGAAAGTACCACTTAAACCCAGCTCACAGATACTGAAGAACTTGTTTCCCAGGGCAAATTTGCTTCTGTTTCCTGCAGGCCCAACCCAGTTGGGACCTTCTCTTTGATATGACTTTCTGCTCTCGGTTATGGCAGTAATTGGAAGGAGAGTAAGCTAGGCTGCAGCTTAATCAGAAGCTGATGTATTTTTGAGCAATTCCTAGAACATCTTACCCAAATTAGATGTTGCCAAGTCTCCAGCACTACTAATGAAGCCAGCTATGTGGTCTGGAGAGAGTCAAGAGTGAGGCTAGGAAGGGATGGATATATGCACTCTCAGCCTCTTAGATCATACCCCACCATTTTACAAATGGCCCCACAATTCTTCAAAAAATGGCTTCAAAATGCACAGAACTTGTTCAGCTTTGGAGTTTCCAAGCTACTAGCCAACTATTTAGGTACAGTGGCCTCTAGAACAAGTGGGAATTGGGGTTAATGCACCCTGTCTGTGCCCAGAGCTCACCAGCAGACTACTCTGGGGCCAGGACTGAGAGCATGGGACATGTGCTGGTCCTGTAATAAGGACACCTATGCAATAGGAAGTGCACAGACACCACCAAAACATCTCAGGAGCAACCCAATGAGCTGAGACACATCTCAGGGCTATAGGAAGCCAGTGGGGATGTAGGAATCTCCACCCAACTGACATGGAAGTGGACATCCCATCATGTCATCCCATCCCATCATGTCATCAGTGATATCCATGGGAGACAAATATTTCCAATGCTGCAGAACACTCCCTGGTGCAGCCACAGGGCAAGAAGTTGTGGTCCCAGCTGGAGACTTCCATAGGGTGAGGATGCAGTCTTGCAGCTGCAGTGCTTGCCATCAGTGAGTGCCTGCTCTGTCTGGTGTCCTCCTCTTTGCTTTGGCTTTGTCCTCAGAATGGTGGCTCATGGGCAGTGTTGTCTGCAGTTTGTGACACAGCAGCTGATGCTCCTCCAAAACCTGGTGGCAGAGAACCTGCTGAGAGCCAGGAACCTGCAGTCCCCACTCAGAGCTGGGACAGGGACAAGGATGATGACACAACAGCCCTCCCAGCCCACATCATCCAGCCCTGCTCCCACTGGCTTCCCTTTCACCCCACCACTTGTCAAGGCAAAAGTAAAAATGACAAGATTTAATGACAGTGAACCCATTACAGCTGAAGAGCCAAGTGTTGCTGAGGGAGTGTTGGCATGAATTTATTTAATAGGACAATTTTATATATATATGTATTTGGAAAGAACAGGTTAAAAGCAAAAGTCAGCGTTAAGTGAAAATGTGAGTGAAGGAAATAAAAATAGCCCAGATTGGACTAGGAGAGAAGAAGAGGGTGCACTATTTCCATTAAATGTGACATTTAAATGGAGGATGAACCTGAAAGTTTGACAGAACTGTGCACATCCCCTCAGAGTCATCTCCTACAGAGCGATGGCTGCATAGCTTTGCTCCCCATGATCACTTTCTAATTCATGTGCTCCTCACCAGCATGGGGAATGTTCAATGGAAAGAGGGACTGTGGGGTATCTTCCGATGTTTTCCAATCTGTCTCAGCTCATACAATGCACTCTGCTGCTGGAGACTTGGTTAAAGGACCTTTTTTGAAGATCCATGAAGGCAGACATGAAGGCTGGACCTGGAGTGCTCTGTGTGTGCCCACTCACTGCATGGCATGGCTGGGCCTTCACCTGTTCCCTTGGGCTTTGGGTGTGCCTCTAGTCATAGAGCATCCAAGGGAAACCTGATCTTCTCTGCTTATATCATTTCAGTGAAATCACGCATGCAAAGTCTGGAATGACAAAAGGCATAAGGACATAATTCTTTGCACTTTCTGGAGGAAAAAAAAAATAAATTAAAAAAAAAAATATATATATATATAAAACACTAATAACAAGCAAAATATTCTCCTTCCTCCTTCCTGTGATTCCAAGTGGACAGTTTGAATCAATGAGACATACTCGGACTCCAAGGAGTGGGAGCATCCTGCTGGTGCAGCTGAAGTGAAGCTGACTGGGCAGCCCCCTTTGCTCCCAGCACCCCCACACCTAGAGTGGCTGTAACCCCAACCCGCAGGCTGGGCAGGGCCCTTGGTGGCATTAATAACCCAGGGGAAGTGTTCTGCTGCTCTAGCCAGAACAGGCCTCATCGTGCATTGAGCCCCACGCCAGTCGGAGGGGTCAAGCTAATGCTGACACTGGGCCCTTTGATTGTGCTTGATTCATGTGCGTACAGCACTGGTAGGTCAGATGGGCCGTTAATTCCTCAGTTCCCTGCCCCTCTCCCCAGGAAAGAGAAGGAAAATGAGAAATAAGTTTAGTGGGTAACTTCCCAGCTTGCTTCATGGTTTGTGATGTGAGATGCCTGAGAGGTCTGGGTGGGTAGGAATGAGTGCATTTCCTTAGTGCTTTGGGGTTACTGGTTTTTGATTTGGGTTGGGTTTGCTTTTGGTTTTTGTTTTTGTTTCTGTTTGTTTGGTTGGTTCAAGTTGGGTTTTTTTCCCCCTGTAATATGAGAGGAAGTGGAGCTGCCAGCAGTGAACCAAGGCTGGTGATGCTGCTCTGGGCTGGGTAGCAGCTGTTGACCCTGACAGGGGCCGAGGGGTGCCCCAGGATGCACAAACAGAAAATGAATTTCTATTAAATAGTCTGTTTAATTTTGTATTTTAAGGATCCATTTAATTTTCATCTCGAATTTCTATTTCATCGCTGCACCCTATCAGTTGGGGGGATGGGGTTGTGCAGAAATGCATATCCTTACCCTCTGTCCACACACAACAGAGAGCCTCGGCTCTGCATGAATGCATTGGTTGTCGGGAAGGACCCAACGAGCAGCTGATGTGCTCCCCCCACCTCAGCACTAAGCGGTCTCGGGCTGAGGGGGATAATCGTGCGGGAGGGAGGTTGTGGGCCGAGGGACTGGGAGTGGGGCCGACACCCCTCAGACGGCTGAAAATAGCCGCTCTCTGGCCTGGGAAAGCCGAAGTGGGCAAATGACCAATTAGGGAATCTTTGTCAGATTCGGAAAAGCCGAGATAAGTCTCTTTTATCAGCCTATAAAAATACCACTTTCACTTATCTGTAGCTACCTATGCAGCGCAGCTGTGGGAGGAGGGGAGATGAGGGGTTAAGGCCAGGCTCGGCGGTGAGTGGGGGTTGGAAAACCGTTTTCTGCTCCAGAAGGAGTCTTCTTCCTTCCTCCTCCTCCTCCCCACAGAGAGGGACCCGCGCCCGTGGATCGGGGCCGTGGGTCTCTACCGAGGAGAGCAAATCCCTTCTCATCCCCTTCCCCTGTTTCCCGTACCTACGCTCCGGCAGGGGATGAACTCTTAGGGCAGAGCTTCCTGGCGCCGTGGCACCCACGGGCACGGGTGGGGGCGGTGCGCGAGTGGGGCGCATATGAATATAGCGGTGCGTGCATGCAGCAGTTGTCCAGGCGCATACTCTCAGGGGTATTTTTCTGTGTTTCCTACACAAATTCAGACTCTGCACCCCGGGGATAGGGGATCACCTCCCCCTCTTCCCCCCGTCTGTTCAGGCTCTAGCAGGATCGGGGCACGGATGACTCGAACGAGCTCTGCATCTGTGCTAGATCTGCCCTGAACGCATCTCCGTCTGAATACCCGCACACAAGCAGAGGATCAAGACGTAGAGAGAGTGCTAACATGCATTCCTACTGTGGGAAAACATGCTGCACTTTGATTATTTTCTCTGTGGTTTCCAGTCTATTTGGGCTGTAAGAAAAAGATCAGATACAGCGTGGAGGGGGGAACAGAAGGTCAGGCAAGTAAAGTCAAATTGATGCCCTTCTATTTTTATTTTTTTTTATTATTATTATTATTTTATTTTATTTTTTATTTCTTTTTTTTTATTTATTTTTTATTTTTTTGGAGGAGAAAGTTGGTGGAGGGAAAAGATGAGGGAAAACGCGGAGAAAACAATGGGTTTCACTCAGCCATTCTAAGCGGGCTTGCTCAGGTGGGGCCTCAGGGTGTGGGGGCCTCTGCCATCCATCGTCCTCACGAAGTGGAGACGCACAGAATGGCCCTTGCCATTTATTATTATTATTGTTGTTGTTTCTTTTTTAAGGCAGAATAAGCGGATTTGGCTGACACGGGCAAGGTGGGAGCCTCTCCACAAAGAGCCCCTCGGTCACGGATGCGGCAGTTTGCTTTAAACTTAGCCTCTGGGTCTTGGAGGTAGACTGGGGTGAAGCGCTTCTCTCTGCATCTGGGTACGCAAAGCTTTGAACAAAATATATACGTACATATGTGCGTGTGTCTTTCTGTCACCTTTCGAGGAAAAAATGACATCCCCGAGGGTGCGGGACACGGAAGCTGGCAGAGGTGAGGCAGTGCTGGTAGCGTGGGGCACGGGGAAGGGCAGCCACCAGGACAGCCTCCCTGGTCGGGTCGGTAACTTTCTCACAGATTAGCTGGAGCGGCTTGGATATTCTTTTCCAGATATATCCCCGGAGAGCAAATCTCCCCCCTCTCAGCCTTTCCCGGCTGCCGGCTCACCGTGCAGGTGAGGAGAGATGCGGTGGCAGCCGCTGCACCCCCACCCAGAGCCGTATCCCGGAGCTGGGGTAGTCACCCAGCCCTGCTTCGTCGGGAGGATCTCGCTGTCCGCGCGAAACACACATGGGATCCGCAGCTCTGTGCCCGGTTACTGGGGGAGCAGTGTGGGGCCGGTCCCAGGGGTATAAGCAGGGAATTGTTTGGGGTCCTCTGAGTGGAATAACGGGATGTTGTTGTCCCTGTGTTTGATATTTCGGGTCTTTCTATCCTGCTGTCACTCCCCGAAGGAGGGCACCGTCCCCTCCTGTCCCACTACCTAGACAGCAAGGAGAGCCGAGAGGTTTCTCTTTTAAGCACTTGGCCTAGACAAAAACTGGGGAATTCCACCCAAAATGCCTTGGAGGAGAAAACTATGGTGCTGGTGCCGGGAGGAAATGCTCAAAGGAAGAGCTCAGCTTCGGGATTTGGAGGGTCAAGGTTTTGGGATGCGCGTTCCCTAGCAGCACTGCTGTCAGCCCGCCGAATCTTGACGGGTTCTTCTCATTTTGGGATCCTGAGGGGTTTGGGTGTGTGTGGGGAGGGGGGTGGTGACAACGGAACACCTCAGGGTGTTCAGCCAGGCCGGGGCTGGAACCCCTGCAGGCATCTGGGGAGGGGGGTCGCTCTGTGGGAGCCTTCAGAAGTCATTTTAACAGCGAGTTTCTTTGGAATATGCATACATATATACACATATATTCATGATGAAAGGCTCCGCCTGGGTTGTTTCTCCCCCATCACGTTTTTATAGTAAGATTAAAGACACACTCGTTGCATTGTAGTGGTGGGTCCTTGTTTCTTTGGGTGTTTTTGTTTGTTTGTTTGTTTTTGTTTTTATTTTTCTCTTTCTTCTCCCCCCCCTCCCCCCCCCCCTTTTTAAAATTTCTCTGTCGAGTTATTTTCCTTTCCTCTCCTTTCCTTTCCTCTCACTTTATTTTCCTTTTCTTTTTTTTTTCTTCCCTCTTTTTCTTTTTCTTTCATTAATGCTCTTCGGAATAAAGCCCAAAGAAGTTCGCGTTTCTCTCGGTGCAATTAAGGGAGAAGGAGTGAGATCTTGATCGCTTCTGCTCGTTGGGATCGCTTCGGAGGTGGGGGGGCAGGCGGGCGGGAATTGATTTTAGATTTCTCTTTTATGTCGGGTCTGGTTTCTGGTGATTAAATTTCTCTCTTATGTGGACTGAACCTACGGATAACTGATTAATAACATGCCACTTGGCGCCAACACGGGGTCTCGAGGCCTTTAATCGGCAAGATGCACAAGAGAACAGAGAGAAACACAGAGCAGGACAAACTCCACCAGCTCTTTCAGCCTGCTGTTGGCGGAGGGTTTTTTTTTCTTCCTTTTTTTTTTTTTTTTTTTTTTTTTTTTTTTCATCTATTCAGTATTTCCTGCTAAACTCGTAAACTTTATTTGATTTACAGCTATTTCATGAACCTGCTTAAACTAACATGTGTTCCGTCTTGTCCTACTGAACCATAAAAAACAATCTTGGATCCAAACGATATATATATTTATATATATATTTTCCCCTGAAAGAAACGATTTATTAATGACAGAAAATAGGCACTGTCTCGAGCGATGCTGCTGCTGCCCCGGGTGCGGGTGCGGGTGCGGGTGGGGGGGGTCCGGAGTCCGGACCCGCAGATAGCGCCCGGCTCTCGGCTCGGAGGCTTTGGCGCTGAGGTTGGAGCGGATTATTTTTCCCTAAATAAAAGAAAATATTCTTTGGAAATTAATGGTTTCCAATCACGTCGTGCCTAGAATGTGTTCCCGTAGGCAGGAGATCCTGTCCCTCAGCCCTCGGCAGCTCAGTCGAGCAGGTAAACGCACACATCCGCCTCCCAAAGCAAACAGACAGGCACGGAATGAGCTAGTGTTCTCTCAAAGCTCGTTTTTCTGTGCACACAGCCACTGCTCCATCCAGACCAAACGAGACAAGCACGCATCCATCTGGGTACACGTGGAACAGGTCTAATTTTTACTGTGATATAGAGGTGCGCGTGCACGTGTCCTTGAGAGACATCGGCTTCACCAAACCCTGTGCCAATCTTAGCGGCTCTTTGCACCCAGATCCTCACCTCTGTGGGGATTAAAGGTCTCGGGAAAGCTCCGAGCAGCCCCCAGCCCCGGCAGCAGTGTACGGCCCGGCCTCACAGCCTGCAGTCCCTGGTTCTGCCCGTCCCAACCCCAACTCTCCTTCGCTCTCACAGATGCAGATTTACACGGTTACCAAGTTGGTCTCATCCAATCTTTGCCCAAAGAACAAGGGCACGGACCGGGGAGGAATGCTCTTTTTTGATGAAAGGAAATGCCCCCTTTTATCTTGTAGATGTTTTGTTGTTGTTGTTGTTGTTGTTGGTTTGGTTTGGTTTGGTTTGGTTTTTTGTTTCGCTTAACGTGAGCTGAAGAAAACAAACCAAACTTTTCAGGAGCTGTTTAGCCGCTTATCTGCATTTTTACTGTGAGGACAGTGCGTATTTCTGGGATGCCCGGGGCAGACGCTCGGAGACGGGTTACAGCCGTAGGGGCTGGGAATGAGAAAGGAAACGGGGCTGAGTCTTGAGCCTGGGAGTGGGGTTGGCAATGGGGCTGGGAGAAGGTCACGAAATTTGTGAGGTTCGGTTAAGGTGAAGGATGTGGTCGTGACGGCTCTGCCAGAATTGTCTGAGTTTTCGCTGTGCGGGGCAGGGGCAGGGGAAGGGGAAAGAAGAGGAACGAGGGGAGAGGGGGGGTGGAGGGGGGAAAGAAGATGGGGGAAAAAAAAAAAAAAAAGAAAAGCGAGAAAAGGAGAAAAGACGGAGAGAGGGATTGGAAAGGAGTAAAATGAGAAAGAAAAAAAATAGGAAGGAAGTCAGGGAGGAAGCAGGCAGGGGACTGCGCGGCGCTGGGGGTCGATTCCCTCGGGAGGTGGCCTTGGGACAAAGGAGGGGACAACTGAAAATCGCAGGTGCCCCTCGGGCAGAGGATGGGAACAACCACTCGGCTCGGGCCCCTCTGCCCACCCCAGCCGCAGCTCAAGGTCACTGCAAGATCACTATCAGGGAGAGGCAAGGGGCGCTGAAAACTTTCCCCCTCTTGCCCCTTTAGCTTTCTTCCCAGGGTGACAGCGAGGCCTTATCTTCTTTTATTTTCTCCTTCGGCCGGAGATAAAGTACTGATTGACACCCTGTTTGGCAATGGCAGATTAGCGGCTCTATTCCGGCATCAGTAACTCTCTCCGCTCCATCGGGAGCCATCGACTGGGGCAAGGAAGGGATCATGGGGCACTCTGTGCCTCGAAGTCACCGGGGGTGGCCACAGTCAGAAGGGGGAATGGAAGGGGAAACCCAATGGCCCCTCACCTGAGCAGCACTATGCCCAGAAGAAAAGCTGAGAAGAGAGCTTTGCAACTCTGCCTCTGCCCGTTATGTTTCCTTCCCGTCACTGCTTTAAAGTCTGCAGTTCTCCTGGGAAATGAATGGGCTGTGCGCGCTCTCGTGCGCGCGCGCGTGTGAATGTGAGTGTGTTGTTTTTTAACTGCAAGTTTTTTGTTTGTTTGTTTGTTTTCTGGTTGTTTTTATTTGTTTGTTAGTTTTAAAGTTACGAGAAAGACGGAAGGACAGAGAAACCGCCGACTTTTAAAGACAAATGGTGTTCACCTGCAGCTGCAAAACGTAAAACAAAAAAGCTCGATATCTACTAAGGAGAGGTAGAATTGTAGAGCACTAAATGCGGGGTTTTAGCGATGGAAATACTGACACGGAGAGAACTGTACTGGAATTACTTTGAGACTAATACTGTTAAACCCTCTAATCGATAAAGGGCGTCGCTGCCCTGGCACTATAAGGGAAAAAAAATAATAGTGAATTGATGAAAGAATTTCCAAAGAGGGTGAAAGAAAAGGAAAAAGAATATTCTTGCTATGGGAGAGCTAAATCTATGGGAAGAGAAAAAAAAGAAGTGCTCGCTTTCTATGGGCTCCGGGCTCCTAGCGGAGCGTTGCCGGCCCCGAGAGCGGTCTCTTCCGAGCAGCGGCCGAACGAGGGGGCCGATCTCTGTGCTACCGCCGACCCCAGAAGCGGTGTTTTTAAGGGTGTGTTTAGGGGTGGGGGCAGCGAGTTCGTGGTCGGTACTATTTCTTATTGCCAACACTTCGACCCCACTGCGAGCCGGCACCCCGGCCACCCCCCTCCCTCCACCTCTCCTGGGTAAAACCCGCAAGGAGAAACCTCCAGGGCAGCGAGCGGGTGGGGGGCTGTGGCCATGCGGCCCCACCGTGCGTGGGTTCCTCCGGGCAGGAAGGCGGGGGCCGACCTTGCTGTCCACATCGCAGAGAGGAGCCGCAGCCACACGCGTCCCCGCGCACGCAGGTAAGTGGCTGCGGGGCGGGCGCCGCAGGATGTGGTGTAGGAGCCTATGGAGTATGTCCATTTGTACGCGGCCGTGCCTTTGGGTGTGCAAGGGTTTGCACGCACCCGGCGGAGAGATCGGTGCTAACGCTCTGCTGAAGTTGGGGGCGGATTTATGCCTGCGCGCACCAAAAACGTGGGCGTAAAGTATGGAGGAGGATGTAAATAGTCACGGGTGTGTGTAACGGAGGGGGCCCGAGTGTGAGTGTGCGAGTGTGCACGACCATCTCGATATTTGCACACTCACAAAGTGCACGTTTTTGTTATGTGTGGTCTATGCAGACAGGACTCTCAAATATTCACCCACCTCTGGAGCTCAGGCGCACTCCACGCGCAGTGTGCACCCACGCCATTTGCACAAGGCATCGCGTGCACACGTGTTTTTGCAAAAGGCACGTGTTTTCACACTCATCTGCGCACACCCACCTATAAGCACGTGTGTGGATTTCCCTTTGCGAGCTGTCCTAAAGAAGTGCGTTCCAAAGCGCACTGTCTTCCTTGGGCTATCAGGGAGCCCAGCATCCCGCTGGGGTTCGGGTTTTGTTGTTGTTTTTTGGCTTTTTTTTTTTTTGGTGTTTTTTTGTTTTTGTTTCTGGTTTTGGTTTTGCGGAGTGACATGGAACTTCTCTTCCCCGCCCCCCCGGTTGTCATCCTCACTGCTGTCTTTTGCTGAGGCCTGGAGGTCTGCAGGGCTGGGAATGGGGTAGGGAGCAGCTAGAGGGAATGGTGGAGGAGAAGCAGCAGGGATATGCAGCCGAAGCTGTTCTGGGGGGGAAAGCTGCCCGCAGCCCCTCGGCCGGAGCTGCCTAGGGCCCTGCTGGGAACACTTACCGAGTCCTGAAGCAACTTCTCGCTCTTTCTTAGGTGATGCTCGTTCTTTTTCTTCTTCTCCCTATTTCTCCTCCTCCTTCTCTCTCTTCCCGCTGGAGGAAACAACGGTTGAGCATCTTTGGCGAAATCTCTGCCCCGAGTGCATCACGAAACCTGCGCAGGTTAAGGGAGAGATAGGAGAGGGGAAGAGGGCTGTGGGAGCGACTGTTCTTCTGCAGACACTGGCTGCACTAGGAGGCATTTGGGGGGTTTGGGGCTTTTCTTTCTTTTCTTTTATTGTTATTATTATTTATTTTTAACTTGTCAATCTCGTTTGGCAAATAACCGCCTCGACTTCCTATTATTATTATTATTATTATTATTATTATTTAGATCAGAGTAAATAACTGGTTCCTGAAGCATACTTGAATCTGTGCAAATAACCAGGTTATCATTTACTATATATAGCCCAGAGTGGTTGCTTTCAGAGGCGCCTGAACATTCATTTGACAAGTTTCTCTCCAACAATGTTATTATTATTATTATTTATTATTATTAGTTGATTTCCTTAAAAATGAAGCTAAGTAGTGCCAGGACCGCTGGATTAAGTTAAGCTGCTCCTGGTGAGGCGGGAGCTTTGCTACTCTTTTCCCTCTTTTCCATTCCAAGAGTGGGTTTTCCCGGAGTTTCCAGCTACTCTGTGCTCTCTTTGGTGATGCACACTAGAATAGAACACACACTGCCTCACACCCACGTATATACTTGTGCGTGCATTGTGTTATATATTCGTGTCTCTACATACACATGCAGGCACGCAGCCTCGGTATATTTTGCATAAAGTCGAATGGCTTCTTAGGAGGGGGAAAAAAATAGAAAAGAAAAAAAGAAAAAAAAAAAAAAAAAAAAAAAAAGGAAAGAAAAAAGAACGAAAAAAAAGAAACACCCCACAGGAATCTCACTGATAGGGCTTTAAAAGAGGAGAATAATACAAATTAACCTTCCATTACTGCTGCAGTCAACCATGACAGAATAGGCCAGTTGCGTGGTTGGTGACGTCTCCGTGTCCTATAGGAGCAAAGCTCGTGAGATAGCAGCTATCGCCTTGAACTCTCTTTATTTTATTGGAGTATGGCTGGTAATAAACAGTAATATTTAATTTGTCTGAGACCACAAATCGGCTTCTAGCTGGAAGGCTCCCTCGCCTTGACATTACAGTCCTAGAGAGCCTGGGCTTGCGCTCCTTTTTCCCAGCAATTTTTTTTCCTTCTTCTTCACCCCCCAACCTGCAGACGGAAATAAATTCGATTTATTTGCATCGTTTTCAGCTTGTCTTCGAGGTGTTTGCGAGCCTCTTTGGCGCTACAGAGGTGAGTGCGCGACCCGCTCCAGTAGCGTTCCCCGGGCGGCAGCCGTGCTCGAGGGCGCTTCTGCAAACTTCGAGATTTCCACTTTTGCCTTCTTTTTGGCTAGGGGAGGGGAGGGTCGCGTTCTCCTCCACTACGAGCTGTGAACAATCTTTTTCCCCGATGTAAGCGATCTTTTACCTCGTTGCTTGAACATATTTTAATGAAGTAATAATTAATAATATTGAGAAAGATTCTCCTCTGGCTTGCTTTTAGCAGGGGCGCATTCCCAACAGCCGCGTCCCCCCGCTTCGTCCAGGCTTTCCCGCAGCCCGGCCGAGCTCTGCTGCTTGTATTTCTCTCTCCGTGGCTGTGGGAGGGAAGCCTTGGCCGTGCCCGCTCTCTCCCAGGCCGAGGCCGGAGCGGTCGCGGCACCGAGCGGAAGGACGACGAGATTTATTCGCTCGTTTATTTGTGTTTGGAAGGGCTCCTCGGCTCTCTCCCCTCTAAAAATAATGAAAGACGGGACAAGCTTTGTTCTGTTTGTTTAAGTACCACTCGCTGGTTAATTCTCCGCGGCTACAAGTGCAGTTATTTTATTATTCTGATTTGCAACCGTTTACAGTTCGCTGTTTCTCCTCGGTAGCTGTCGGACTGCACGCCCTGGGTGGGGGGTGGGGGGGGCTTTGGGAGATGCCAAGCTACACCCACACACGCCCCCCCGGCCGCTCACCCCCCGGACTTTTCGCCCGCTGCTTTCTCCTGCAACTCGCAGAGGTTGCGGCGTCCCCGAGCCCCGCGGAGCTGAGCAGCGCTGTGGCTCTGCTGAAACTTCCTCGAAATGCAAAAGGAACGGTCGAGAGGCAGAAAAGGGTCGAGGTTTGGGGGGCGGGGGGGGGGGGGGGGGGGGGAGAGTTGGAAGTGGTGTAGAGCAAATGGGAGGGGGTGGAAGAAGGAAGAAGGTGGGCAGAACAGATCTAAACCATGCAATTTATTCCGGGTCTTATCAAAAATCCGAGTCGCCAATCTGGTTCTCTTCAGGCTGCAGAATGCCACAGGAAGGCTGTTTACCCTGCGCTGACCTATTCAACTTTACCCTCAAAATAATACATTAAAAGGAGAGCGAGAAGGGAGAGGAGGAAGACGCAGATAAAGCCACGTCCCCTCTCCTCGCTGACGGTTTGATTATTTGAGCAGAGCGGAGACTGTGGGGCTGCGTGCCCCGGCCGGCAGCGGCGAGGCGTGGGGGAGAGGATGGAGAGAGGGGCTCGGGGGGATGACACGAACTGCAGGGTTAGCCTTGGTGGGTTTAGTCCCTCTCCGTCGTGTTCCATCCCTTTTCCCAGGTTATACCGAGTAGCGTCCACTTTAGATCTCTTCCACTCCCTCCTCCCCCCCCGGAATTTTATTATTATTATTTTTTTTAGAGGCCTCTGCGAGTAAAGATTGAGATGGGTTCTCATCCACACCTCTGGGCAGCCTCTGAGAGTTGGGGGGGGGGGGGGGGACGACGGGGACGGGGATGGTGTGAGGTTAGCGGAGCCAGCGATTTATTTAAAGGGGTGAGGGGGAAGGGGGATATTCCCAGGCGCTGTATTTTCTCTTTGGTTGGGAGAGATGGATGGAGGAGGGAGGGAAGGAGGTAAGGCAGAGGGGGAGGGCTGCTGGGGAGTTTGGCGATTGTCTTTTGCCTTGTTCTTGTTTGCCGGCCAGAAAAATAGGCTGGAAAAGGAGGTTTGGGGGGGAGGGGGCGGGCGGGAGGGCTGGGTGAGGGAGTCTCTCCGGAGCAGGATCCCAGCTGGTTGGGCAGCGGGTCCCGGCACTTGGCGAGCGGAGCTGGACGAGCCCACGTCCCCTCCGCGCTCCGCTCCGCACCTCGCGCCCTGCTCCGCGCAGCACCGCGGTAACACCGCGCTGCGAACCTGCCTCGAGAGGCCTCTGCCAGCCCTCCCGGAACTTTTTTTTCCCCCTTTTTTCTTTTCGAAGGGGGTGCCGTTGGCTTTTTTTTTTTCCTCTCTCTCGTCCTCTCCCCCTCCTCTTTTTTTTTTTTTTTTTTTTTTTTTTTTTTTTTTTTAATTTTATTATTATTATTTTTAATTATTTTGAAGGGGAAAAGAAAGAGTAGGGTGGGGAAAAAGTGCATCTTCCAGATCAGGCTGAGAAAAGGGTGGGGGTGGGGGCTTTATCTTGGTCTCAGGATCCTTTCTGGTGCGTCTGACAACCTGGAAGTGTTTGGAGAGAGCAGGAGAGAGAGAGAGAGAAAGAGAGAGAGAGGGAGAGAGGCAGGCAGGCGGCTTGCGTTGGATAGAGCTTTTTCTTCCAGGCTGGGTTTTCACATGCTGATCCGCAAATAAATAAATAAAAGGAAATATGCACACGAGAAGCCTGATCCCATTGTAATTTCCATTGCCAAGGGGGAAAATATACACATACATATATATATGGAGATGCGTTGATTGCATGGAATTCAACAAGCAAGGTAACAGCTTTTCCATTGCCATGTATGTCCGTCGGTGTCTGTAATGCGTGTGCGCGTGTGCGACAGAGAGAGAGCGAAAGTGGCTATCCGGGGTCATTGTAAGACACAAACTGTCTTTGCCGAGGAACGGCGAGGCCTCGGGAGACGCGGAATGCGGGGGGGTGGGGGGGGTCGCTCCCCGGGGCTCCACGACTGTGTGCAGGGCTGGGGGGAAGCCGGGGGGCGAGGGGCGCAGCGAGAGCAGTCTGGAACAAAAGGAGAGGGTGGGCTGGGTTTCCTTTATTTTTTCTTTATATAGATATATATACATATATATACTGTGAACCAGCTCGGTGCTACTTTAGCGAAGCGGGATGCGTTTTTCATACGGCCATCGCGGCCTGGTTCTGTCAAGCTCCATTTCTTCTCAGAAGCTCTTTAAAGGGGAAAAAAAAAAAAAAAAAAAAAAAAAAAAAAAGAGAGAGAAAAAAATCAGAAGCAGTAGCTCTCCAATTGCTCTTAGTTGCCGGGTTATACATATATATATATATATATATATATTGCCACCGTCACCTCTCGGTTTATTATTATTATTTTTTTAATCTGCTTAATTATACCCCGACCCGCCGACACAGGGAGTGGGGCTCGTGCCCTACGCTGCCATATCTGGGTCCCTCTTTGTTTTAATAAACGTGCCTTCCCCCCCCCCCCCCCCCCCCCAACCCTCCTCCTAACTTACCGGCTCAAGGGGAAGAATAGATCCTCGCTGGAGGGGGATCGATTCAAAATGGGTAGTGGGGGTTTCCGAGGCTGTAGTAAAAGGAGGGGGGGGAGAATATTAAAAAAACAACCTCAGACAGATCAGGGGAAAAAAAAAAATAAGAAAAAGAAAAGAGGAGGAGTGGAAGAAAAACCCCTTACGGTCTGTGGCTCGACAGCTTTGGGGCTGCACTCGGTGTCTGCGGGTTCCCGGCCGCGCAGTCCCTACCGGGTGCGGTTCTCCTGCCCCGCGCTGTGGGATGGGAGCGGTGGGGAACTTGTGTGTGTGTGTGCTGGGGGGGGCACGGGGCCTTTCTGTCAGTGATCTTAAGCTCCGGAGGTGCGGACCCGCAATCCCTTTGCTTTTTTGTCCTTTTAAATTATATATACGTGTATGTATATATTACCCACCACTAGCAGGGAAGAGCATTTTCTCCCCCTCCTTTCCACTCCCAATTTTCCTCTGCATTTAAAGGAGAATTGCCTTTATTATGTTTACTTTTAAAGGCTTTTAAATATTGTTGCAGGGATAACGACGGCTCATTTCAAACCGTTCTCATGTACTTAAAACCAGTATTGTCTCCATATGCTTGGCCTTTCAAAACCGAATCCTCTTCTTTGAAACACGCGAGAGAGGTTTTTCAAAAGCTATTAAAACTCCGAACTCCTCAAAACATAAGAAAAAAAGAACTACTATCAGATCATTCCATTTATTTTTTATTGTTTATTTATTTATTTTATTTATGATTATTTTCCCTGTTTGGAACTTTTACCATTCCTGATAGAGCCCTCAAAGCTCCACCGCCTTTAAAACTCGCTCTTGTTGCTCGCATCAGATGTAAGCGGCGGATTTCTCAGGCGCTGCCGGTGCAGTTTTACTCCCGTTAGGGCTCAGCTCATTGCATGCGTAGTCCATGCGCGCGTTACTTTGCACCATATCGGATTGATTCACACTTTTTAGTTTTTTTTTTAATCGTGTCGTCCGTCCATTCCCGCTTGATTTGCAGCTGTTCGGAACAGCGTTTTGACTTTGGGGTTTTGGAGGATGGATAAAATACTTGTTTTATTTTATTTTGGCGGAAAGGTCGCGCTTCGCGAGGGTGCACGAAGTTGAATTTTCTTTGAAATTGGGGTTATATAAACGGCGTCACGTGGCGGTGGCATTTGCCTGCTGGAAAGAGGATCCCACCTCTCGGGGAGGACGGGGGGATCTTCCAGTCTACCCGGCCGAAGAAAGCCCATTATCGGCCCTAGAGATGGGGAGACCCAACTCCCCCCTTTCCACCCCCCCCCCGGAGACGCCCCACCTCGTGTCCACGCGTGTGCTGAGCGGTTCTGTCCCGCGGCAAGGTGCCCCGTATGCGCTGCCGGGCAGACTGCGGGAAGGCGGCTGCTTACCTTGTCCAAAAGATGCATTTAATAATACCGCCTCCCCTCGTCCCATCCCCCACCTCCAAATCCTATCATCCCTTGCGGGCTGGGATAATAAATAAGTCTTTATTTCTCCCTCTCCAGAAGTTAAAGGGCCTCGTTCCCTCCCCGGGCTGCTGGAAGTGAGTTGCGGGCAGCGCTGCTTCGCCTTCCCGCCCTGCCCAGTGCCGGGCTCAGTGCATGTGTGTAGTTAGATGTATATATATTTGATTGAGTGTCAGACTTATGTGCCTCTTATCTCTGCTCTCTCCCCGATGTGTGCCTGCAGTGGGGGATTCAGCAAAGGAAGCTCGTAACATGGCGGACACCGAGGAAGGCTTTGGACTCCCGAGCACGCCAGCTGACTCGGAGGCCAAGGAGCTGCAGGCTGAGGCCAAGCAAGATCCCCAGCTGGGGACCACCAGCAAGGCCCCCACCTCTCCACAGGCAGCCTTCACCCAGCAGGTAAGGACCCGGCCGCAGCCCCCCTTCTCTTTTGTCCGCCTCTCTCCTTTTTTTGGCCATTTTTCTGTGTTTTTCCCCCAATCCCAGCTGTAGTTCTGCTTCTGAGCTGGGCAGGAATGAGTCATTTTAGGCCTCACGGGAAGGAAAGCTTTCGACTGATGGTTGAAAGGGTGGTGGGCTCTTTCCTGCTTTGCATTTCTTTGCGGTGTGTTTGATTGCTGGAGGGACATGCAGGGAAAAATCACTGCGAATGTCACAGGGAGGGACCCGCTTGTGCAAAGCCAGGCATGCACAGTCCGTACTTGAGTGTACGTGCACATGCAGACACACACTCAGATAGCTGTGTATTTTCTATGTGCCTGTGTGGATTTGTTTAAGATATATATGAACATATATATGCATAAAAATGTACATGTGAATGCATTCTGCCTGTGTAATCGGCTACACACAGCTCTACCTGCACCCGCACATCCCATGACATGCCATGGGTGTCACACCTGGGCACACCGCAGCCAAATATGGGCACACCTGGTGTCCCCCCTCACATCTCCACTAAGTCTCATTCAGTGAACCCCCACGAGTCGCAGTTACACACGTGGACTCACCAGCGGGCCCCACCAAGCTGTGGTCCCCACACTGTTGAGGAGGACAGGACCGGACCGCAGAGCTGGGCTGAAAGCAGTGCTCAGAAACGACCCCGGAGCTCAATGCTGGGGAGTAGGGCTTCGCCGGGATCTTTAGGTGGCCACAGGTAAATCTCCGAGACGAGAAACCACGGCCCCACGGTTTTCTGCTCTATTATTGTTAGGGGGGTATGTGTGCTCGGTTTAGGGGTTCTGCCGGGCTATGGTGAGGCCGAGGGTCTCCCTCACACTCCACTCCGAGCAATACCTCTGGACCGAGCTAAAAAGATGAGCACCAAGGTGTGTGGGAATTGCAGCCATTGGGCCTCAGCCTGCAGAAGCGGGTGTAAATCACTCATCATCAGAAGGATATGAATCTCCTCCAGCCGCCTCCCGATCGCAGCACGGGGGGATTTCTCCCAGCTATCTCCAGCCGTCCGTCCCTCCCCGCTCCCGCAGCACTGGGGCCCGCGGGATCTTGCGCTGCCCGGGAAGCCTTCCCCGCTCTTCGGCCCCACCGTCCGGCTGCTTCCCTCCCCGGTTTTGCCTCCTCGGGGCTCAGTGCTCACGGCTCTGCCTTCCTCCTTTGCAGGGCATGGAGGGGATCAAAGTGTTTTTGCACGAGCGGGAGCTGTGGCTGAAATTTCATGAGGTGGGGACGGAGATGATCATAACAAAGGCTGGAAGGTAAGAAGCAGCCTCAGTGCAGCGGGGGGAGGCGGCTGCACGCCCTTTGTGTCCGTGGGGCAGAATCTTCCTCCATCCTCCGCGTTTGCGGGGAGAATTTTGCACAGATACACATCTTGAGCTTCTCCACGCGTGTTCGTGCGCTTGGGGAGTGCGTGCCCACCGTGGAACGGAGGTGCCCGTCCTCAGCCCCGCTGCTGCCCGGGGCTCCGTGACACCCCTGCGAGGATGGATTGAGAAGAAATTGTTTCTTCTGGCTCCTTTCTTAACCAGAACAGTTGGATCGTTAATCCCAATTTCAGGCCTTTGGAAACCTTCCAGGCAAGCTCCGAATTGCAGCCACTTGGCCAAAAGCTGACCTTGTTTAGAGCCGTTCTCTGGGAGATCTCGTTAATATTACCTATTACCATTATTTTTAACTAAAGGAGCTGCTCTGTCCTTCCGCGATTTTGGAAAGCTTTTTTTTTTTCCCTCCCCCCAGAACTTTCTAATTTCTTATGCGTTCACTGAGGCGAGTATATGCGGAACACCCACACCATCCCATTTAAAATTATATGTGGTCTTAAGCTACTGTTTATATACCGATAGCGTAGCAGTTTAGATGCATAAATAGATGTGCCCGCAAATAAATAGCACGCATGTCTAACCGCGTCCAGATACACATTTCTATATGTGTGTGCTCGCCTGCGTGGGTGTGTAGAAAAATATACAGCCTCGCAAATCCAGCTTTATTGGGACTGTGCATAATGGATTCCATGGCCGGCTTAGTAAATCCGATCCACAGATACTTGTATATGTACGCGGATGGATTTGAGTGCGTTTGAGGTTATTTAGCATTATCCTCACTGTTAGTGTATTTGAGGGCTGTTCAAGGGAGACCCAGCGGAACGATCTCTGCAGTCCCACCTGCGAGCTCGGGACTCTTTTCTCTACGATTTGAAACGAACTGCCCTACCTGGTGCTGCCCGAGACTCGGTGTGGAAGGGAAAACGCCTCCCTCAAAGAAAGAATGGCAGAGTTAGAAGGCGAAGGCACAGTAAGAAACGCCAAGTCAGACTTTCATTTTGCTCCGTCATCTGGTATTTGTTGTGGTCTTCCAAAATTTGCCTGGAGAGGGAGAAAAATAAGTAGAGCTGGCTGCAGACAGCGCTGCGAGTGGGTCTGTCTCACAGCTCGCCTTGCTCTGCTGCTGGAAAGGGCAACCTGTGCGGGAAATGAGCGACAGCGGAGCTGCTGTCAGCACCGTCCCTCCACCTCCAGACCCTGCGGGGACACGGGCTGCGGGCTGCCTCGGGACACGGGAGCTCAGCGAAGAAAAGCAGATTTTTTTTCTTGTCTTTTTTTTCCTCTCAGAAAGCAGCGCAATGAGGGAGACGGACATAAACCACCTTGCTGAGATTGCAAACAAATAGCGTAACTCATAGGAACGTCTTCTGGAGAGCTATAAAACAGACATTCATAGAGCGGGGTGTTTAGGGGAAAGTGCATGCAGCACCGGGGAAGACACAGGATAGTTGTTCTTCTGCATGGAATTCTTCATGCTCATTGCTGGAGAAGCCCGGGGTAGCG
This sequence comes from Excalfactoria chinensis, assembly GCF_039878825.1. NCBI lineage: Eukaryota > Metazoa > Chordata > Aves > Galliformes > Phasianidae > Excalfactoria > Excalfactoria chinensis. Next base: position 418,687 of record NC_092840.1, on the reverse strand, counting down.
CCATAGCCGATCAGGTGTTTGTGGTGGACGCGCAGATCCGCGTTCGTGTGGAATTAAGTTTCTTCTCCCTCAATCTACCCCCATAGCCCCCTCTCGGTCACCGGCCTCCCCCCTTCATCTCTTACCACGTGGATTTACACCCAGATGCCCTATTGCACAGATAAGAACCCGAGCCCCGGAGAAGTGCGCAGTATTTTTAGAGGTGTGGGGCTTTTTGTTTATGCGCGTTTTAAGTCAAGGGCTACGTTTTTAGCTGCTTTATTTTTAAATATTTGGAAAGCTCAAACTAAAATAACACCAGTGTTTTAAGTCCCTGCCTTGCAGTAATGGAAACTATTTCGAAAAGCCGCTGTCCTCAGTGTTTATCAGCGCGTTTCCAAGTATTTGTCAGGTGCGTTTGCTGATGTCTCTGTATGCGCGTCCTCGGTGCTACACCTGAGCTCGTGTGTTCTTTCAGCATCTGAACGCAGAACAGTTGATACACACGGGAGCTTTGGAGAAACGTGCATATTTTAAACACGTACCTTCGCAGAAATATATATATATATATTCACTTTTTCACCTTTTTTTTTTTTTTTTCTATTTTTTTTCTTTTTTTTGGCATATTTCCTCTACTGTTCCAACAGTTTAAGCAAACAGGAAAGTAAGTTGCTTCCAAAGGATCTCGTGGCCAGATCTGTTTAAATTTTTATTTTAATTATTTTTTAAATTATTATTATTTTTTTTAAGAATCGAAGCATTGGTGAAAGAAACGATAATAAATAGGTGAATTGAGGAGTAGGTGAAGAAACCAACCCGCTGGGATCGCAACTACGATTCCGCCTCACAAAGTCCTCTGTCCCCCCACGCACCCCCCCGGCCCGTGCAGTATGTGCCCCCGCCTGGCTGCGGGGCCCCTCCACCTTCTGACAAACCACACGCAACTCACAGATCCACCCTGGGAAACTTTCTCTCCTTTGCTTTTATATTTACACACTTCTTTCTTTTATAGGCGTATGTTTCCCAGTTACAAAGTGAAGGTCACTGGACTCAATCCAAAAACGAAATACATACTGTTGATGGATATTGTACCAGCGGATGACCACAGATACAAATTTGCAGATAATAAATGGTACGCACGCAGGGAGGGGGGGGGAACGGGAGGGAGTGCTGATTCGTGTCGGGCTGCCCGACCCTGACGGCATAGGGTGGGAGATGCTATTGGCTGCTGGGCTGAACCTGAGGGTTTCGGGACGCACCTCTGCGGAAGAACACAGAAAAAAATCCAAAGGAATAAAGGAGAGAGCCAATATGTTGCAATTAGCGAACAATACCTGTAATCCAGTTTAACGATGAGATCGTTGGCTACCATGGTGCCGCTTCAGGCTGCAGCGTCTCCGGGAGGGGAGATGCTGAAAGATGAATACGAGATGTTTTCTTATTTTCTTTGCTCCTGGTTTGGGTGTCCGTAGTTGGGAAGGATGGGGTTAAAAGGGGAAACGGCCATCTCGACGGGAAAAATGCCAAAGATCTCCATTAATTCTCCACGCACTGTGTGTGTCCGTAAACGTCTTTTTTTTTTTGTTGTTTTTGTTTTTGTTTTTTGTTTTTTTGTTTTTCCGAAGACCGCCGGGCACCACGGTGCTGGGGGCAGGAGGGGGGACCCCACGGGTGGGAGCTCAGCGCCTCTGTCCCACGCAGGTCCGTGACTGGGAAGGCAGAGCCGGCCATGCCCGGACGTCTCTACGTGCACCCCGACTCCCCTGCTACCGGAGCCCATTGGATGCGGCAGTTGGTTTCCTTCCAGAAGCTCAAGCTCACCAACAACCACCTCGACCCCTTCGGACATGTGAGTACCGGGGCCGGGGGAAGCGGATCCGAGCTTCAAAGGGCGACCGCGGGGTTCCGCGCAACCTTGTCCCTGCGAGTGACATCGCACTGCCAGAGCCACCGAACTTATAGTCTAAATCCACTATCTGGGTGGGGAATTACCTTCTCCCCTGGTAAGACGGGATAAGCCCCAATGATGACCTCCCCTCCCGCTCCCTCCCCCCACCCCCCCCCAAAAAAGAGGATACATAGCCCATTTTTTAAAGATTTGTTTCACAGCACTGCGTGGGAACTGATTACAGACATCAGTGCCTGGCTTCAGTGATGCTTTAACTACCTGGTTTTAACCCGAAGGGGGGTCTGAGAGCCTTAAAATCTGCTCATAGCTTCCATGAATTTGGCTAAAAGATACAAATCAATCAGGCATCATTATTCGAGGAAACAGGACCTAAAGCCACGTGGATCTCTCGATCCGAAAAGAAAAAAAAAAAAAAAGAAAAAAAAAGAAAAAATAGAAAAAAAAAGAAAAAGCCAAATCCCACCAACCATTGTTGGACCCAAGGGGCCATGTTAGCTTGTGTGAATTCTGCAGCCAGCAGCAGCCCACCTTCGGAGGTCTGCAAAGGCATGGGTTTCTCTGAGCAAACCCACATATGTGTCCATGAATTATAAATATATATCTCTATAAAAAAATATATAATTACTTAAGCGAGTATATGAATCCAGATCCCAACATCCTTTTCCAAGAGTGCATTTTTCTCCAGTCTCATTTCAACACTTCAGTTTCACTTAATTTTTTTTTTCCACCTTCTTCTTCTTTCTATTTTCCCTGTTTAACGCCGAAAAACTCGTGTTCCTAAATCCTGTTCGGTGGGGGGAAGGGGGCTGAACCAGCCCCCAGTGCACCTGAGAGCTGAGCATCACTGTCCAAGCCATGCTTTCGCTCTCCAATTCAGGGTTGTTGGTTTATTTGTTTATCTTTTTCCCTTTGGACACAAATTAAGATGCTTGCAAGAGCTGCTGACATTATTATTTTTTTTTCTGGAGGGGGGCGATTTTGGGGGGTATCCGGCCGGGTCCAGGGGCCAGGCACTTCCAGCTGCGAGCAGGCGGCTCTTGGGAGGAGTCCCTGCAAGTAGAGCCGGGCCGCTGGGACAATAGAGAGACTTCAGAGGCGGAGCTGCACCGGGAGTCTCTCAATTAGAGTCGCGGTAATGAAATTAAAAACCATTAGATCGTTCACCGTTGATGTCTACGGCTTTCCCGGATGTCAAAGCAATTTGCCTAAACCCCCGGGACGGGGGAGGCGGCAAGGCGGTCGGGGTCTGGCGTTGGGGCGCGCTGCGTCTCGCTGTCGCCAGGGTCCGGTCATTATCGGCGCGAGTTCCCTCCCCCCCCTCCCCACCGTCCCCATCCCCGCCACTGCCCCCGGAGATTAACCCAGTACGGAGCAGGGGCCGCTTTTTATCTTGAGCGCAGCACTTCCCTCCCCACCACCCTCCTGCCCCATCCTCTGCGGGTGGCGTGGTGAGGGCACGGACACTCAAATTTCGCTGCCTCTCACCCCTTGTTTTGTTGGATTGCTGGGAAGATTGAGGTACCCGTGCTGGGGGTGCTGTGAAGGGCAGAGAGCCCCCTCCAGTTGCGGAAACATGTTTTAAGGTCCCTGATGGACTCCTTGTCTGTGGGAGGAATGTTTTTCTGGAGAGATGTTCCCTCCCCCATCCTTTCTGGGGAGCCCTGAAGTGGCTCCCCACTTCATCTTTTGGGGAAGAGGTTGAAGGTCCCTCTCTGCCTCCTCTCTCCATCACAAGGTTGTATGGGTTGGGAATGCACTGAGTTTTGCCCCCTCCATTTCCATGGTCTATTCTCTCCTTCTCCCTATGTCCAGATCATCCTGAACTCCATGCACAAATACCAGCCCCGGCTCCACATTGTGAAGGCAGATGAGAACAACGGCTTCGGCTCCAAGAACACTGCCTTCTGCACCCATGTCTTCCCAGAGACTGCCTTCATCGCTGTTACCTCTTACCAAAATCACAAGGTGAGGGCTGGGCTGGGCTGGGCCTTCATGCTGGGAAACTGTGTCTCCTCTTCCTCACTCCCTCCTTACACAGCTCCTTTTGAGGTCTTCCACACCCCACCATCATGTCCCTCACCTCCCCACCTGCCATAGTCTTGGCTCCCTTCTTTTCCCCTTACCGCTACCCCATCCACTGAGATTTGTCCTGTTCCCATCCACTCTGTTATTCCTGGCAATGCACACAAAGCATCCAAAGAAGGGGCTCAAGGCGCTCCAAGGGGGAATGAGCTCAAACAGGATGACTTGCTCAGAGTAGAGGCGACCAACCGAGGAAGTTGGTTTTATCTTCTTTCCCCACATCAGTCAAAGGCTGTAATCTGGTGCTGGAGAAGGGAGCTGGGCGCTCCCCTCTGTGGCCACGGCTTTGATAACCCCAGTTGGCTGTGCTCCGTTCCTTTGTTTGGGGATGGCTCCGTCCCTACTGACTGAGGACAGTGAGACCCCGGCAGGAAGGGAGGCTCTGAGCCTGAAGTCAGCTCCTGCCTGAGCAAAACAAAGCAAAATGTATGAAAATGTGTCAATTTAGGCTTCCTTGGGGTGCCTCCGAGAGGGCTCTCCTAATGGCATTGAAAGCAGGGTTTTTGCTTGGACTTGCTGGCAGGTAGAATGTCTCTCTTATGCTCAAAAGAGTGAAAGCATACCATTATTTTTTTTCAAATAGAGAAAGGTCATTTAAGACCTTAGTTGAATTCTGGATACTTTCCTGGAGATGTAATGGGGAAGCTCATAAACATGTGTGAAATGGTTGCGTTTCCTCCATCCATCAGTTGACCAGGGAGATGCAGAGAGCAAAGACAGGCTGGAGAAGAAAGAGTGTTTCACCGTAACTAGGGAGAAAAGAAAATACATCCCTGCCCTTTAAAATAGGAGCTGCTGGCATGGCCAGGACAAGCAGACTGAGTCCAAGTTGAGCCCTTGCCAAATTATGCCTTAAATTATAACTCCGTTGTGGATGCTATAAAATCAAGTTTAATTTCTGCTTGATGGATTTGGAGAAAGAATATAATATTAATAGATCAGGGAGTTAATAAAACAGGACATACTGCTTGCTTTAAATGAATTTCCCTATGAGAAAACAGGCCTGAATTCAATTGCTTTCCTTTGAAGAAAAATAGGACTGTTATGTAGGAGGGGGGAGGGGGGGGAAATTACCACGCAAATAAAACAAAGCAAAGCAAAAACATATAAGTACAGTAGTTTGGGAAAACTGCCATATTAGGAGGAGCAGGGATATTTGATTGTAAATCAACAACATCTGGTTGATAAGGAATGACATCTGCGTATCCGTCTATGTCAAAACATACACACTGATGAGCGCATGAATCTCTACAGATGCACACGCGCTCGTATCCCTGCAGACACATGCACATGCACACAGACATCACTACATATTTTACACACCCCCTACACATTTTACATGCTCTCGCATCCCTCCCATCGCCCACATTCCTCTCCTTGCTGCCTTGAGTCATTGGGGGAGCAACTGAAAGAATGGCTGTAGCCCCAAGATAAAGCCCCAGCTGAGAAAGATAGGGTCATAAAAATAAACCAGGGAATGATCTACCCCAAATGGCATCTCCCTCCAGGGAAGGGAATAAAATCTGCAGCTTGCCCCTGTGCTGAGAATGCACAGCACCAGGGTGCAGCTGGTGCTGGCAGTGTAGAATGGTGATGTCTGTCACATGTAGGACTGCTCTGAGGGCACAAGCCCCAGTTCTGCTGTCACAGTGGGTTGTTTTTGGGGCCGAGTGTGATTTTGGGTTCTGCTTTCTGTTGCCATAAATGATCACAGGCTGTGTCTGTGGAGCTCAGCAAGGACTGGTCTGTCCATCCATCCTCACGTCTCTCTGTCTGTACACTACCTATTCATACCCACTTACTGCCACCCCTCTTACTTCCATTCATCACCCATAGAGCACCTTTCACACAGAGCCTCCTGTCCGTGCAATTATACACCATTTTTATACAGCGATTTGTTTTACATGGATAATTTTACACACAGGCACAAATACTAATTTACATGTGTGTGCTTTCAAAAACTACTTGCATGATGTTGTAGTATGTTGCAGTACTAATTGCGTGACTCACTCGTAACAGCATTTTGACTTGATGCTTACACAGCTTACAGAAATACCTGTCTGACTGTGGATCAGTCCATTCATTTCAAGAGTACAGCTGCAATACCAATATAGGGCTTGTGCTTATTTCCCCTGATATTTTAGGCAGCATGCAAAGATATTTAAGCCCACTGGGCTCTCCCGCTCCCCAGCTCGCTCCCCAAAAGGAGGGCTCAGCTACGAAGAATGTTTTTGTCAAGTTTTCAGTGGACTTGTCAGCAGCTGGGTCAGCCACCTCCCCCCTCACTGCAGCCCCGAAAAACAACCCCAGAAATATCAAGGTGTTAAAATAGGTCACATGCACATTTCATTTCCTTGCCATTTACACAATGAGTGCTTGCAATCGGGTTGATTCCCAAATATTAACTTCCCTTACAGTTAAGCACCGATTTGCTGTAGCTTAAATAGTTGTGTTACTAGTAATTAGGTACTAGCTCTCTACTTAGGACTAGGAAATGAATCCTAATAGACAGAAATAATTAAGGTTCTGCCCTCTCGAGGGTTCTTTCAAAAGCAAGAGTTCACAACAATTATTCTCATTAATTTTTACAACTTACTTTCCTGTTAGCTGGACTTGGGCTTTATATTGGTTTTCCTTCCCTCGGGATATTCAGTTTTATGCTGATTTTTTCCCCCCAAGTTATTCATCATTCTTGGTAGCCCAAATTCCTTTTGGGTAATATCAGCACTCGCTGGGATGCTGCAGGCATCACAGTGATGTGGACAACCAGGGAAAGCTTTCTGTTCTTTTGAGGAGGGCAACTCCTGGGGCTCAAGATGCTTTGTTTCAGAGCTTGGCGCTCCTGGTTGGATTGCAGGGGACTGCATCCATCACTTCAAAATGTCAGAGGCTGCGGATACATGGTTCAGCTGGTATCCCATGGAGTGACTCAGCGTAGAGGCTTGGCCCAGTCCTGTCCCCCAGCCTATCTCTGCTTGGCCTGGGGCCCTTGGGCTTGTGCCTTCCCTCTCTGAGGGGACCCTGGGCACCACAGCTCTCCCCACTCTTACGCTCTCCCACCTCCTCCTCACCCAAGCACTGTCTCTTCTTGTATTCTGTCCATGCCTTCCAGTTCAGCCAGCAGTCTCCTCAATGGGCCCCTCTGTCTCACACCAGTTGCTCTGACCGGTCACTGGCTCACAGTCCCTCCCATTTCCTTCACTGCCCTCTGGGTTTGGTATTCTCTGCCCCCCCCCCACCAGCCTTTCCCTTGGGCTTACAGTCCCCATTCCCCATCCAGCTGCTCTGCCTGCCTCAGCCAGATGCATACAGCCTCAGCAGCCACCTTGTCTTCATCCAATCCTTCCCTTCACACTGCTCTGGTTTGGCTTTCTTCTACACACCGAGTTGGTTCCCACCTGGGGTATGTGACAGCACAGAAGAAAAAGGCTCTGTGCTTTCAAGCCTGGAACTCAGCCTCCTGCTTACTCCCAGCACCTGTGGGGATTTTTCAAAATGCCCAGCTTTGGAATAGCTTTGGAATAGCCTCCAGAGGGTCAGAGCAGTGTGTTTCCCCTTGGCTGTGGTGCTCAAAAAATGTAGAAGTGGTTTGGTTGATAGGAAAGTACGTAAACAGAAAGGAGACCAGAGCAAACTGGTGTGGAACATCTCAGCGCTAACAGAGTTTATCAGTTAGAAGCAATGGAGAGAAACCTTATCAGTAGAGAGTGATAATTTGACCCTGGCTGTTGCAGCGCTCATGAATCTAGAGACTTGCACCTATGTAAATACATGGATGTGCAAGAATGAAAAATACAAAGAAGGTGCATTTCTTCCACCTAACTTGATGCAAAGCTCAGTTTTATCATGCTGGGGCAAGAGATGCTGTTGGAAATGTCCCAGCAGACGTGCTTTGTGGTCAGTTAGCCTAGAGAAAGGTGCGGAGGAGAAGCGCTGAGATTTCAGTGGGAACTGTTGCTTCCCATTGAAGTGAAGATGAACCCATAGATCAGACAGGCACTGAGGAGTGCAGATTGGGAAGGCTGCACTGGGAAGATGCTTGTCACCGAGGGGTCTGCAGCAGCACTAGCAATCAGTGGCCAGAATGTAACTTTGCCATCAGTTTCTTTGTGTTAACAGATCAATAAACAAAACGCTACATTTTTTATTCAATCTGTGCTATCTGATTTAGCCCCAAGTGTTCCATCTTAATGACCTTGCAGGACGTGGCATTTATGATGTCACTGTCACTTGACTTTCTGACAGCTTTTTTGGTCCCTACCCCCAATGAATTACAGTCAATTAAACAGAGTTGTGCTGTGGCAAAGCCGATACAGAATAGGGCAATTTCCACCCATTTGTTTGCTTTTCCACTTCTGAATAGTTTTGAAGTCAGACAAAAAGCAGCCAAACAAAATACCTTCCTGAGGCTGTTTTCTAAAGGAGAGGCTCAGCAGATTGCTCTTTATTTTTCTAATTTGTTGCACTTTTTTTTTTCCTCTCTCTCTTTTTTTTTTTTTTTTTCTTCCTAAAACTGGTTTAGATTCAGTGCTAGAGATGATGCCCCTAAGTGTTATCCAAAGAAACCACTTGGAAACCCACCTGAAGGATGCCAACCTCTGAGCTCAGACCTAACTTAGGGCCTTCTGTACTCCAGAGCTCTTAGATACCTTCAGCGCAGGAGATCCTTTGTTTTAGGGCATTTGCAGTTCCAGGTGATTTACACGGGGCTTTCTGCTATCAACACACACTTTCAGCCCATTATTTCTAGGCAGTCCCAAAGAGTGTTAGGAGGTTTCTCAACTAGTAGAGCAATGTTTTTGCAAGATGGAGGTCTTGTATGATATTTTGCCAACATTCTGTGGGGACTGAGGGCTTGATTTGTCAAAATTAAGCTGAGATGCTTAATTAAGGGGCTCATGTTGGTGGCTCCTTCTTCAGTGAGCAGAGTGAATTTGCTGAGTGAACACTGCCCACCCCAGAGCCTGCCTGCCCTCCAGTACTCCCCATCTCCTCCCTTGATTCCAGCAGGAACACTGGGAGCTGAGGTCCTCTGTGCAGGCACCTTGGTTAAAGAGCCTTTGGTTAGGTTGGGATGAATCTGCACCTTTGTACGGTTGTGTGCTAGTGCCAATACTGTAAATCCTCGCTCTGTGAAGGACTTCACTTATGCAAGCAAATATTGCCATTGGGTTCAGCAAGTGAGGACAACCCATACATTTAGCGAGTTTCAGAATGCAGATTAAAGGGAACCTTCCACAAGTTGAATAATGCCTATTACATGCTACCACCTCAGCGGTGGAAACTGATAGGCAGTTATTTTGCAACATCCACGGCTGTTTTCTAACAGTTCGGGGCTCTTAGTTATAAAATATATCAGTGGTTTACTGCTAGACAACATCTCAAATGGCAGATTGGTCCGAATAGGTAGTTCGTTCAGTCTACTCCTTGAAATCTGAAATGTGCGACAAAATAATTAGCGCCTGTTTATGCTGTGAATTAGGGCCTGACTTAATGGGAGTGCCTGTGGGGACGTGTGTACGTGGGTGATGGGGGCTGTGTGAGATCTGGGTATGAATTAGGCAAAAAAAGTCAAGTAAACAACTAGCCTTTGGAAAAAAATATGCTATACTATGGGAAAAAACAAAATGAGCTGGTAATGTAGACACCTGGCAGGGCTTGCTATTGACACTGGCCAGGCCAGATTTCTCTCTTTGAATTCTGGCAAAGAGGTGGGTCCAGTTGTGTGTGCTCTGCGTGGTGAGCATGAACCTCTCTCTGTTCTCCCTCCATCAATCCTGAGATCTTCCCTTCCCGTTGGCTCACTGGCAGTGTGAAGGAAGGACGGTGAGTGCGTGAAGCTGCTCCAAGCACAGGGCTCTCCCTGCTACTGGCCCTGTGCTTGGACTGCCCAGCAATGATGGAGAAAGGGAAGAAGGGAAACTGCCACCTCTGCCGCCTATGTATTTGATATAACATAAGCTGAAGGTTGGTATAAGGTTTTGCACAAAAGCTGGCCCTCTCCTTTCCCTGTAAGGCTGGTGCTCCCTGGTTGCTGACCCTGGCTGCGTGCTGCAGACGGATTTGTTTCATACAGCAGTGAGTTTATGGCTGTGTTTTTGTCAAGTGAGCCAAAACTCATGCTGCCTTCATTTTACCATGCCAGCTTGGAGGAGCAGCTGATCCAGGCTGGCTCTCAGGACAGTGTGCTCCTGATCCAGCCTCAGCTCTTCTCTGCAGAGCCACCAAAGCACTTGCAGCAAATGTGGCACAGCAATGGGAGCTCATAGAAGATCATAAGTGTGGTGGGGAGTGTTGCTAGTCCACAGGTGATATCTGCTTTAACATCAGCCTGAGGGTGAGAAAACCTGTATCCTTGCCTAAGACCTAAGGAGAGGTACTGGAAGGAGAAGACTGCACCTCTGCAAAAGAGTTGGTTTGGATAAAGGGACATTCTCTATGGTAGATGCTTTAAATGTTCAAGTTTGATGTTGCAGGAAGACCAAAGTTAGGTGACCTGAGGAAGATTCACGCTAGCTAACTTTAGGCTCTGAATGTAGCTAACTAGTTGAGCAAAGCAGACCCCCTTAATTTGTTCTATAGTGAACTGGAAGAGAAATATTCCTAATCTGTGGCTGCAGGTGTGTAGCTGGGTGGGGAAGGCATGTCAGCTGCAGTGCTCCTGGGGTGCTAGTAGCAGCTCTGAAATCAGACAGGGTGAGCCTTGGCTGAGTGGCCTCTATGGTTTGAGTGGTTTTGATTATGGTTATTCACAGATGAAAGCATATCTGTTGGTGTTAGTGAAATTTGCCTGGGCAATGCCATCTTCATCACCAGCCCCCTGCTCAGTGCAGCCCTTTCTATCCCAGCAGCAAAAAGATGACACGAAACTTTCAGAAAGCAGCTTTCCTCCGGTGAGAATTCTGTGTGTTACGTATGGGGTAAGCCGGAGGAAAGTGAGATGCTGTTGACAAGAGATATTTTTCCAGTGGAGAGAGCTGGAAGAAGCCCCATCTGGAGTGCTCAGAGCCTGAGTTGAAGGATGACTTGAGTTCCCAAAAGCTTTTTTCCCCCACCATCCCAGCTGGCTTGGGTTTAATAAACATCATCTCCTCTCTCCCTGTCCGTGCCTTGGACTTGCAATGAACCCATTGTGTTTTGTCCCTTTCAGATCACTCAGCTGAAGATTGAGAACAACCCCTTTGCAAAAGGATTCCGCGGCAGCGATGACATGGAGCTCCACAGGATGTCCAGGATGCAGAGGTAATGCATGCTTCCATCATGGAGATCCCTAGCCCTATGAGAGCTCCAGGCTCTGCTTTGTGTGTCACTGGTGGGTGAGCAAACAAGGGCGTGGTGACAGTCCCTTCTCTGGCATCTTCTTGTGCCTTTTACCCCAGGTTGGTGAAATACCATTGCAACGTGAGGCCAACACTCACAACTTCCCACTGCAGTTTTAATACTTGGGTTGCAGAGGCAGGTTTGTGGCCACTGGGACAAGGGGCTATTGCAGAAGAGTTGAGAGATATTTTCTCCCCAGCTGGCAGTGCTGGAGAGCCAAAGGCCTCAGCTCCATTCTGAGAGCAGTTTTGTTAAGGATTCTCCAGATGCCCCGGAGACTTGGTGCATTGTGTTGGTTTCTGATGTTCACAGGGTCTTGGGCAGGAAGGATGTGTCTTCTGGTCAGTCTTGAATTCTCAAAGCAGGGATATAGACACGGTGGCTTTAGGGTGAAACAGGATGGTGTTGGAAAATGTCGGGATCTCCAGGGCCAGGTGGCTGAAGAGGTCTTTTTGGATCTCCGTTTTGGATGTAAATATGTAGGCTGAAACTTATGCCTAAATCCTGTTTAAAAATCCTGTTTAAAGTCTTTTTCTAAATGTCAGGCTCTGCTGGTAATTAACTCCATGCATTTCACTTGCCTTGGAACTTCATACATGTGTCAAGTTACTTCCTGGTGCAAATGTTTTGCAGGAACTTTGCCATACCCGTGATTACACCTAAGACAGATGTAGAGTCTCAATATAGCATTTTCCATCCAGGAATGCAGGAGTGATTTAGATCCCTTATTCTCTGGAGGCAGTGAAGCTGGCTTTGAGCAGAGGGCTGTAGGGGCCCATACTGTCGGCTTCTGGAGGCATTCACCCACAGGCAGCCCAGGAGCTTGGAGCTGATCCCTCCAGGCTGTAAGTAGTAGCTGCAGTCTTGGGAGCTGATGTCTATGCAGATCCACAGATCTTACAGTTGCTGTATTTGGTGACCCATAGATCTTACAGCCATGCAACAGGTGGGCACCAAATGACATCTATAATCCTGAAAACCCAGAACCTTATTCAAAACACCCATAACCTTACCCAAATGGAGTGGGCAAATGTACGCTTGTGTACAACCACTCTCAGGCTCAGATTTGAAAAAGCCTGTATATATATATATCTGTATACATAAAGCACCTACACCTCTCATTCTAAACCATTCCTGAATGTGCCTGGTGTTCCCTGCTGCCCACCCTTTGCACAGATCCTATTGGCACAACATCTCAATATTTATTTATTTATGTATTTATTGGGGGTGGTCCGCTGCCATTTGAAATAGCTTTGCTCCCCTGGTGCCAGCCCACCAGCCTTTACTGGAACCTGAGTAGTGATGCCCTGGCACATGTTTTCTTTTTCTCCTATTAAATTACCCTTTCATTAGGGCCTATAGGAAGATTTGAAGGTTTACATTCGTTGTGGGGTTTTTGGAGAGGGGAGGGAAGAGGTAAAACAGCGAGGACTATTAGAAGGACTTCATGACATGTGAAGAGCATGGCAACTAGCCATGCTGAGCTTGTGCTAAAAATGGCTTGGTGTATTTCTGTGGGGCCTGCAGTCGTAGTCTGATACAGTGAACAGAAGCACTTGGAATATATAAACACACAGGCTCAGACCTGACATGAAAAGGGTTAAAATCCATAGTGTTAATTTTCAGATACTTGCTTCCTTAACAACTGATCCTCTGTACAGATTACATGGAAGTAACTTTGCACACTTACAAAGATGTCATTTTTTTTAACAAGAGAGCAGGATCAGGTTATTATATCATGAGGAAGGCCCACCCAGGGTTGTAAATACAGGCAAATATGTGCTCATGTTTGTGAGCTTCTTATGTATCACAACTCATACAAAATGTATTAATATATTAAAACATGTAAGTGATGTATATATGAGATAAATAACCATTCAGCACTGAGTATGTTAGAGAAGTTCAGCTTACCTCTGTGGTTTTATGTTTCATACATAAGTATATATTTAAATACAAAGTATGTGTGTATACACACATGCAGTGAGGCTGTTTTCTTCACTGGCTGGCAGAAGTTGGTACATAGGCTTTGGGGGCAGTTTCTTTGTTACAGGGAAAAAAAGTGGCTGGGAAAAAAAATTACTTTTACAAAACACACATAGCCTTTAGTCCTAGGAATTGGTGACCTGACATTCATCAGGTCACTGATCATCTCATTAAGGGGGTGTAGCCATGGAAGAAATAAATTTTTCATGCTGAGGAAAGCCTAGGCATCTCTGTTTTCTTAACTGTGTCCTAACTTCCAGTGCAGAGGGACATTTCAGAGCTGAGAGCAGGCCTAGAGGAAGGGAATCCTTCCAGCAGGGTGTGTGAGCTCAGAGCATGGTGGGTTTGGGGAAAGCCATGCCAGCTATGATTAGAGCACTCCCCTTCTCACCTCCATCACCTGCATGTCTCGAGGAAGCTTTGGAGGGAGACCCAAGCCCTGTGATGGTCTCCCAGCACTGACCCTATTGTGGGCATGGACCTGGTGGCAGCAACTGGCTGAACATGCCATCCAGAAGCAGCGACCCCTGGCTGGGCTGGGTTTCTAGGTTTCCTCTGTGCAAAAGGGGCTTTCAGAGAGCAGAACTGCTTTTGAGAAGGCAGTGACATGAGTGATATGGGAGTAAGTTGGGCTGAGGGACCCTCCCTGCCTTGCCTGCAGTCTGAACGATGTGCTTAGAGTGAACGCCTAACTTTCAAAAGCTGGAGTTATGAGAGAGGAGCTCCACCTGGGCCTGAAGAGCTGTGCCTGTCAGCAGATGCAAGCACAAGAGAAAGGCTGGCTTGCTGGGTCCAACTTTATTTTGCTCAGCTCAGGATTTGCAGTGGTGTATAGCAGCTCTTGGTGATGGCAGTTCTTTCCTCTTTGATGGCAGACAGCAGTGGGCTGGGGGGAGAAAGACAAAGCAGGGCAGAAAGACAAATCTGAGAGCCAAGTGTGAGCTCAGTGCAAGGCCTCGGGTGCCTTGTTGAAGGCTCTCCCTCCATCTCCATCTGCACTGAGGCCAAGAAATAGGAGCATGTTGTCCTGAGCACCCCAGGGATGGGTGTTCCGTGGGGCAGATGTGGATGTGCATGAGCCCAGCCCTCACTGCGGCTCCTCTTTGCAAGACCTGTGTGATGATTTTTTCCCTTCTGGTTTCCCAGAAGAAAAGTCCGTGTAGGTAGAAAACTTCATTCAGGAGTGTTGTTGAGCCTCTCAGCAGCAGATGATTTCATTCAGAATGAATAGCCTTGAGCTCCAGAGAGATCCTCATTCCAGCGAAAACAGACTCCTGACATAAGTTCACTTCCTCCCTTCTTTCCTGAGGCACATGGGACCTGTAGCAGTTTCTCTGATGGGATAAGTGCTCTGAGACAACATGGCTTTTTTAACTCTCAATTTTTTTTCCAAGAGTGAGATTGTTTTTTTCTTTTCCTGATTATTTTAGGGAAAAACAAACAAACAAAACAAAACAACAAAACAAAAAAAAAACACAACAAAACAAAAACCCACCAATGTACTATAGGAAAATGCATGGGGAATATGTTAAACTGCATCTGCTTCCTGTGGTCATGCTGCAATTGAAAGGCATAAATCAGGTGAATAGAATCACGTGGTTGTGATGCTGGAAATTTCAGGCGAAGAAGTCCTTTCAGATCTGTTTCTGTGCTGCAGAAATCCCTTCCAGCTTTCCTGCCTATGCCAAGGGGAATTTGGTGGGGACAAAGAGCAAAACGCACAGCAGAAATCCACTGAGGGTGAAGTTTGTGCAGAGACAATGAGGTTTGAATTGCAGATGCCAGAGTAGGACTTGGCCCTTAACAATTCTCCATGCACGACAGTCAGAGGAGCTGTGCTTATAATAGACGGTGGCTGCAGAATCAGTTGGGAGGTTGCATGCAAGTTGTGGCTTTTATTTATCCTTTTAATCTGTAATTGCTAAGAGACAGCAGGGGAGAAGTGTCAGTGGGTCTGGGGCTAGAGTGCTGTGACAGAGCCATTCTGTTCAACCCTTCAGCCAACTTTGCTGATCATTTGCAACTCCTATTGTCTGTGTTGATTACTATGGGTGCTGAAGAGCTTCTGGAAATCTCAGCCCCTGGTTACTGCTCATCGGGGTTGCTGCAATTAGTCGTTAAAGTTCTTCATTGGGAAAGCTTTTGAGTGGAAAGATGATGACATGGAAGGGTGGCTCTCAGCTTACTAAGTGAGACCCAGAGCAATGAGCTCAGTGAAGGGCAAAGTGGCCGTGTGACTTACAGATGTGGCTCAGTGCTATGGGTATGTTTTCTCCATCAAGGAGCTTGAACCGTAGCTTGCTTCCTTTGGCATCAATCAACAGTAATCTTCTTGGCTCCAGGGGAACTATTCCAAATATTTCCTGGTATAACCGAGAACAGAAACTGGGCCAGACTCATAGGATACACACAGTGCCATCATTCAGAACTGGTACAACAGAGAAGATGGTCCATTTTTGTCTGCCTGTAGAGTAAATGGATGAGCCTATAGGCTCTAAAAATCTGATCCACCCCAGGATGTTGACATCACGTTGGACTGATGGGCACTCTTTTACCTCCTGCAAGTAGGTCTTAGTCCACCACAAACAACTTCACTCTCATTGCATCTTCTCTTTGCATCTTTACATCCACTTTCATTTCCCATCTTCCATCACTGAAATCTCCCAAGGGCTACATGCTGTGTGAAGCATTTTCAGTGCTAGACTTAGGGTTGTAACATCTGTTGGAGAGATGTTGTTTTCCTCCAGCAAACGTCCCTGAGGAAAGTTTCCTGGTCAAAACTCCAGTGGAAACCATAGGCTTGAACTGCATTCTGTAGAATTTGATGAGATTCAGATGAAATCCAGAATAAGGCTCTGTGGATTTTACTGGAGGGAATCCACTGTTCTTTTAAAGTAAGATATTCACAGGCAATTTCCCCCACCACTGAATCTGTCAAGCAGGACCCGATCTGTAGAAGATCTGCCCAGCATCGATGCCTGCTGATACTGCCTCCGGCCAAAGTCCGTTTTCCATATCCTCCTGTGTTCCTATTACATGAAGAGCGGTATTTGTTTGTGCCATTCCAACTTTTCATTTGCCTGATGATGAGAGCTCTGGGTTTCTAGCAATTTCTCTGTTGGTTCTTTGGGTTCATTGCAATGGGCTATTTGTGCCACCCACTGAGTGACAGGGGAAATGGTACTTGGCATAGACATGCCCCCAAAACAGCTGTATTTGGCCCCTTCACATGCTGGAGAGGAGGTCAGGACGTCTGATGTGTTGGTGGAGCCTGCTGCTTTTCATATTTCTCTGGATATTTGGACTTATTTTAGTACACATCTAGTCTGGGGCACTGTTTTCTGTGGGGCTGCCCTGCAGTCCCCATGCTCATATTTGATCTGTGCTAAGACTGACGGAAGTACTCAGTAGTCTCCCTCTCTCTAAGTCCTCTCATGATGTAGCTTTTCCACCTCAGACTCTCCAGACAGTCTCCTGAGAGAGGTTTGGTTTTATTACAGTGTGTTGGAAATAAGCTGAAATGAATGCACAGTGAAACTGGCAATTGTTTGCTGGTATTATTATATTTTTTCCCTGGGAGATGTTATACTTATTGCAGTGACTTATATTCTCTTCCTCTCTGTATCTTCTGTGGCTTACTTACATTTCTTTCCTACGCTCAAATCTCAGCAGAAAGGATAAATTGGTGGCCTGGGTAATGCAAAAACAAATAGCTTCAAGTTGTGTTTGCACATCTGGAATAAGGGTCTGATCCTGTACCACTGCATCCATTGGTGCTGAATGGATGACTTAAATCTTATGATACTTTAGAAAGTGAGAAGAGGAATCTGATATTGGCCACTGATACACTACATGTCAGTCTTGAGGGTAGGAATTGTCATCACAAAGAAGATGTAGATGGTACTGAGCCTAGAGGCTCCAAAGGATGCTATGAAAACATGGCAGCAACCAACCATGGGGAAATTCTCTTCCATGTCATGTCTCATCCTGACCTCAAATTGATATTGGTATCATCTTTGGGACCTGGTACTTAATGGTTCTTCTGTGTTCTCATTACTGTTACTACAACAGCTCTGAAGAGCCTGGTACCCATTGCTTTGTTGCAGAAATATCAGAGGAGATATCATTTGAACAGAATCATTTGCTTAGGGCCACTAGGGACTGGATGTTGCAACACAGAAGATTCACAGTTATAAACTGGATTTATGGAGAGACTTCTAACTCTTTATTTTTGTCTGCTAGCTATGTTTACTATAGAATGACTTGTAAATTGGGGAACTTCAAGTCTGCACATGAAAATATGTTGAAAATTCACTATTCTTTTGCAACACAGTGATAACCAGGAAAGAGAACTGGATGCCGCACTGTGAAGATACGTTTATCATTTTCCACAGTTTTTATTAGTGTACAGAGGGTAAAGAGGTTTACAACTCTAAGATTAGAAGACCTCCTTGAACTTCCTCCTCTGAATCCCTTCTAGATACCAATTGGTGGCATAAGTGATGTCATTGTGTCATGGTGAGGATGTCATTTGGCTGGGGAAGGGGAAAGATGCCATGAGATGTGACAATGGGAAGGAGTTTGCTAATCTTACCTAGCAGAGCTCATTCAGTGCCCTGTGCAGCACTTCTGCTTCCTCCCAGTCCTCCTATGCTGTTGTAATACACGAGCTGTAGTAACCAAATGTTCATCTAACTAGAACTCACTTTAAGTGTACCACTAACATCTTCTTCCCTTGTAAATTCTTTCCCAAACCAAAGTTTTCTGTTCTTCTATTTTTTATTTATTTTTTACTGAAATGTAGCTCATTAATGATCCCACATAAAACTGTTGCTCACGCTCACCCAAGAACAGCGATCTCTCCCTTGCTATGCAGACAACCTCCTGTCTTGTCACAGCTAATCAGTCCTCCCAACTTCTCTGCCATTTTTTTGGACAGTAACGATTCTGGACACGAGAAGTATTGTGTGCTAGCAGTGAATGAAACCTTTAATTCCATTAAACTGTGGCCCAGGTTTGCAGCTGGCTACTCTGGGGACAGTGACTTCTAGGTATTCAATGGAGAAAAATAAATAAATAAAGGAAATGCATTTTGAGAGACCAAAAGGCAATCTATAGTTGTGGCTGTGCTCAGGAAATAGTACAAATGCTTCAAGATGACTGTAGTGTTACAGTGCATAGAAGCAATCCCTCTCTTAGAGCTCAGGGCTTCTAAGGAACAGAGGAGTAGAAATACAGAGAGAACTGCCTTTGATGGTAGGAAAAAAAAGTGAAAGGAAGAGAATATTTTTGATATTTAGTTTCCTGCCTCTCGCTCCTCCAACTGTTAATTCTGGGGGCAAAAATAACACCCAGTGCGCTTGACTGAAATGGAAATATTTATCTCTGAAGATAAGTCCCTGTGATGCCTCCTGGGAACAGAAATGTGATGTTTCCAACTGCTCTCCCTCCAGCATGTGTCCTACCATGCCATGGAGCACTACTCTCCTCTGACAGCCACAGAGGCTATGGTTTCCCTGGGAAAAGCAGTTGGAAAGGAATCAGCCCTCAATTGGATTTTGGGACCCTGACACCACCTCTGCTAGGCACTTTGGGGTAAAAGTATTGCTGCTTAAGGCATGTAGATCCTTTATAGAGAAAGGAAATACCTTTTATTAATGAAAAACAATCAGCTCTCTGTAGCAATAGAGAAATCAGTTATAGGTGAGCAGCATCGTGGTGAGGGTTGCTTCTCAGTATATATATGGTGGTTTGCACAGCAGGAGCCTGATGCAAATGGAGGTCTCTGTGAGCTCCTGTGAGAGGTTACTGGAAGAAACACCTGCAGAAGGGCAGCCTATTGGAGGCATCCAATACCTCCACCCCAGAAGGAAGAAACTGTGACAGCATTCAGCTTTGCTGTCCTCCAAAAGAGCCACAGTAAGCATGATGTGACATCAGGCCACAGTGTGTCCCTCCTCTGTGGCAGCTCATAGGCACTCCATTGGGGAAACAAAAAGAGGACTGTGTCATTTTAGTCTGGAGAAGAGGAGGCTGAGGGGAGACCTTATTGCTCTCCTCAAATACCTGAGAGGTGACTGCAGGGCAAATGGGGTTGGTCTCTTCACAATGGTGACAGGATGAGGGTAAACGGCCTCAAGTTGCACCAGGGGAGATTTAGGTTGGATATCAGGAAGAACTTCTGTACAGAAAGGGTTTTTAAGCACTGGAAAAGGCTCCCCAAGGAGGTGGTTGAGTCACCATCCCTGAATACGTTTTAAAACCATTTGACGTGGTGCTCAGGGACATGATTTAGCAGAGGATTGTTAGAGTTAGTGTAGTATGGTTGGATTATGGTTGGACTCAATGATCTCTAAGGTCTTTTCCAATCTGAGCCATTCTATGATTCTAAGTTTTTATGATTTTGTGGAGGGTTGTGTGGAGTTGAGGAAGAAGGAATCAGCTAGTCCAAGTAGCAGTCTCTGATCAGGGAGCAGTCAGCTTCAGGCATCTTGACTCCTTAGAAGGGAAATGTGAGGATGCAGCTTTGGGCACCGTGCTGTTACCACTTCTTTGACGGTCCATATGTGAAGGTGGAGCATGGCAGAAGCAGACAGCTCAAAGCCATAATCTGGTAAGACTGGAAGACATAGTACTTAGGGGGATTGTCTGAAGAGAGGTCTGAAGGCAATAGATTGTGACCTTCCTGAGAGACCAACTTGCAGCAGAAGCTCCTGCAATGGAATCATGGGTACTGATTGCCCACTGGTGGAGAGGTCTCCTGAAGCACACAGCACCTCCTGGCACCCATTACTGCCTTGTGTACCTGAAGAATGAGTCCCCACTTCCTCCCACAATCCTACCAGCCCACCCCTCTTTTTGTTCACCGTGCACAGCCTGGAATTCACTTTTGGGCAAAAAGCTGCCTGGTTGGTCAGCTGTGGGAAGGAGCTGCAGGGCTGATGGGGGAAGAACACCGCCTTTGGTGTAGGCTCTGTTTGGCAAATCACCAGTGCCCAGGGTTTGGAAAGCATTTGTGGCACAATGAGAAACACATTCACTTGGTTTTAAGCTCCTGGGTGAGTTTCCCCTCTATAACAGCTCTGTTGCTAATAGTTCTGGCAGTCACCACAGCAGTGGTTTGGATGAAAGCTCCCTGCTGGGAGTAGGTTTATATAATTGGCATTGTTAAATTTTGTAAATAAGTTCTGAGTTGTTGCTGTGATAGGTCCTCTCTAAAAGGCCTAAGAGGAGATTGAAGGCTCATCTTCCACACACAGGTGGCCAGGTGAGCCTGTTCAAGGTGGGATTAGAGGATCCACCCTTGGGCAGGTGAGCAGGGCACCTGTAAGTCACCCAGCTGTGGAGACTGTAGCTGTAAAGAGGAAAGTTGTATTGTAATCTAAGCTCTGGTTCAGACTGTTCTGAGCCCAGAGATCCCCATTCAGGACAACCAGGCTGGAGGAGCCTGGGGAAAAAGAATGGGGACAACAACTACACAGGGAAAACGTAGACCTAAATATTTAATCCACTTTCACATCAGCTTGATTCCCTGTAAGCAACTTGGCAGAACTGAGGTTTTTATTTACACACATGCTCATATATACAATATAAATAGGAAGAACTTCATAAACGCTATTTTGCTATGACTTCATATGTATATATCTTATGTGTGTGCCTAAAATATTGGTAGTGAAGAGGCAAGAATACAAAGATACCTAAAGGAGAGTAAGAGAGGAGAGAATGCTACAGTGACAACGCGCGATGGGGCTGGGAGGAACGTCTCTATTTCTATGAAAGCCTCATCTACACCATGACACTAATGTGCTGCCTTCATTTATTAATTCACCAATCTATTTATTAATTGATTGCTTTTCTGCTTTGTTTGTTTGTTTGTTTGCTTTTAGTAAAGAGTACCCAGTTGTTCCCAGGAGCACAGTGAGACAGAAAGTGTCCTCGAATCACAGCCCCTTCAGTGGTGAGACCAGGGTCCTTTCCACCTCCTCCAACCTGGGCTCCCAGTACCAGTGTGAGAACGGGGTGTCGAGCACCTCCCAGGACCTGCTGCCACCTGCCAACCCCTATCCAGTCTCCCAGGAGCACAGCCAGATCTACCACTGCACCAAGAGAAAAGGTCAGGCCTTCAATACTTCTGCTTGAGACTTCTCCTCTCCCTAGCATGATTGTGACCACTTCTTTGTGGTGCTCACTTGCTGTGGGCTGGGTGTCCTCAGCTTGCTTTGTGGTGCAACTTGAAGATGGGCAAGGGCTGAGGGCTGTGCAGTGGAGGTGGGGAGCAGCACGGAGTAGGGCTAGGAAAGTCATTGCACCAGTGGGGGCCTGGATTTTTTCCTCTGCCCTGGGCTGGGAGTGGCTGCTGGGAGAGGGGCTGGCACCTTTCACCCGTGGTGAATCCACATTTGACAAGGTAGCTGGTGCCAGAGATAAAGTTGACTTATCTGCCTCTGTAGCCCCCAGAAGGGTTAATCTCTGAGTGTAGATACCTTGACAGCTTGGATTTTGTGATTTTTGTCTAAAAGTCTCACTGCTGGAAGACATTTGCCCATATGCAGAAAGCATTTCCACTTAACTGCTCGATCTAATGAGCGGGGCCTGGGATTGAAAATCATGATATCTATGTTCATTCCCCTCTGGCGTGACTGACTTGCTTTGACAGAGCTAGAGGGATCACACTGTGAGTGCTTTACACTGACTGCTTAGCTCATCCTGGCGTGAAGAGCCTGGGGTACCGGCAGGATAATTGTTCTCAGGCAGGAGCAGGCACTTTGTGGGCTCTCCCTTCCCCTCCAGAGCAATGGGAGTGCCCAGATGTGGAAATGCTTCAGGACTGGGAAAGAAAAAGCCTGAGATCAGGCCCAGACCCTCAGGAAAATAGGGAATTTCCAGGGCTGAGTGCTATGGCATAGGCCAGAAGTTGTGGCTGCCTACCCTGGTTCACTTTTCTCCAGTATTTGGACTTGATGCACAGGAAAAGCCAAAAGGAGACATCACACACTTCAGCATTTGGCTGCACCAAGTACTGCTCCAGCCTGGTAACTTCTTCCTAGAACAGATCTCTTTCTGCTTCCCTGCAGGGTCCTATCAACAAACCACATGCCACTATTTTTAGCATCAGTACCCTGGGGCACTGGAGATGTGCATTGCAGACTTAGGGTGAAGGTGGTGGATGCTGGGAAGTGCTGGCAGATGGAGCAGCGGGGCAGTGGAAATAGAGGTCTCACCCCTGGTGAACTCTCCAAGTATTGTAGCATAGCATCTGCAGATGCTTGTATATATATACATGTACTATGCAAAACAAAAATTGTTGAGAAATCTTAATATTGTCATGTTGTGGAGTTGAGCCAAACAGTGAGAAATGGAGCCATAATTTCCTAAGTTCTCCAGCTGGTGGGGTGACCCTGGTTCTCACACAGCCTGTATCCAAGCTGTAGTAGGAAGAGAGCAGCCAGGTGGAGAGTAAGGAACAGCAGTGCCCTTCCAGAGAGTCCTCTGAGGTCTGAGTGAGCTGTGTCTCCTTTGGTCCCCCCATCCTGGTGCAGAATGATGGGTGCAAGTTGCTGGGATAAGGTGGGACTGCCACTAAGCCTGATGTTGTCAATGGGACAAGAGGTCACAGTGGCCCTTGGTGTCTCAGCCTGAGATCCAGAGTCGGTGCCCTGGGAGCTGAGCTTTTGACGTTCCTCTTCCCCTCCACTGCAACTAAACAAAACAAGCTGGCCCAAATGGCTGTGGCCCTTCGGCAATCTGCATGTCCCTGCACCATAGAGCAATTCATCATTGGCCTCCACATTGTAAAGTGATAAGGAATCAGCAGAGGTTTCCTTCCAGTTTTGGGATTCCCACTAAGTGGTGTCTCCATGGGTGGTTTCCCTCAATCCCTCAATTATCTCACTTCCTCTTATTGTCACAAAAGAGACGACTATCTGCCCCATAATAAGCTCCCTGGCCCCTTCTGGCCTGCATGGCCCTTGCAGAAGTGCAGGAGACTGGCCAAGCGTGTCCTTGTCTGTAGGGCCGAAAGCCCCTCATTATCTCTGTGATGGCTTGAGTGGCACAAGCAGTTAAGGGCCTTTTATCAAAGCTGCCAAACACTTTAATCAAAGAGAAGCAGCGTCCTGTCCGATATCACCGCCTTCTTCCCAAAGCTGTGAGTCTCAGGAGCCTGAGCCTCTCCTCTCCTCACTGTGCTTTTTCCCCTCCCATGCATGCAGCAAATCGAAAACAGTCATGGGGGCTTAAAGGAAAGAAACACAAAGTTAATGGGAAACAGAGAGCCAACATCAGCTGCCAAGCAGCGCTTTGCAAAGTGAAATTAATTAAAACAACAACAACAACAAAAACCGAGGAATGAGCAATTCTTCTCAGATAAATCAGAACGTGATCCAAGGTTTCATCTCAAACTCAGGCCGAGTGTGGCACTTTCTTCTAGTGCTCAACAGAAAGTGCTGAACTTTTCCCATTAAACTATGGGAAATAATCTTATCTATTATATTTCTCTTTATCTTCCTCTTGCAGCTTCTCCTCCTTCAGTGAAATACCAAACTCTTTGATACACCTCTCCTGCTTTCCTACTGCAGTCTCTCTGCATATATTTTAACAAGCCTTCTCATCTAAGGTAAAGTGTAGGTAGGAATCTGTTCAGTCAATTCCTAAAGTACTGGCTCTTCTTCAGTCAGGTTAGGATTTGTTTCCAGCAGATGATTTCCTTCTCATGAGGCTGTGGTTATGGATAAGTGCTCCTAAGGGCAGAGGGTAATCTTTATGCGTTTGAAACCAGCTGGTATCTGTATCTTCTGCAGCAAATACCAGCCCTGCTTTCCAAGATAGGCTCTCGGATACTGTTCCATCCAGCTTTGACATCTTGTGGTATTTCTTTGGAACCCTTCTAATAAGGAGGGTGACTCTTCTTTTAGGCCTGGTAAAGAATGGATCTGATTGAGCAGCTAAATGGTATCTTGTTCACCTTCTCCTTTCTTGGTGACTTGAGACCAAGATTTCACTCTCTGGTTGACAGTGTTGTTCTTAGCTGTCAAGTCAAGATGGATTCACTCTGTAGATCTGATATGGAGTTGCATTAGGGGAGAGCAGCAAGGATGTTATCTCTGAAGGCTCCTCTGTCTCAGAGAGCAGATCCCCTTCTGGGTGAGGAAGGAAGGACACATCCCAGAGCCACCAATGTGGCAATTCCTGGTGCCTGGATGGGAACACGGGGTCAAGGCATTGGGAATGACCCCAGTATGATGTGACAGGTCACTGCTCCAAGCACTTTCTGGACATGCTGAATGTTAGGGAATAGCACTCCTGCACTGACTCCTAGCTCCAGACTGATATTGCCTATGGCATTTCACGTTGACTACTCTGGGATGGATGGATGGATGAACTCCACAACTGTGTCCTCCTCCTAAGGAGCTGCCTCATCTCTTGATGTGGATTTTTAGGTTGCAACAAAGATCTGTTAAAGCTTTGCCTTTTCTCTAGTCATTCTCCATTTCTTCCTGTCTCACTGCTGTGCTTGGGAAGCCCAAAAGGACTCGCCAGCAGGCAGCTGGCTTTCTGACTTCCATTTTACTCCCTCATCCCAACTAGGGCATCAGGACTTGTTTTCCCTTGTGTTATCCTCTCTCTCAGACTTCCTGTGAACTAAAAAGTTGTTCCTCTAAACCTCTGCTCCCTCCCAGCCTTACACAATCCCAACCACTTGGCAGATTTCTGGGATGCTTGTGATGCTTAACAGGAGGCGACTGGAACAGCTTCTCTCAGGGGAGGTCATAAAAGTTGTCATGTTGGCACTCTGAGGGAGAAGAAGGATGAGGCAGAATCCACCGGCTCCAACCAGCAAGAACTCTGTTGTTCAGCCACTCAGCTTGGACGTGACCCTGCCCATGGGGAAGTATATATCTCTCATCTCCTACTTGTTCTGCTGAGGTCGGTGGAGATGCAGCAGTGCCTTTCTCCCTTTTCCTCAAGAACAGGCACTGTTAGGGTGGGCTGACCTTTTACCAAGCTGATTTCTTCCTCATCAAGGGGAGATGGGGCTTCTTTCTCTTGAAGAAGCTGTAGGACCGGGGCTGAATAAAAGCCTGCTGTAGGATGACCTTCTTCTCATCCTGCCAGCATTTTAGGAGTTGCAATGAGTTGGCCAAGCCATGAGCTACCTCGCAGCCAGAGGCATCTGCAGCCTGGGAGGATGCAGCAGGTGTAGTTCGAAGCCTGGAGTAATAGGCTGCAGAGGAGCCTGCCTCCAAGGTGGGAGACGTTCATGAAGCCAGTGCTGCTTCATGCAGACACCTCAGTGCCTCACCAGGAGATGCTTTCTATGCCTCTGCAGGCAGTATGAGCCATTTGCTGCCTACAGCTTCTGGTGCTGTTTTTTCCTTTTTCTGCCCTGTATCTCTTTCTGTTGTGTTCCCCTGTAGTGCAATGCAGCCACTGCAAGCAGTGTGACTGCTAAAATAACTACCACGACCACAGCACATCTTAGGTTTAATGTCCCAGGACATATGACTTGTCTGCCCTTTAGGGATGCGCGTTTTGGTGGAGTCCATCATTTTCTACTTTGACAGCCCTTGTTGTCTTTGTACATTGTGATTGGCTGTTCCCACTCATGTTAGATTCATATGAGAAACCAGAATGGGAAAACAACAGCGTTAATGATAATCATCCATTGTCTGTCCCTCATAAAGTTGGGATGAACCTTCTGTAATGTCTGAGAAGTGCGGGTGAGCTTTAAAAACTAAAACATTTGGGTCCTGTTCTTCACTGTCCACTATCCCAGGGAGCTCAGTTCCATGAACTGGAAAGGAGCTCTCCTTTTGCAGGGGATTTGCACCAGGGGAAGAGGTGGGCCCTGGCTACCCTGAAGTCCAGAGATTTTACGTGTTTGCATTTCATTTTGAATAGGTCTAATCCTGGAATTGGGAAAATTCTATTTAAAAAGTCATTTGTGTGGTATTTACAACCCAGCTGGAAGTAGTAAATACCGGAAATCTTGGAACTGTTTATGCTCTCATTCAAACCCCTTCATTAGATAAATCATCTAAGAGGGAGCCAGTTTCCATGCATTCTGCAGGCTCCATTTTCCTTAGATCCACTTCTGACTGCTTCCCCTGCTTGGCAGAACCCCCTGCTGTTGGAGAATTGTGCAGTATCAAGGGGCTGCTCACAAGAGTTTGTTGCCACCCCAGACTTCTAAGAACAGCAATGAGCACAGAGGACAGTCAGCATCTCCCAAAGTTAGCCACCAGGAAAAGGACAAGGGGGACTGTTAGGAAACCAGCATCAAGAAGCGAAGCCAGAAGAGAGCAGATGTTTCTCCACTATGCTCTGCTGGTGCTGCGGGTGTGAGAGGACCTTCCGGAAGAGGATTGTGGCCTTGGGATGCACTGTCCAGGCTCCAGAGCAGATGGTGCTGGCTCTGAGCTGCCCAGGATGGGGATGCCTCTTCTTTTAGCACTGCGAGAGAGGTGGAAAAAGCAGTAGGAAGAGGATCTGGGGGGCAGGCACTGGTAGGGTGGGCTGTGATTCTCTGTTAGCGCCCTCTTTGGAGATAGGTACAGTCCCCTTAAAGTTCTTAAGAGCTGGAATATCCGTGTCCTTTCCACATTTGAGATCAGTGAGCATGGCTCTAGAAAGGACAGCAGAGAACTTGCTAGAGCTCATAAAGAAGAGGCAGCAGCTATCGGGCCTCCACTCAGGTGCTGGTTGTTTTTGTTTTCTTCTTTCCACCTGCAATGCATTCTGGAAGCAGACCTGTGGCTCTGCAGCCCTGCCTGGATGTGCAGAAGCAGGGAGTGGAACAATCTGGGCTCAATGGAAAAATCAGCAGCCTCAGGTTGTATGTCAGGCTCACTTCAGCACAATGGAAAAACAGGGTTTGACTGTTTTGAGCTTCATACTTAAAAAAATAAAATAAAATAAACAGTCAAACCCCAAGCCAGAGGCTTCTAATGCCAGCAGAGTAATGTGGTTTAATGCTGAAAATTTTATTAGCAGAACAATGCTTCATTTTACAAGACATTGTTTTTCCACCCCAGCGTTCTTATTACTCAGTGGTGGGTTAGGGATCCAAAGCTTTTAGGCTGTGTGTAGGAGCTAGCTCTCTGGCCGATACTGCAAATGTGCCTCTTATGATGGACCCCGTTCAGAACCAGGACTTCAGATTTCATCTCATATGGAACTGCATCACCTTCACCTGTACAACGAACCTAATCAGAAATGAGAGCAGTGATCCACTGCTGCACGCACTTTCAATGTGTGAGTGTCCTCCCCTTTGGTGCCCAGATGTGTTGGCTGCACTGGGTGGGTACCTGAGTGAGGAGATGGGTTATATTACAAGCAGAGCAGGTGCAGCTTCTGAGAAGAACATAAGGCTGCTTACAGCAGTAAGGGTCATTTCTTGGTGGTATTCTTTCCAATGTTATGTCTTTAGATGGAGTGCTATGTTTTGCCCACACCAGGAATCCTGCTCTTAGAGCACCAACACAAAGCTAACGTGGGTCAGAACAAGCTCCCCTTCCCTTGCTTCACTGACCTTAAAATCTCTCAGTGAAGCTCTTGTTCCTGGGAACTCTGCCATCCATTCCAGCAGAGCTGGATTTTACTTGATGACCCCGTGAATGAATAAATAAGCGCATATTCATTTATTCATTTTACTTCCCCTAGAGATTTCACCTACATTGTTTACCTCCTTGCTGTTGGCACGGGGATGCTGCAGGGAAAAAAAAAGGGGGGGCTCTGCTAGCTGTGCCTTATTGTTTGGAGATGGAAAATTCACTTTTTCATTTTGCTTGGCCCCCAGCACACAGCCCTGCATGGATTTATGTGCCCCTTGGCACAGCTGAAGGCTGAGGCTGTTAAATCTGATTGCTTCACCTCTGTCATAGCTGGTGCTCTCACAGTAGAATTTTTATTGTGTCACTTATCACAGAAGTGTATAATTGTATAAGCTTTTAATTAAGAGCATCAGCTCTGGGAGTGGGGATGTCTGTTAGGGTGCTGTGTCTGCAGGCAGGAGTGCTGACAGCCAACAGAGGTAAGTTTGGTGTCATGGGATATCACCAGAAATAATACGTCTCCAGATCCCTTCTGCATTTTATACCACTGCTTCTCCTCCCAGAGCTCCCAACTAATCCCTCCTTCTCCAGCCCAGCAGGCAAAATGAGCTGCTTCAGCAGGATCTGTTCAGAACAGTTCCAAGGAAGGGCTGTGACAGCACTGGAGATGTATCTGCAACAGAGGGACTGGAACTAGATGGTCACTAGGACACACCTTCCTCAACCCTGTATGGGCTGTGCCCTTGGGAAAAGGAGAATGGTACTGGCAGCCTGCAGAGAGGGAGGTTCAGCCGAGGTCATGGCATTGTTGTTTGCTCTCAGGAGTTTTCTCTCCCAACAGATGAGGAATGTTCCACCACCGAGCATCCATACAAGAAGCCCTACATGGAAACTTCACCGGCAGAAGAGGATCCTTTCTACAGGTCCAGTTACCCCCAGCAACAGGGACTGAATACTTCATACAGGACTGAATCAGCCCAGCGCCAGGCATGTATGTATGCCAGCTCTGCTCCCCCCACGGACCCTGTGCCCAGTCTGGAAGACATCAGCTGTAACACATGGCCCAGCGTGCCGTCCTACAGCAGTTGCACAGTGTCTGCCATGCAGCCCATGGACAGGTTACCCTACCAGCATTTCTCTGCCCACTTCACCTCGGGGCCTCTGATGCCCCGGCTCAGCAGCGTGGCCAACCACACGTCCCCCCAGATAGGAGACACACATAGCATGTTCCAGCACCAGACCTCAGTTTCTCACCAACCCATTGTGCGGCAGTGCGGACCTCAGACCGGCATCCAGTCTCCCCCAAGCAGCTTGCAGCCTGCAGAGTTCCTCTATTCCCATGGCGTGCCTCGAACCCTCTCACCCCACCAGTACCACTCTGTGCATGGTGTGGGAATGGTGCCAGAGTGGAGCGAAAACAGCTAACGAGGCAGTCGATGGAAATGGGAATAAAATAAAATAAAATAAAATAAAATAAAATAAAATAAAATAAAATAAAACAGTGGAGGGGGAAATAAGAAAAAAAAGGGGAGGGGAGGGTGGGGGGGAACAGCACCCCATTGATAACAAAAACAAGAGCATTCTGCAAGTCTCCTTTAAGTGAACGTTCTCCGTCAGCACTAGAGGGGAATGGACACTGACTGTGCCAATAGTTGGAAGCATGGATGGAGCACTCATTGGCCACGGCACGATGTGCTCCCCCTCCCCCCCCCCCCCTCACCCTGGGCTTTGGTTCAGAAGGCAAACCCAGCAGAGCAGAGCACTGCCCTCACTTCCCTCCCCCCCCCCCCCCCGGTCTGTGTCACTGCCACAGCCATCCTCTGCCTGGCCCTGCGCCCCCCCTCCCCCCCTCCTTCCCAAAGGGGCACATGACTCCTGCTGCCTTTCTCAACACAGCCAGAGTGCTGGGATGAAAACAACTGGGATGTTACTTTTTTTTTTTTTTTTTTTTTTTTTTTTTTTGTGGTGTTGATGTTGACAATGTTATATAATAAATAATAATATATATATATCTATTTTCTTTCCATTTTCTCAAAAAAAAAAAAAGACACCAGCCCTTTTTTTTTTTTCCTCTTTTTTTGAACCAAGAGTGGAGTTTGGAGTGGTGTTCTTCTCTTTTTTTTTCCACTGGTATGGTCATCATCGCTCTTCAATGGCAAAAAGATGCTCTGAACCTGCAAATAAGAAAGCTGGCAGCTACATCACCCAGGTGTCGTATTGTGAGTGGGGCTGCTCCTTCAAAACATCACATCCCCTACATATGGCCAACAAGCAGCACCTCCCCACCACTGCCAATCCCTCATCCCTCTCCCCTTCCCCACCATCTCCTCATCTCCCACCTCCCCATCTCCTGGTCTCTCAGCCCACCAGCTGGCTGCACAAACACGGAGTATCTCCCATTGGAAGCACTCACTGCCTGGCTGCTGCTGGAGCTCTGCAGCTCGTGGAATAGGAAGAGAGGGAGGCTGGGTATGCTGAGCTACTGAGTGCGTGTGTTTTAACAAAGCAGAAAATGGACACGGGAGGCAGGGGGTGGAAGGAAACAAGAAGAATAGGAAGAGCAAACTTATGTCATGTCCACGCAGGGCTCTTCAGGTGTAACATTTCCTTGTACTGTTTATTTACAGGGGTTGGAGTAAGTCCACCTGAGTTACAAAGCCAACAAAATAGCTCACTCAGAGGGTCAGAGGGTTCAGTTTATTGAAATTGGTTTGCTTTCTCCTTTTTCCTCTTCCTCTCCAAGCTGTGCTTCCCCCCCTTCCTTTCCCCCCCCCCCCCTCTTTAATTTGCACCTATTTTTTATTAAAAGTAATTCTAACCAACAAAAGAGCGATACCTGTGTGTCAGCAAAGTAGAACATGAGTGTGAGTGCACAGGAATGCATGTGTGTGCGTGGAAGGGACCCTAGACAGATACCCTCACCATGCATCCTGACATAGCTATGGTTTCCTTGTGTGCAAGTTTATATCTAATAAACACCACATGCTATGAAGCGCAAGGGACCTGCCCACTTTTTTTTTTTTCTTTTTTTTTTTTTTATTTTTCTCCTCTTTTCTCTATTCTTTTTGCTTGATACCAAGCAGTTTGATTTTCATTTCTTTCTGGTGGACCAGCTACACCATCCCAATGCCTTTAGGCAGTGGTGGGCTAAGCTTGCTGGGCACAGGTTAGAGTGGTTTGCCTCTACATCTCTGTGTGAGTCCCTGAGTCCTTCCCACCCAACGATCTCCCCTTGTCAACCCTAAGGCTCACAGGGTTGCTTTCCAAGCAAGGAAGATTTAGGAACAGCCTTGGGAACCGAGCTGGGTGTGAGGACCTTATGGAGGTGGAGCTGAGCTTTTTCCCATTCTGGTGGGGATATCTGGCCTCGGGGAGGCATGGGGCTGCCTCCCATCTTCAGCAAAGGACAGGAAGTTGCTGTGTGCTTCAGGAATGTTCAGGAATGGAAAGATGAGAAAACAGAGCCAGAGAAAAAAGACTGCACTGAAATAGGCTGCACACAAGAGGTCCTGATGTGTCCACACCAGCAGAAGTGTTGGCCAGGTACTGGGGATACCTTGATGAGGTGCAGAAGGTGAGCAGGGACAGATCGTGCTTCCACCCAGCTATCCTCACTGCAGGAAGGACTTGGGGAATGGCATCCATTGGGACTGCTCTTGTGCAGGCTGCAGTGTACCTCCGTCTGCTCTCTGCTTTCACTTCCTTCTGCACGCAAGAAGTGAGTGCCACATGTTGATAAGGCATGCACAGTCAAAAAGCAATGCTCTGCCCCAGGGGAGCCTGTACTGGGCAGTGGCGGAAGGAGATGCAAGTATTGTATAGTCCGTGGGCATGGCTGGGATCTGGAACTACACACAGAGCTGCTTGTCTCCATGGGGTCACCATCAAGGAACTGCTCAGATGTTGTGCTGCTCCGTAAATCACAAGCTGTTCCACCAGAATTTGCTGTTACCCAAGGTTAATAATGGAGTAAATTGAATTTTGAGATAAGGAATAAAAAATGGCACCACATTTAGATGTCAATTACATTGTACTTCCCAGGCTTCATCATCCCACTGCTAATCATGTAATCATCTTATCACTTCATGGCAATTTACATGTAATTAAATGGCCAGTGGTTATAAAGTAAGGAGAGAGGTCTTAGCAGAAATGTGTGCCTTGCATCCCTAAGAGTACTAAGAAAACTAAACCCACATGGTAAAATATTTTTCAGACTTTGAAGGAAAAGCTTTCAACTTGACTAACTTTCTCCATGTCACCTGAGTTACCTTTTTGGTTCTTCAGGGAGCTGTGTAAGCATGAGGAGCAAGGGGCCATCCATTGGGAACCATCACAGTGGCAAAAGCAGAAATCTGGTGTGGGTGGGAGGACACAGTTCTGCTTTCTGCTCTTCTTGAGTTTGTCACTGGGTGCAGCTCAGTATGGCACTACTGGGCTTTAGCATGGAACAGGCACAGCGGCACCACATGAGCACAGCCTGCTATTCAGGTTGAATGAATAAGGCTGCAACAGTGAGACTGTGTGACAGAAAAAAAGTGACTCTTGGAAGGTCCGTGGTGAGTTCCAGTCTGGGTGTGAATGTGCCTTGCCCATGCTGGGCCTGGAGAAGTGGTCCTCCCAGCTCACCAGCTGAAGGGATTTCCCTTGTTTCTCAAGGACTTATTTCTCAGCAGAATCATGGTGATGATGATGCAAAGCTAGTGGAAATTACACTCAAGTGGATGTCATTGAAAGAAGTAAATGTTAACCAGAGCTAAACTGACAATTTGACCATCAGCAACACTGAAGCCTGGGGAGGACCATCCCAGGGTGGTATGGGGGAGTCTGTGCAGCCACCACAAGCCAACTTCTTGTGGGCTGTTTGGAGCCTGATGATCCTAAGTTCCCTTCCCATCCAAGACATTCTTTGTTTCTATGGTTCCACAACTCTTTTTGCCTACAAGTCCCAGCTGTCATCAGTCTTC
The DNA here is from genome assembly GCF_039878825.1 of Excalfactoria chinensis. Taxonomy (NCBI): domain Eukaryota; kingdom Metazoa; phylum Chordata; class Aves; order Galliformes; family Phasianidae; genus Excalfactoria; species Excalfactoria chinensis. The sequence goes on along the minus strand of NC_092840.1, from coordinate 385,898 downwards.
AGAGTTGCCTTGTGACTTCGCACTGCACTACTGAGGATACCTCTGCCATGGGCTTGGGATCAGAGAGGGTGGAATATGGCCGTATGGTTTAGTGGGCATAGTGATGATGGGTTGATGGTTGGATTAGCTGATCATAGTGGTCTTTTCCAACCTTAATGATTCTATGATTCTCTGAAGAGCCCTAGAGATCTGGACTTGCTAGTGCCTCTTCCTGGCAAAACACCCTGGTGTCCCAAAATAAGGAGGGCCCTGGGCATTGAGAGTGATGTGATGGCTGAAGGAGGTGGTGGTGGCCCATTCCCATGTTGGGGTGATGGCCTTCAGGCTGCCTTGGCAGTGTAGAAAGCAGCCACGAAACTTTCCTACACAGAAAAACAGAGCTTTCTGTATGAACCATCATAAATAAATACAGGCTGTGCAATTCCTTCAACCAGAGGAAGAGAGAGAGAGAAACCCAACCTCTGCTCAAAACATCTTTTAAGGAGTGAACGCCAGTGTGCAGGCTGTGGTCACAGGCACTGTTTTTGCAGCTGCCTGCCTGGGCTAAACCACTCTACAGTCACCATCATTTGTACCTAGGGAAGCTGCAGATGCCCTGAGCAGGCAAATAGAGAGCTCTTTGTTTGCCCCTATCAGCTTATTTCAAATTTGAGCAGCCAGGACGAGGGCAGTTAGCAGAAGCTGACTTTTCATGTGGGACCTGCAAGTCCTGGCAGCCCAACACGGGCTGGGGGTGAGGCCACCTGAGTGGGGCAGAGGAACTGTGAGGCCTTCCCCACCGCCCCAGACAGAAAACAGCCCTGTGCCTCTGGGCTGGGTGAAGAAAACAGCCCAAAGTCTCAGGATTCTTGCCCATAAATGCAACCCACAATACCATAGATTTGTATGGTGCTGCCAACTCCGACATTTTAACATTGAGTCTTGTGTGATTTGCAGTGTTTTTTATCTTTATTTCTCTTTCTAAGTTTCCAGTTTCTGGATCCCTGTGATTATATGAAATTCTCAAGGGATACTGAAGACTTTTTTTTTTTTCCCCTTTCTCTGTTCAGTTTTAGGCTACATAATAATAATGGACATTTTACCGGGGAGGAAAGTGAGGCAAAAAAGAAGCAGTTTGTCTGGAAGTGGGATGAGGATTCATCACCAGACAAAAATATCTTGCTTTCTATTTTTCGTTATGTGTGCTCTCCCTGAAAAAATGCTGCCTAATGAAGGCTTCAAAGTTTGAAGTGAATGGAAAATGTTCGGAAAGTGGTCTGAATAAATTCCTGCCCCTAGGGGAAAAAAAAAATAATAAAAAAAAATATATATATATACACACACACGTATATATATACATGTACATATATATATATATATATGTATTTAGGAGCTTTTACTCTTTTGAAGTTCCAATGAAAAGTTTTTCCACCCAAATTCCTTTCAGAATGAAACTGTGATGTGTTTCATTGAGAAGCCCCATGCTCAGCAGCTCTCATCCTTCCTTCGGCTGAAACAAATTGGAGAACCATAGAATCCTAGAATGGCCTTGGTTGAAAAGGACCATATTGATCATCTAGTTTCAACCCCTCTGCTATGTGCAGGGTCACCAATCACCAGATCGGGCTGCCCCGAGCCTGGCCTTGAATGCCTCCAGGGCATCCACAACCTTCTTGAGTATGTCACCATACTCTGTGTGAAAAACTTCCTCCTAATATCTAACTGAAACCTCCCCTGTCTCAGTTTAAAACCATTCCCCCTTGTCCTGTTACTATCCACCCTTATAAACAGCCATTCCCTCACCTGTTTATATGTTTTTGGAAGGACACTGCTCTCATGGCTCCTGCTGCTCATGCATCACCTACCCTGCTGAGATCCATCACCTGGGTGAGCTGTCGTGCTATGGTGATGGAGGGCAGAGGCACTGCTGGGAAGCATGCTTTCAGGCTGAGTAAAATAACGAGGCTGCAGTACGGGGATAGAAATCAGTCCCTAAGAAGGGGTTTCTGTGCAACCAACGTGGGGCTGTGTGATTGCGCTTTGGAAGGAGCTGGCCTCTGCTTCAGCCCTAACAAATGGCTTGTAATCCACCTCGAGGCCAAACAAAAACACTTCCTGAATTATGGATGGAAAGTGCAGACCTAGAGTGGAGGGGGAGCACATGGCAAGCTCTTTAATAGCAAGGGACTGAGAGCTCCAGTAGTAGAGTTGTAAATGCTGGTGTTGGAGATGCTTCTGTTGCCTAAGGCTGAACATGTATTTTATTATTTTTATTATCATGATAATAATAACATATTGCAGCTCTTCATCTGCTTTGTGTGATCTGGCACACAGAGAACACGGTTACAGTGCATGTCTGTAGCACGGAGGGGTCTCAATATCCCTATCACTATCCCACAGTACCACAGGCCTCCAGCCTTGCACTGCACAGCATTGGGCTGCAACGGATCTGGAACTTGTTTGTTGTCCTTGGGGTTTTTGATGGAACATTCTTGTTGAGAGACAAACAGGTGGTCATGATGGGGTATTATTTGCTCTTTTCCTCCTCTTGTTGTCTGGACTTGTGGTATATCCCTATGACCAGTGAGACTGGAGGCAGTACTGTAGGCAGTACACAAGTGCTGTGCAGAGGGAAGGAGTCACTCCCCTGGATGTACACTCAGCTGATGGTGTAAATAATCCTTGCTCCGAGGGCACACAGCTGGCTCTGTTTGACTCATATGCCAGAATACCCAGGTTGTTTTCTGCAAAGCTGCTTGCTAGGTCCTGCCTGCCCTTTTGCATGGGGTAGGTCATCCCAGAGGCCAGGTTTCAATTCTGCCTTTGTTGAGCTGCATAAGGTTCCTACCACCCCTGTTTTCTGGTGGGATCCCTCTGAGCAGCCACCCCACTGCTCCATTAGATTGCTTGCTCTCTGTTTTGTACAATCTGTGAGCTCTGCCCCATTTCCCTGGTCATCAGTAATGGTGCCCATGAGCTCTAGAGTCAGCTCTGACCCTAGAAGGATGCTGCTGGTACCTAGCCACCAGCTGGACTTCTTGCACTGTTTGCGCCTGATGCCACAACCACTTTTCCACCCATCTTGTTGCCCACTTATCCAGTCCATAACTTGTTAATTCAGCTGAGAGAATTTGGGAGACTTCCAAAGCCTTAGATAAGCCAGGGTTTGTGTGAAGTTCTCCAATGTTTCTTTGCCTACAGGAAGGCAGATTCCTTTATCCTGTCTCTTGAGATTATCAGTTGCAGGTCCCAACATTCATCAGAAGCATGGTCTGGGAGATGACCCGAGGGTTTCCATCTCAAGATCAACCTTAAGGGGCAAACCTTAAGGGGTCTGCATTCACCTTCTTCATCATATCTTTTAATTAGAAACATGGCAGCCTACTGCAGCACAGCATAGTCTCTGTGGGGCACATACCTGGAAAAGGAAGTCTAGCTGGTTGAAAAGCTGGACTAGCATGATGTATTTGCTGCTGTTCAAATTATGTTGGCTACCCTGCCTGTGTCTGATGCTTGGCGTGCCCGAACAGGGATTGAGAGGTGATTCCAGACTTGGAGAGCTTTTAATTTAAGGCAGTGGGTCAGTGGACCACGGCTGGTCCACGATGCTGTAAGCAGTCTGGAGCTGGTCAGTGAGTTATGAGTGTGTGCATGAACCCAGACGCTTTAACAGCCTCACTGAGTGACAGGCACCAGTATTGCTATTGGGCTGATGCCAGTCAAGGTGGTGATGAAAAAGTCAGCTTGGCAGTGACTGCATCACTTGCCTGTGCAGGGACCAAATAATAAAACCGTGTTCTGGGTCATTTCCAAGTGTCTTCAATGGAAATTGTGCAGCTGGGAAGGAGGCAGCACCGCACAGCAAGGGGCATGGCCTGCAGATTTGGCAGGTCTGCATTGCTGGGTGACCTTCAAACACTTTGGAAAAGAAATTAAATACCACTACTGGAACAATGCAGATAACTTCCTTTTTCTTTCTTTTTTTTTTTTTTCTTTTTTTGGTGTACTTAATCAGCACCAAAACACCGCTTCAGCGTGAATGACATCATTTGTTTAGCTTCCAAAGAAATAATTGTACTTTCACCTCCATTTTTAAATGCATCACCTGAAGCAATAAAATACATTTCCGAGTAAAGCATCACCTTGAATAGGAGACATCCAGGCTTGTTAAACATGGACATCATATTTTGCATCTATGATGGAAGGGGAGGGCAGTTCTTATGGCAGTTGTTCAGTTTATTTTAGGAGAATTTGGTGGGATCTGCCTTTTTGTGGGGATAAAAAACACCCCAAAACATTGCCCAGCTTCAATCAGTACTCAAAAGAAAAATGAAGTACTGCACAAAGGGCCACCTCATTCCTAGTTCTAAGGCTGTGACGCTAAAATGAAAAACCAAAACAAGCTTTAAATGTTTTCCTAATGCTCATCTTCCAGCCATGTCAACATTTGAGATGTGCGCTGGTGAGGAAGTGAGCTCTTGGACTGAGCAGTCTCATCACTCAGGGCATCGCTGATCCTCATATAGGGAATTATTTGTAATGTCAGTTTGCTCAGATTCTATACAGCTGTTAATAAAGTCTGGGAAATCTGTGCATGGTATCTCCTTTCTCATCTGACTGGGGCAGCTTTTAGGACAGTTTTAACAACCTGATCAGTTACTGATGGATAAGGTAAGAGTCCGCCAGTTCATTCACTGGGTTCAGCCCATGGGCACACAACTGTGTCTCTTCCTAGGAGAATGGACTTCCAAGGGCAGGAGAGGTGGCCCTGTGTCTGAGAGGAGCAGGTAGCTATATGTAACCTACACTAGGTCTTCAGCCAAAGCCAAATTTGTGAGCCAGGAAATGTTTAACAGGTACTACAGAAAAAGTGAACCAGCTTGAGACAGCTTTCAAGTTTAGTGCCTTCTTCCTGGGGACCCTCAGCAGCCACTGACCTGAATTTTTCAGTTATGTCTCTTTGTTGAAAGGGGTTCAATTCGGTTGAAGGAGTTGAAAGATTCCCAGGAGGCAGCTTGGTTTGGCACATTTCATTGGGAAATCCAGCTGCAGCAGATTGTCTGGACCAGCTGACCCCTAACCAAAAGGCTTTATCCAGTCTTTTCTGGAATGGGGCTACTGCTGGGAGTCCAGTGGGAATATTCCCATAGGCAGGGTATGTGTGTGCCCATGTAGGGTTAGGAAATGCATTTTTTGAACTTAAGCCATCCTGGTGAATTCTGGTCTTCTGGAACTGTTCTGCTGAGATCTTATGCTGTTGTGAGTCCATCCTCACGGAGGACACACAGGGTAACTGGAGGATGAGTTATTTCCCTGTTAATTCATTATAATGAAGTACAGTTATGCCTCAGACATGGTTTGTGCCATCCATTGCCCACACTGCTTGGAACTCAATCAAAGATGCAATGCTTGCCATGCGACCAAAATAGAGGCCCCTTCCCGCCATCTCCCCCAACTGCCCCAAACATCTTGGACTCCATTAAAGGAAAAATAAATGTTTTCTTCACTTCAGAATGACCCCAGCACCTGGCAATACAGGTGGGGAGATGTTCCCTGGTATCTCAACCCTTCCAAAACGCCTTGTGCTGCTGTTTGGGACAAGTAAGTAGCTTCTTGGTGACATGGCCCTGAGCTGTCTTTTGCTTCAATTGCTCATGCTAGTGCCAAACTGTCTCTTTATTAGTGTCAGTGATGGCCATGACCTTTTGGTTGAGTCTGTGCTGGGGTTAAACAGTGCTCCTCTACACTGGGAATAATGCGGCTAGGAGATCTGACAGTGCTTCCTCTCCATCCTCCTCCTTCCTTCTGCCTTTAGATGGGATGGAAAAATCTTCAGGCTACCTGCCTCCATTTCTTGAAGCAAGCGAGATGAGGGGGAAATGGAGGAAAGCCCCTTACATCGCTGTAACTTTTTGAGACATAAAAGCTTTTCTTTGAGAGCAAATCTTTTTTTTCCTTGTGGCATTAGGGCTGAAGAATTTCCTTGGAAAATAATTTGTCAAGGCCCTGACTGATCAAAGACACATATAAAAGGACCCTTTTTTTAAAGGGGAAAAAATCCCCCTTCAAGCTCAGAATGAATTGGTAATTCATTTACCGACTGTCAGATAAAGTAGCTCAATCCCTATCACGTCTTTAGCTGGAGCTGTGGCCAGAAGGAAGCAATTCTCGGCCCACTGTGTGTACATGTTTGGGGGTATGTTAGTGATTAGAGTATTCCTGCCTGGGGGATGCAGAGAGATATGACTCAGATTTGCAAAAGAGCCATAAATCTCCCTCCTTTTATTCAAAATGTGTGTTTTATAGCCATTTCCTGGCCAATTTCTGCCTTGAATAAATACGTAACATATCTTTGTGTGTATAGTTTTCAGGTCCAAGCCTTGGGCTTCCTCTCAAGAGTGAGCCGTCTGCTAAGAAACAGTTTGAACATGGTTCTGTTCTGTTCCTCCCTTCCCAGAAAAATCCTTCATTGAGTTTTAACTGGTGGAAGGTTGTCCCTGTGGCACCTGCACCTGTTTGTCTATGGTGACCTGGGATAGGACTGGGAGGGAAGACCCTGAAGGACCCCAAAAGGTGATCCAGCTTCCAAGGCTGGATCAATGAGACTGAAAACTGGAATTTGAGCTCAAAGGCTCAGGAGGATTTTGGTAATCTCAGGCACAAGCTCGCCCTCACACAGCATTGTGTTTGTATGTCAGAAGCAAGTTTAGCTCCAAAGCTCTGTAGGTGTTGTGCTCACACCCCATGTCTGTGCTGATGCTCACCAGGAGCTGGGCTTGCTGTTCTGCAGGATCTCACTTGTCTCTACAGCTGGAATTGCATATGGCTTCTGGTCTGTTGGGGACACTGCTTCCAGCTGATGGTTCCTGTGGGACTGCACATCCCCATCTCAAGAGCAGCATAATCTGCATGGCTCTCTGCTCCTTATTCCCCCATCCCACATCCTTTCCAACCACCATGGTGTGTCCAAGTTTACTGCTCCCACATGCTCTTTTCCACCTCTGTTTCCCAGTGTCATCTCTAAATGGTACAAAAGGACAGCATGGAGCTGGAGGAAAAGACAGGAGCACATGGATAGCAAAACAGGAGGAAGTAGGCAGGAATATTTCTCGGATCTTGTGTGTGTGGACTGCACAAGTAGAAACGTCCAATTGCTTTTCAACATGCTGTCTTTTGGCATTGATTGATTGCAATTTATTTATTTATTTATTTTTAATTGAAGTGTGCTGAAGCAGATGAGAAATGGTACAGCTGTGTCATCTGTTCTTCCCCATGTTTAGTGAGCATGAGACCCAGGAAAAAGGAAGAACAACAGGAACAGCTCTGGTTTTGGAGGGAAATATCAAAGCTTTCCATCAGTGTCCTGCTCTCTTAGGTCATGCAGAAAGCAGATTCCCCTCAGCAAAACAGCAGGAAAAGCCATCCTTTTGCAAGGAAAGCAGTAAAAGTTTAGGGTCTGGAATTATTGGTGTTTTATTTTTAGCTCTTCCTTCTAATCCCTTAAGCCCATAGTTTCTTTCTTCTTCCTTTTCCCTGAAACCAGGAGCTGCAATGATTTGGCCCTGATTCAAAGTCTCAAAGCTAACGGCACAGCTCCCAGATTCCATGCCAGAGAAGTCTGGTAGGGGCCTGAAGTTTATCTCAGAGAATGCAGGTTGTTGTACTTGGTGGGAATCGTGCCACTAACCCTGAGAAGCCTTTTTTTTACCATGACCTTAAGCATGCTAGCAGTGTATCCTGAGCCTACACATCGTGTAAAAATAACACAAGAGGTTGCAAGGAACAACCTCCAAAAGTTTCCTAAACTTTGGTCCAAGATTAGAATTGATCTCACATACACAAAAGCAGTGTGATACCTCAAGTAAAGGATCGAGCAGGGAAAAGGTGTCAGAGGGATGTCTGGGGATCCTGTGAGTTTCTCCTGAAGGCAGATGGCATGGTGCAGAATCCTCCATGGAGTGGAAAGCCATTTGTGTGCATTTGCTTTGGATGCTCTTCAGGGGAAAGTCACTGCCCTTTGCAATTTCTTAGTGGTCTCTTCTGGGTGAACGTGGCCTTTTCATATTCTCAGACATTCCCAGGGTGAGACTTCTAGTGCCAGGATATATTTATTCCCTTGGATTACTTCTTTACTACTGCAACTATCTCTGCACCAGACAGCAACATTGCTGGTGGCATTTATTAGTGAAGGAAATACATCTGGGGATTTCCCAGGTGCAGAAGAGAGGAATTCTGTACCTAGGAGGTTTCCATTCAAGCAATGACAGCTCTGAAGCCCTCCAGACAAGTGTCTTTTACTCAGCTGGAGTGCAGCTTTGTTTCTTTCCCCTGCTGTGGTATCTCCATTTAAGGCCCAGTGTGTAAACATTTATAAGCACATGATGGGTTTAACAACGATTCATCCTATTAAAGTCAAAGTAGCCACTTAACGGATTGTTTCCAGAACTAGGCAATAGATATAAAAAGGGCAGGGACCATGACTTCTCTGTGCTATCTGAAGTGGCTAACACTCAGGCACAACAGGCTCCATCCCAGTGGAGGTGGCCTCCTTCTGACTACATGTTAAAGCTGCCTAGAAACATAATTTTGTTTTCTGTCTGGGAAATCTTTTATTTTAGAACACCAGTCAGATTCAGGGGCTCTGGGAATGGTTCAGAGCAGCAGTGCTGTGTGAATGGTCCTGCAAGGAGGAGGAGGTCATTTATCTCTGGTAGTTGGTGGGCATGGTGGCAGTGGGTTGGTGGTTGGACTAGATAGTCTTTGGGGTCTTTTCCAACCTTGATAACTCCATGATCCTATGATTTTATTATCAGCCAGAATAAAACAAAATCAAGAGAAACACCCAGTCTTACCTTTGAGCCCACAAAAAAGACTTCAGAGCTATGGCACAGAGTGAACGCTTTGAGGTTTTGTCTGCCTTGTGACAGTTGTTGCATCTCACCAGATCCCCAAATGCTACCATGGCCAGGGAGAGAAACATCATGTCCTCAGCTCACTGTAGGCCCTGGGATGCTGCTGGTGTAGATGGGAAGCAGCTCTATGTCGGGGCAACCAGAGCGGGTCTGGAGGAGCTACTTGGCTCCCCAGCAGAGCTGCAGCACTTTGAACACCTCTCTGAAGCTGTCTGTGCCCCATCTGAGCTCAGAGCTCCCTGCCCCAGGAAGCACAGTGCTGGCTGTGTGCTGCTACAGGGATGCTGGTGGGACCATCCCAGCAGGGAGCACACCCCCGTGAACCTCTGTGTGCCTTCAGGAAAAGAACTTGCCAGGCATTTCAGGAGACTGTGAGCTCTCTGGCAAGCCAAACATGACCTTCTCCGCCTGCACCCTCAGCTGGATGTCAGCCAGCTCTGTGCTAGAAGGCATGTAGCTCTGTCAGCCTGATGCTAAGCCTTCACTGTCACCAAAAATAGGAATTAAAAGTATGTTCAATGCATTCTATTATCATTAGAATATTATTATTATTATTTTCCAATGAAATGGGTTTTTTTGTTTGATGAAAGAAAGAAATTAACAAATAAATACGTAAATGTGTCTAAAATGAAGGCCTTGGCAAAACAGCTTTTTCGTTATGATTCAGTGCTGAGAAATCTTTGAATTTCTTAAAATGATTTATCGGCTGCTTTTAAATATATCAGGCAGCTTAAGATAAAAACAATCACACTACTGGAAAACTACATTCTCCCTTGGGAAAAAAAAAGCTTCAGGAGGAAAAACTTTCTCTAGGTACCACTGAAGGGCTTTTGGTGGTACGTAGCTGCATGCCATGATGATAGGGAAAAGGAATTAAGTGGGATGATAAATATTCTATGGACACCTTACAAATACCTTATACATTTAATCTGCTTGATTGGTGGACAGCTAAACATTGAGGCAAAGATGCCAACTTGGTACCTTGGTGGGAGCTACAACATCACTGGGCATTTGAAGAAGGTGTGTATGGGCCATTGAGACTTCATCGAAGTGGTAAAGCAGGATGTTATCAGGGGAGAGCACAAAAACCAAAGGCCCTGAGCATGGCCAGCCGGTTACATGAGAGAGAGAAAATAAATAAATAAATAAATAAATTCAGAGTTGCCATGAAAAACCTCCAGATGATCATGGTAAGGTTGAGTGAGGGAACACCTGGGGAAGACTGATTAAGAGACGGCCACTGTGAGTGCATGATTTATGAGGAGTGGTCCTGGCTTTAGTTCTTTGGAGATATTGCTGTTATGGTACAGGACAAAACATTCCTGGATGCAATATAGTTACTGGGTTGTCAAACATCACTTGATACAGTTCCACAAGTGAGATTATTAGCTTAGCAAGGGAGAAACTGAATATGAAGTTGAATGGGCTGTGGGACAGAAACTTCCTTTCAAGGCACTGCAATTCTTTATACATCCAACCCAGTGTATGAGTGTGCACCCATCCATCTACCAGTCCTCCTGTCCATCTGTCTAGTTACTCAACTTTCTTCAGCTGGGAGATTTGTCAGGGACTCCCAAGATGCCCTGTTGGAGTTCAGCCTTCCCATGTGAGCAGAAGGAAGGGTCTCCAGTGTGCTGGTTGGTGAAGCTGCAATGAGGAGGTGGCGTTTTGGGATTCAGCAGGCTGTGAGCTGCCCTTGGGCTGTTGGCACACTAGTGACAAGAAGTAAAGCTGGATACGACCTGGAGGCTTGGCCTCTAGGGGAAGTTTAGAGCTGTGAGAACTGAAGAAGAGGCTTCAACTGCTGTGGCTTTGTAGGTCTGCTAAGGTGCCCCTACAGGCTGGTTCTCCATGGAGGAAGTGCAGAAAAGTGTGTCCAGAAGGGAGCGAGGCAGGCAGACAGCTTTCTAGCCTCTGCTCTTACTCAAGACAAAGTACTAACCTGCTTCTGGCAGTTGGACTACATGATCCTTGAAGGTTCCTTCTAACTTAAATGCTCTCCAGAGCCAAAATAACAAGTTTTCTTTAATTCCTGGTCAATAACCACACTACTCAGCATGAAAATGTGTACATCTGAAAACATATGATGAGACATCAGAATGCTTTCTTTCAATAAGGTGGACTATTTCCATCAAGAAAGTGGACAAAAAGGAAAGGAGAAAGGCACAAAGCCTTTGCATAAATTACAAATATTTTTATGCCTTCAGCTCTAAGGCTGCATTAATTGGGAAACAAACAAATAAGCAAACAAACAAAAAACAGGCTGAAAAAACATGTAGGACATTGGGGTTTCCTTTACTAAGGGATTAGCTGGAACTTAAAGATGAGACATGGGTATTGGCATCATTTTGGGTGAGTTTGAGTTGAGCACACCTGAAATAATGACTACATGGGTGGGTAGCTGTGTGAAAGGATGCTACTGACCTATGGATGGGGCAATCAGGATGAGTCCAGGGCCAAAAGATTCTCTTGCAGGGGACTCAGACAGAGCTTTTCCAAATTAGGAAAGGAATGAATAAGATAAATGGCTCACACTGGTAACGTGGAGGAGGTTCAGAGTCATTGGGGTCATGGTCTGTCTGTTAGAAAAAAGAAACTGCAGTCACACTTCTTCCTGGCAAAGAGGTAAAACGATGGGAGCTGTTGCCAATGGACACAAAAGCACGATGTGCTTATAAAACCCATTTTTATAGAAAAACAACTGTGTGCGAGGAGTTTGGAAGGAAATGAGTGGAAGTGTAAGAAAGGGACAGGGCACAATAAAGTGGAACAGGGATATGATTTGGGGCTTGCAACCCTTTTTGTGAAATGCCTGTATGGCTGTTGGCTGTCATCTGTGTCCTCACCCAGCAGGAGCTTTTCCAGTAAACTTCCATTCTGGTTCGTTGTGTATGAGGTGACCTTGAACTGAGACCTGGGGAGGGCAGGTCCAAGTGGAGCAGAGCACATGTTTTTCTGGGGTGCCTGCCTGTGAGCTACATCTTGAACTTGCATCCAGGTGATACATATTCCCATATGCACTGTGATCATCAAGGATTTGGGAGCTTTCATGTCACCTAGGTTATACCAGCACTTGCAGTACATGGTCAAGCACAGCATCATGTACTCAACCACTTGTCTCTGCTGGGACAGCCAGGGTTTGCTGGCCATGTAACCTCATCTCCACATATTCTTTCTTGCAGGAGAAAGCTCTGCTTCCCAGAGGGATTAGCTATCCTTTCAATCAGAGCTGGGAGTCCTTGTCATCTAACTTCAGCCATCTAAAATCCAGATGTGGAATGTAAGCTACCCATATAGGCTTTTCTTTTAGCAATGCGTATGTCTTTTGGCTCCTAAAGATACCTCAGGTTCATACTACAGCAAACATATGGATAAAGTGCATGCCTATTGGGGTGTCCTAGTAGTACAAGGTGGACTGCTGGCTTTGGTTGAACACAAGGCATTGGCAAAGAGTCAGACCTGTGTGCTGAGTCTCTCCTATGCCTAGACAGAAAGATAAAGAGGAATGAGAAACAGCAGTTGAATCAACAGAAAAAACAGCTCATATTCTGATATTTGCTCTTGGTGGTACTTACATTCTTTTAAAGCAGAGACCAAGATGACAACTATAATAATCACAACAATGGAACCCCACTGGGCCTGTTTCCTAATTCATGTTTTGGCATGGGCCGACTGCTGCTTGCTTCTTGTGCTAGAGTACTGCTCGGGAGTGATAAGGAGCATGCAGCCTCCTGTACTTTAAAGTGCACTAGAAATAGAAAGAGAGATACAGTACCACAAAAGGAAACTGGCTGGCTACAGGCATTCTCCACAGCTGACTGGTTCAACACCCAGGAGTTAGATGTATCATTGCAAACCAAGGGCAGATTTTCCTTTCTCTTTGACTGGCAAAAACTCAATCTGCTAGTCAGGATTCAAACATCTCTGCTTTAACCAGATGTGCTGGGATCAAGGCATCATGAAGTAAATGGCACACACAGCACTGGCACAACCATACTTTGGCTAAGCTCATTGGTTCAGGAATTCATTTTAGGTATAAGGCAGTTGTAGACTTGCCAGTATTAGAAAAATGACAGAGTCCTTTAGAAAAAGTCCTGACAAGCTTGGTATCTTGTGGCAGGAAGTGCTACAGGTCACTCAGGTATAACGATAAGCAAAAGATAAGGCAATCTCCTGCTTGGGAATTAGAAGATTTGGGTAGCTTGTGGCTCATCAGATACAGCCCCACTTGATCTTCCATAGTGCTTCAGAATCTGTTGCCATTTTCTTTCTATTAATCCTGCTGAGGGCAAATCCCTTCCAAACCAACATACACAGAGACTGGCAAGCGTGCTAGGTGATGGAGTGGAGCAAGTTTCCAGCAGCCATGGACTTGGACCAGCATAGTTATGGAGAGTGCCAGACTCTCTGATTTCCCTGCGTTTGGCAAGGCACACAGGAGAGGGAGATGGCCTCTGTACAGCCAAGAACTCTGCCCAAAGACTGGCCTTAGGGATCACTTGTGTTTCACTAAGCCTCAGGCCAGTAAAAAATTCTAATAACTTTATCAAGCATTTGTTTAAATCCACTGGCCTCAAGGGGACCATCCTGCCCTTGGCCAGGAAGTAAGCGAAGGTGAGATCACCGTGTTTGCTTGCACAAGCTGGCAGTTAGTGCAAACAGTCCCTGACTTTGGGCATACAAAGGGTCTGCGCTACTACATCAAATGTTGTTTTCATGCTTGAATGTCTAGAATGTCTCACCCATGCACCTTCATTTGCCTGCTGTAAACACAGTTATGCACCTGCTTAACTCTTTCAAAGAGGTGGATGCTGGAGATAAACAGCTGTATGAGAAGAGCTGATCCCCTTTTCCCACCCAGTGTCTCTGCCATCCAAAGCAAACATTTTAGCATGCACTTTCCAGGAAAGTGTCTTCTTAGAGAAGAGACTTAGGAAAATCTTTGGAAACTTTCTTGCTGGCCCAAGTGAGTTGAAAGAGAAATTTTGCTTCACAGAATTAAGATGAGAAATGTTTTTTGCTTTGTTTGCCTTCAGAGATGAACATGAAAGGCAAATCATGGGAGAAAAAGAGGATGGCTGCCTGTAGAAACCACAAAAATCTTTCTAGGATCTGGTTCCCAATTTTGCTTCACTTGGACTAACAATTAGTTTCAACCTAGATATCAGCAAGAGCCATGCATAATCGGATCTTCTGCAAAATGGACTGTATAATGTGGGAAAGGAGAAGAAGTTCTGGCTGGATAGGCCAATAAATAGGAAGCTGATGCTTGAGCAGAATCAGTTCTGTCTGGATCTGATGTTGACAATTTGTGCTAAAATGTTGTTCTTCCTCTCATGCTCCTCCCCAACTCAAAAAGAAGGAAAATAAATAAATGACTAAATAAAAAAGAAGTGGTTGAAACTGCCTTTGAAGAAGAAATTTTTGTTTAATCTTAGGTCACAGTAGTGGTTCTGCACAGGGGAATGGTAGAATCTACCACGACTGGAAAAGGTATTGATTATTTTGAATCCATCAGTGAAGACTTCCTCACATCTGGCAGCAAAAAGGGAGGATAGAGCAGTGATTTTGTGCATGGAGAGGGTGGCTCGTTAGACAGGAGGAATCATGCTCTGGCTGCCTGGGAAAGCAGGATGTCAAGCTTGGAGGACTAAGCATTTATTTTGGAAAACCAAGCTCCCACTTTCTCATTTACACATGAATGTGCTTCCCTTCCCTCTCCTCCAGGCCCATTTCTTTCATGCCTTTCCAGCCTGCATTCCTGGGAGGCTGAGGAACAGTGCTCCCAGCAGCCCTGTTCCTGCACCTGGGGGTACTGCTGTCACTGTCACCTGTTGGCAAGAAGGTTCCTGGCAGAGGACAGTAAGGCTAGAGGCTAGAGACTGGTTTCCTCTACCAGCTCATTGAGGTGCTGCCCTGCTGGTAAGCATTGGCTGAGTCAGTTTCCCACACTTCAGCTCTCTTGTTCCTTCCATGAGTTTCTGCAGTGTTTTGCAAGAAGCCAAAGTACCTGCTCAGTGAACACAGATCTCTGGGGGAAGTTGGCAGAGATGACCCTCCTAGACTGATATATATATATTTTTTTTTAATTGCAGCTCAAAATGATCCTTTCTCTCCTAAAGCACCTGATGTGACGCCACATTTGTTATCTTTTCTTCCTCTCTTAACAACAGCATCTCTCCCTGTTTTGCATTTTGACTGCTGAAGGGGCAGAAGTTGATCTGTGTTGGGTAAGTTAACTGCAATCCTGTCCTCACTCCATGAACGTGGCAGCTCACAGCCACTGGTCACATCTTGCCTCCCAGAGATGCCTGCTCAGTACCAACCAATGTCACTTACAGAGGTCTGCTATTCCTGTTGGATGAATAGCGGCATCCCTTGTCTACGCCAGCTCTTATTTCTGCCTAATGCAGCTGTCTGAACTCAGTCCAGGAGTCTGATCTTGAATTAGAGAATGACAGTAAGGACTTAATCTCTTGTATGTCTAGTGGTCAAGACTCAGCTCTAGAGATATAAGTGAAGAGGCTCCTTTTTTTCTCAGCAACAGTCCAACAGCCATCCAAAGCCAAGCTTTGGATCACTCCACTATTAATTTGGAAAGGGGAGAAAACTAACAAAACTAAACCCATGGAGCCTCTTGAAGTGGACTCAAATAGAAATAAAAGCTCTTTGCAGAGTGAGCTTTGGATTGATTTCTCATTTTGTGTCCAAAAATTACTTGGAAAGATCATGTCAGCCAAAGACCAGGGTCTAGTCTGCATACCTGTGCCGCTGTCCAGATGGTGAAGAAAAAGAACAGATGCATTGAGATGAAGAGAAGGATTTCAGACTGTGTTTTCAAAACCTCCTGTTCGTTGAAAGGGCTGGAAAGCGATTTAGAAAACACATCTAGGGTTTCCTTTGAACATCAGGAAAAAATTGACTTGGACATTGCTAATGTAGTGCCTTTCCAAGCTTACTGCAGTGGAGAAATGTCATTTGCTTGCTAGGAACTCAACCCAAACCCTCCCTTGGGTCAGCTTCCTCCCTGTATTGAGCAGGCTGGTGTGGGAGGAGACAAGTGCATGAGAAGCTGAATGAGACTTTTTAAATATTTGGCCTTCCTATAATGGAGGCCTAAAGCTGGCAAATGATTTGGTATTTTATTTCCTATGACTTTAGCCGAAAGTCCAAAATGGTTCATGACGGTAGTGCTCTCACAGGTTCCTCAGTAAGTAAAAAGAAGGAAAAATCTTTGGCCAGATCAGATTTGGATATTTTCAGGCAGTGCTGGCTGTAGCTCAGATCCAAATGGGGAAGCAGAGTATTTGCCTCTGCACTGGGTGGTGTAGATACTCCATTGGTACAAGTGTGCTCTTGCTTTCTAATCCTTGTGTGAGTCTATACCACTCTACCCTGTCTGTCCTCTACCATAACCTCAGGTCATGGGAAGCTCTTTCTCCTACTACAGAGGATATGATGCTGCCTACTAACTGTAGGCACACAAAGGGAAAAGGCAGACTGCTAGACAAGTATCAGAAATGGTTTCTGTGGAAACAATTTTGTAACAGCTTCAGAGTCTGATGGTGATATGTGTTCAGTAAAGGTGAAATTCTGGCAGCTGGAACTAATGTTGGAATTTGTGATACTAATGCTGAAACCAGGGGATCTGACAT
This sequence comes from Excalfactoria chinensis, assembly GCF_039878825.1. Taxonomy (NCBI): domain Eukaryota; kingdom Metazoa; phylum Chordata; class Aves; order Galliformes; family Phasianidae; genus Excalfactoria; species Excalfactoria chinensis. Next base: position 369,352 of record NC_092840.1, on the reverse strand, counting down.
GGAAATCAGCATGGGATGAACACTGATCTTGATGGGAAAACTTGGTGCTCACACTGAAATGCTCTAAGGCAATCCATATGATTAAGTAAAGCCAGTATGGAAGGAAGTATTGAATTTGACCAAGAATAACCAAATGGAGGGCTAATATCCTACCTCAGATGTATGGACACCAGACCCTGCTTTCCATTTATAATAGCATTGTTTTACGATTTTCTGGCAGCCTTCCTTACAATCTTAAAGTTGTATTCAATTCCCTTCCCTCTGAAGGCCTATGTGTTCTACAACTGCAGACAAAGTTTTATGGGATAACGAATGAGTCTTATCACATCCAGAAATCACAGTGAGAAAATTAGAATTGACAGTTGCGAAAAGTTTGTTCTTACAGAGTCCAGTGATGAATTTGAGCTGCAGCAAGCTGTAAAACACAATACAGACTGACTTGATCTAGACTCAAGCCTTTGTTATAACTTTGTTAAGTTATAGCTTAAACAGTGAATGAGAATGTGTCTTGTTTCCCCTCCTCTGTTCTGGATCAGTCAGGTCTTTGCCCCTTCTGTGTTTTGATTCTGACTCTGATGGGCTCACACACTCTACATCCTATGAACATGCCAACTGGCAGCCCATACTAAAAAGGGAGCTGGAATAAACCCTGAGTACAAGGTACGTCCTTGCAGGAGGAGAGAAAAAATCTCTCAGCTTATGTATGGAAGATCTGTGTTTGAAAAATGGTCTGTCTTCAGCTGTCATCTAGCTTAATAAAGGCAGGATGGAGAGGGAATAGCTCTTCTTACCTCCTTAGACTATCACTGAAACAACAGCCCTACAGCAGAACTGGAGCAGCATGCAGAAAGAGAGACAAAGTTTTCTCTTTAGAGAGACAAGCAGACAGACAAATAGACAGCTAGCCAGATTCTTCTGTGTTACAAGCATGTAACTCCAAAACTATTAAAGGAACTATTCATAACCAGGAAAAGAATCAAACTGCCAGTGTAGTCCACTGTAAAAGATTTTCAGTTCAATCTTTGATGGCATTTTAATAGGAACAGCTACTCATCAGCAATGTCAGGGTTAAATACTCCCAGCATGTATGCAATTGCAGAAATACCCTGAGAAGAATCAAGGAAATATTTCCATCTTAAACTCTGATAAGGAGTGAAAAAGTGCAACTCGTTCCATATGGTGGCTGAGAGCCCTGAGCCAAACGGAAAGCCGTGCAGTCTGCCAATGTGTAAGAACTTGCAAGGCTGATAAATGAGCGCGTTGCTTTGGGAAAGCCAGAGATGAAGTCGCACTGGAAAGAAGAAAACTGAAAAGTGAGGAGGAATCTTTTTTTTTTTTTTTTTTTTTTTTTTTTTTTTTTTTTTTTTTTTTTTTTTTTTTTTTTTTTTTTTTCGAGAGGGGGAAATAAAAAGCCAAGTCCTACCCATTTTTCTTGTTGGATGGCAGCAAGAATTTCTGGAAATGTTTTACATGTCAAAGATTTAAACAAGCTGGGATGTTTAAGGACAAGCCATTATGCAACGAATAAATAAATCAGTAAAAGCAGGGGGAAGAGTCTACCTTCTCTTCTGCTGTATAAAAATGATCCTGGCCTGAGACAGCTGCATTTTTGGGGTATACTCAGCACAAGATAGGATGCGAGTTGTCACAAAGTGAAGAATTTTTGGGTTTCCCCAGTATTGATCACAGCATGCCCAGATTTGCAGCAAGGAGAGACTTGAGCACAGCATGCAAGGTGGGGAAAGGGTACTAGAGGAGAGTTATGGTCATAGGAGTCTCTGAGCACCAGGCATCCTGGAGGAGCAGGGAGCAGGCTCCAGCACAGCACCAGGCATGGGGTGCTTGGCCAAACAGAATTGGGCTGTGTCTGGCACTGGGGTCATGGGGCAGGGGCAAGGGTGGGAGAGCAAGGCTGTGCTGGAAGGGAGCAGAGGGTCAGAGCAGATTGCACATCCCCAGCTTGGTGCCTGAGATTTGACAGGTCCACATTCTTGGCTGAAGGGATCTGGGTGTACAATTGATTTTGGGAGAGGAGTGGGTAAATTCATGGCTGGGCTGCCTGGGGGAAATGCCGTTCCTCTGAAAAAGTCTTTTTCTGTGTCTAAAAAAGTCATCTCTGACAATCTGAGCTTGCTTCCTTGTTCAATCAGATCAGAAATGGGGGAGGAAATCAATCACACAAACAAAATAATCTCTCCTGTTCCTTCATCAGACAGGGATTTTTCATCCAGGAGCTTCTTTGAAGCTATGGCTATAGAAGCACTTTGATTCCTGATAATGGATAGCCATCTTTGCTGGCTCATTTGCCTGAGCAAGCTTGTTGTAATGAAACTGGTGCTGCTATTCAGACATCACCACCTCTGCACGGGCAGAGGGTGGACTGACCTATGCCAGCTCTGTAACTTCACCCAAATGAGGCATGCAAAGCCAAGAGCATTTTGTTAGGCTAAAAAGAGCAGCAAAGAGAGCAAACTGCAGGTTGTAAATTGCTGACCAAGGTGATAAATGGTATGTGAGTTGGCTGCTATAATCTGCAAAGTCTGCGAGACTGAAAAGAAACCCTCCTTCCCATAAGCCCATAATATTCCTTTTCCTAGAGTACCATAGCTTCAAGCTATGTGCCACAGATGTTTACTTCCCAGAATGTTTGTTCTCAAGTCTGAGCTTCTGTCTTGCAGCTGCTGACAAAAGCAGCCTCTCCAAATATCCCTGGCAAAAGGAAAATGAAAATTTCCCATCTTTGGTGAGCAGTGTTCCAGCAGCTGCTTGCTTCCAACAGCGCCTGCCTCCCAGGTTATAACCTGAACAGATGGGGAGGGTTTTGCTGAGGTATACTTGGGTTAAAGGAGGCTGTGTTGCTGGGACTGGGGATATTGGTGTGGAGTATCATGGCTGTGGCAGGCTGGAGGCATGTCTTCAGCAGGAGACACCTGGGCACAGGAAGGTGAGGATGTGACAGCGCTGGGCAGCGGTGGAGCAGGGGTATGCAGGAAGTTTGGATTTGGGGATGGTGTCCTGGACCACATAGGGATTCTCAGGTCTATTACATCCTACTCTCATGAGTGGGTCCTCTCTTCTTTGCCAACCCCTACATCTGCCCACAAAACTCATGCCATTGCTTTTACCCAGATGCTTCACTTTGGCCATGGCTGCACTGCTGTTCATCCTCTCACCCAGGCAACTTCCCCTGCCACCCTCTGCTGCAGCTTTGCAGCACTGTCAGCTCCTCTGTGGTGTTGCCTAATGTGATGTGCATGCTCCTGGGCTCATGGCAGGGAGGTGCTGTGGAATCCCACCCCACCATACCCACAAGTCTGACATTTATTATTTGTTAAGCCTTTCCTTGGCTAGCCCAAGACGCTGTGGGAAAGTCCTCTCTAAGCCTGAGCTGGCAAAAAAAAAACAACGGGTGGGTGGAAAATATTCAGGGACTGAATGTAGAGCCTTCTCAGATGATTACCCATTTGATTTCCATTTAAGAACAAGATGAAGAGCTAATTCTGATTATGACATCTCTGTCCTTGCAAAATGCTCCACCACTAAAAGCATAGGCCTGAATCTTAGGGTCAGATTTTCCTTTGTACTTTGTTTTGTGCTATCATTTACAGCTCTGAAAAATGCCTGTAAACATTCTTGGTTTCACACTCCATTCTCCTACACAATGTCTACATATCTGGACAGATCCTGTCAAAGATCTCAAGGGCTTCTAGACACCTCATTTTCACCAATGTCAGATGTCTGTGCACAAAGTGATTTCTATCCGTCTTGTGCAAGAGAGTATCTGCAGTGTCTGGAGGAGTCCCTAAGCCTGGTAAATTCCAGATGTGTTCTTCTCCAGCTGTGTTTGGACCTCCAGCACTGGTTTTCTGCCATGCCAAGGAACCAGCAAGAGATCTGTGCTTCCTTCCGCACCAACATCAATGTCAACCCAACCAGAGGTGGCTGAAGAGAAACCAGCCTCATTTTCTATCCAGTTATTTCAAGCAGATGAAGTTCCAAGTTGCTTAAGCATTTTGATATCTCACCAGAGCTCCTCTGACTGTGAACAGCTGCTGCCTCACCCAGTGCTAAGGAAGCAGTCAGCTCTTCCTAAATGCATAACCTTGGTGTAAGGTAAGCCTTTGCTCCCTGCTGCCAACCAGCTCTCATACTAAGCTTGTTCCCAGCATGATTCTTGATGCCATGTGGACACATCACCTTTGTGGGAATGTGGATCTAGCTGAGCTTCCCTTGTCACCCTATAAAGATTTGAGCTCTTTGAACAGGAATCTTTTTGACTCTATGAAGTTTTATGAATTGCTGCTTCACTTAAAAAACAATCCTTAGGCTTTCTCCTTTAATGTCTCTTGCAGTGACTCTTCACTACCAGCACCAGTGTTTCAGGTCACCTAGAAGAACAGGAGAAGGAGCTCCATCACTTGGCACCCTGTGCCCCTGCAGAGGCAACCTGAAATTTCTCCATGCTGTGGGGGCTTCCTGTTAAGTCATTGCTCACTGGGAAATGGGTCTGGAGTTTTGCCCTATCATCAGTGTCACCTCCAGGCCAGATGCTAGGCAACAGATGCTCCAGATTTCCATATAGTATGAAAAAGCTTAGTTCCTTGGATTTATTCCTGGCTGAATCAGTCTTGTGCAGCAAGGGGCTTGGCTGGATCATTCTCCAGTTACTTTGAAATTAAAGAGGTTTTCCTCCAATGCTACACTAAGTCAGTGAGTGGTTCCATCAAATGGGCAAATTCTGTCACCCGCTCTGTATGAGAAAACACAAAGTGACCACCAGGACTTAAGACTGAGGATTTACCAAATTTCCCCTTCAAGGGGAACTGATGAGTCCTGCAAACACAGGTGGCATATATGGAGAGGTATTTTCCCAGGTGTCAGCTCCTACCTTGCCCTTCTTCTGGCTTTGATGACCCCTGTGAGCACCACAGTCATGGGAAATTAGCTGTGCATTCTGTGAGCTGGGCTGATGTTCACATTCTCCTCTGATATTTACTTTTCTTTAAAGCATTGCCAACTTAGGGAATCAGAAAACATAAGCTAGCATTACAACATTTGTTTCTCAAGGTTTTCTTTCCAGCCAATGAAAATTCATTTAGTGAGAGCTCCCCTTCTGTAGGTCTTTCTAGTCTGAAGCTTGCAAGATGTTCCAGACTCCTGAACTGGGGTTCAGCCTCATTCAGCAGGCTGGCACAGCCTCCTAGATGGAGAAATACAGCTCCTAAGTTGGGTCTGTATCCTTCAGACCTAACCACAGTCTAAACTTGTTTTGTCCTGGTTGTCTTTTGGAAAGAGTGGGTCTGTCAGAGGCCTTGATGCTCCTACATCAGGGTAGACATGCTGGCTCAGACCAAAGATGCATCTAGTCCAATATTCTGCCTCTGATGTTGCCAGAATCAAACGTTGAGGGCAAGACAAAAGGTTGCTGCAAGTCCCATGTACTACTTCCTATGGCCCTTCCAACTCATGGCAATTTCGAGTTTAAGGACTTCCTGACATATCCGCATCCCTGCATATAGCTGCCGTTGATGGATCTTTCAATTTCTTTAATTTTTATTTGAACCCATTCTAAACTTTTGGCTTCCACAATGTTGTATGACAATTAATTCTGCCTCTTAATTATGTGCAGTTTAAAACATAACCAGAAATCATAACACTCTTCAATTATAATAAAAGCCTTGCATTTGGATAAGATTGCCAGCATGGATAAAGCCTACATAATTACATTTGTGCATTATGTCTACAGAAATGGAAGCCTGATACCAAAGTGCAGGGGATATGTGCAATGAGCTTTATGGCAAGATCATCAAGGGGGGTTTGTTGTTTGGGATTCTTCATCTCTTAGCTGCCTGATGGCATGTGCTTTGTCAGGGTCTGGCTTATACAGAGCTGTCCATCTGTTTTTTCTTCCTCAGAGTAGTTGGTAGGAAAAGTTTATTCATCTTTGCAAGGCTGCTGTAGTCTCTTGTGATTAAGGGGAAAGGTCAGGGTAATGGATGCTTTTTCTGCGACATTTGCATCCCTGTGAATCTGCAGGCTTGAGGATCAGTTCTGCAGTTGTTTCAAACCTGCCTCTAGACGGTAGAAAACAACAGTGAGGTTTGCAGCCTATGGCTCTTGCTGCCCTGAGCTCCTGCTGCATCCAGAGTTTTCTGTGGTTGCTAGCCCACGGCAAGGTCCCAGCACTGCCAGCACTGCCAGCACTACCACTGCAACCGAAATGGGAACCCAACATTACCAGACATGTTCAGCATTTGCAACCTGTCTGCGTCATGAAAGCATCCAAAACAATTCTGGCTGTCATTAGCAGTAATAATGATAATAGCAGCAAGGGAACATTTTTCAGTATGTAAAGAGAAGCAATAAGAAAAGTGGGGTCAGACTTCTCAGCAGGGTCTGTTGTGATAGGACACGGGGAAGTGGTTTCAAAGTAATGGAGGAGAGATTTAGGTTGGATACAAGGAAAAAGTTTTTACAGTGAGGTTGGTGAGTCACTGGCACAGGCTGCCCAGAGAGATGGCAGTGCCCCGTCCCTGCAGACACCCAGGACTGGGCTAGATGGGGCTCTGAGCACTGATGGAGCTGTAGGTGTCAATTGTAGGGGCTTTACTGCAGTGTACATGTTCATTGCAGGGGGTTGGACTAGGTAGCCTTTAAGGGTCTTTTCCAACTCAAATCATTCTTGGATTCTATGATTTTATTTGCTGGTGCTTTATAGACTCTCATTATTCCAGACACTCCTAACAAGAGACAGGGAATCATTCCCCATTTCTTATGTATATATATGTGTGTGTGTGTGTGTGTAAGATATATATAAGACACACACACGCACATATATATATATAAAGCTGAACTACCATGTAATTGCATGACTCCAGAATCAGGGGTTTGAGAAGAAGCAAAATTGTCTGATGTCATGGGGCTCATGGGGAGGACAAGGGCACCTTCCCAGGGTGAGTCTGTTTCTAAAGGGACCTTTCTCCTGACAGACTTCTGACAAGCATTTTCACCTACACAAATAAAGTATTTTGATGTTCTGGACATTCATGGCCTGTTGGCGACACAATGCTGTTCTCCTGCACAACCACCTGGGCATGGGGAGTAGCTGTGCACCCTAAGCAGCCTAACCCACCTCATTTCCCTTCAGCCAGGAAGGAAAATGACCATCTCCAGAGACAGAGCTGGGAGCTGAAGGCAGCTCCACACCTCTCCAACACGATTAGCAAACCAGACATGAATTGCTTCAATAAAGCTGAACAACCCTGGGCAACCACATCATTATAAAAGACCAAGGAAATTCTACAGCCAAGCAGAGCAGCAATGGTCTCCTCCTACTGCAGAGCCTCTGTCTTCGAACCCTGCTGACCTGCTCACTCACTCTCCAGCTCCTGCTGCTTCCCTGCCAGCTGAAATCCCCATGTGATGCCGTGTGGCCAGGCTCTAGTCCCTCCATACCCACTGCTGGGGGCTGCCCATTTTCAAAGCCCAGCTCTCTGTAAAGCCCTGCCTACATGTAAAAAGGGCTTGGAGGAAACGAAAATGACAGGTGAACAATCCCATGTGCCTGTTACCTGTACAGTTGGAAGGGCTGTCTTTGGCAGGCTGTGGGAGGAAGTCTCAATTAGGCATACTGCTCCTTCTTGGTCTACATATTGCAGATGAAAATGTGTCTGTCTATGTGTCTGTCTATAATAAGTCACTCTCTGTGTTGTTATGGCACTGCCATAATGCCACGCATTTCTATGCTTTACCAAACTTTGACTGTTTCACTTATAAATAACGATAGCAAAGATGTTATTTAGACTGGAGTGCCACATCAGTATTCTCAGTCATTCCAAGATCTTCACCTGGGTTCCATCCCTCACCTCTCATGGTGATGACTGGTGACTTCATGCTCTGCAGCCTGGCAAACCCTTGTCCCAGCTCATCTCTGGGTCCCAGCACCTTCATCTCTCCTTAAAGGGTGGATTATTTGCTCAATTATACCATAGCTAGTTCACATAAGGGGAGGTAAAGATGATTTTCAAGTATCACAGAGTCTCATATTTTAGAATCTAGGGGTTTTGTCTGAATAAAATGGGATTTAACCTGTTGTTGCTCTGGAAGGAAAACTGGGTTGAAACAGTCAGGTGTTTGACAAAGGTTCCCTTCCTCTCCTTACTCCAGCTCTGCCAGTGGTGACATCCTGTTGCTTTGGTCCCTGCTAGATGTGTGTGGCCTTGCAGGCCAGTGACTACTAATTGCAGAGCAAATTTACCTTCTTCAGAACACATATTGCTACTATTAAGTATGCAAATATGTTATTATTTACTGTTAAAAAATAATAATAGATAAAAGCGCAGTTGGAATCGTGCCATTGCCAAGAGATTAAATGCTGATGCTTGAAAAATTGGCAGTATTTCCACATGCGACTTTTGTCGCATAATGCCATATCTATTGGGATTATCCTTTTAAAAAATTGGCACTGTCCTTAGAAAGCACAGCCTCTAGCTTATGATTTTTCTTTTATCTGTTTTTTTGGCAGCTGCTTGAAGAAATCTCCTTGCCATTTCCAGACCAGAGACCTTTTGTTTTCATTCAGCAAAGTACCAGCTCTGTAAGCAACAGATTTCTCCACTCAGCATCTTTGGGACACCCATCGATCAATGCCAAGGGATTGAAGTAAGAGGAGGGTGACTTGGAAAATAAACTCTTCACATTCAGCTGATGAAGTGGGAAACATCCGCTGCTGGCCCATCTCCACCAGCTCGGATGGAGCTGCGCCAGCACAGAGCTTGGCCTGGTGTCTTTCAAGTCATTATTCTTTCATTGGTTATTTGCTAGAGCCAATTGAAAGCTGGAGTTTTACATCTGCTTCCTCACGGACTTTCTCTTCTATTATGAACACACTTTGTTTTCATATTCAGCTTTCTTAAGGTCCAGGTTGCAAACACCCGCTTAATGGTGAACAGGTTTTTGGGGATGATGAAGCAACGTGCCCATGCAGGTATACAGCAAGCTTGTCTTCCCAGAGTCACTCATCAGCAATGAAGGATTTTTATGTAGCTGGACAAAATTAAATGCAGAAAAATGTATCCTGAAGGAAAACAGTGCATGTGAAATCTTTCATTTTCTTTTTTCTTTCTTTTTTCTTTCTTTCTTTTTCCTTTTACTTCTTCAGTTTTAGTGAAGTCTAATATTTAATGACAGAAATGAGTTGAAAAGATGCAAAGATTTAAAGCACTGTCTACCCTGCTTTGAATTTAGATAACAAACTATGATTAATTATATATAAACAAGTTAAGATTAAATTAACTATGAATATGTCATTAATCAGGTATATTTAACTATCTTTCGGCCCTCCATACAGACCCAGCTCCCAGCAGATTGGAATCACAGTCTCGACCTCCATCACCCGAGCTCATCCTATTGATGGGAAATGATGGGGCTGAGCGCTCAGCGATGGCTTTAAAAAATGAAGATTGAGAAAAGCTACTGAATAGTAAGTAATTAAAAAACCTATCAAATGGCATTTTTAATGCCTCTCAGTCATTGAAGCTGTAGCTGAGTGCTTGATGGTTTCTGATTTTTTAAAAGCAGGAGGTGAGTTTCAAATATAGAATGCTTTGCCCAGTGGTGGAGCTACAAAACAAGTAGGGTTTTGAGTCCTAGATGTGCTTGGCTTTTAAGTCATATGAAGAAGAAACCCACAGTGATTTGTTCCCCTTCTGCATGGCTGCTGCAATGGGATATGCATATGGGACCTGTAGGGTTCCAGGCGGAAAGCAGTTTCGCAGCATGCAGGTAACGTTGTTTGGCTCAGTTCACGAAACAGGAACTTTGGACAGAGGGGACAAAATGTATGTTGTTAGATTTCAAAAAGGTATTTTCTCACGGATAACTTAAATTTCATGAATTTGCTCTCCAAGAGCATGGCAGGAGAGTGACCCAGCTCCATGCTGGGGAAGTTTGCCCAGCACCTCTGCAAGAAGTGTGCACCAGAAGAGCCCTTGTTGGCCAGCAAGAAAGGGGACCCAAAGGCCTTGATCCTCCATTAACAACTGCGGCTTGTAGGCATACTTGGGGAGAGCTTAGCTGTCCTTTGCAGCAGGAGTGTGTGTTTGGCTGTAAATTTCTTCCAGCTGTGAAGTCAGAGAAAACACTGATAAGCACTCCCTGCCCCCCTTCTCTCGGTCCCCCCAGCTGGGAATGATACATTTACCAGAGTTAGCTCAATATACCAGTTCCCTATTCCTCCACTTCTGGAGCATATGGAATGTATTGTGGTCTGAGGGAAATATATCTTAAGAATTTCTCCTGTGTCTCTTCAGGAGCATTCCAGGGTGGATTACAGCAGGTGTCGCAAAACCAGTGGATTCCCTCTTTTTCCTTGTGTATTTAGAGCAGGCTGAGCCGTGGTAAGCTACACCCAGAGCCACAGCAGCATTTCACATTAAGCTCCAAGAGGTTTTCTTGTACTTCAGTCTGGGTGAGACTAGTAATGGAAGCTGCAAAATAACAGAAGAAAGAGAGACTTTCCAGCAAGGGAGTCAACAAAGAAATACAGATTTCTGCCTGGAAAAGTCTCCTGCAAAGTGTCTGATCCTGGACAGTGGTAATCAGTTTCCATAATGTGATATTTAATCTCTGCCGTCTGAGGAATAAAACCTCATTACACTTCTGCAGTAAGGGCATGCTAGTAAGTGTGTACTACTGAAGGCCTTCAGTTCTCAAGTAGTCCATGCTCATGTCATAGTTTGTTTGAAGCCAGAAGTGACAATTTAGGTATTATCAACAATTATTTTTTTTTATCAGACACAATAAGGCCAAATCCTGCAGTTGGCAAGCGCTTTCTGTTATGGTACCCTGTACCAGAATCATGCCCACAGGATAAATGCACTTCATTTTTTCACTAGTGCTAACAATTCACTTTGAATAAAAACGGGGGTGGAGCTTCCACACCTACCAGGGCACATCCATTACGGGTAGCCAGAGCTCCAGCTGCCAGGCTGATGGGAACTCCTTGTGAGATAAAGATCTGTGCACTGACCCATGAGTCTGGATTATCAACTATATGGAAAACCACTGACCTCACCGTCTTCCAGGAAAAGGCGCCCTGTATTGGAAAACATACAGAGAGGCTTGGGATGAAAATTGGGTAAGACAGAACATTTCTCCCACTGGAGAGAATGGGACGTGCTGCAGAATGAGGGTGGGTGTTTCAAAAGTTCTTTAGGCTGTGAAGGAGTTTTCTGCTGTGATGTTTTCATTACAGCACTAAGAAGGCCTTAATTTACTTCCTTCAGAGCACACAGGATAATGGAATTACACTAGATTTCATATCAACTCTTTGCAAAGGTAGAGCTTAATACAAGCAATTCCTGCGCGTGGTGAACTTTCCTTCTGCCTCAGTACCTCCGTGCTAGGCAGGTACCCCCCACTGCTTCACTGTTGCCATTTCAGTCCCAACAAAATCTATACCAATCCAGGTGCATCCTTTTGCAGGGCACTGATGTGCACCAAGAAGTGCAGGAAGATGTACATTAATGGAACATCCATGAGTTAGCATACAATTAGGTTTAGCCCATATCTTTCCTTTCATTTCTCCCCATAAAATTACTGAATGGTGTTTGGAGCTTACAGACATCTGTCTGGGTTTTCTGTCTGGATTTCTTGATGGAGATAAAGGCTGCAGGCTCTGGGACATCATATTATACTGAGTTCACAGGGGTCCCGGGCACAGCCAGACCTCAGGAAGGACAAGGGTCAGCCTACTGCCTCTCTGTGCAGGGCCATGTACTTGCTGGGGTAGCAGCAGATAATCCCCTGCCCTGTGCTTGTGTCAGACGCAGAGAACCCAGCTTTCTTTACAGAAATACTGAAGCTTACCTGGTATCCTGGAAAAGGGGACAACATCATCCCAGAGCATGTAGGTAAGTGTAGGCACAGAAACATGGCCAGTTCTTTGCAGAAAAGACACATCACTGGAAAAGTGCCTGGGCAAATCCTTCCCCAGAAGAGACAGTAACAATGACTGCAAGGAATGACTGTCACTTGTAACCTTGAGGCATGTCCCAATGTATTCTAATCATTAAAATCTGGGGCACCTCTGGAGCTCTTTGCTGAGATGCTGGCTATGCCAGGGGGGAGCAGTTCTTCTCAGGTAGCTCCCATTGTCTCTTAACAGTTTTCCACATTCCATCTGTAGCCAGCAGAGAGTGATCAGTGCCTTCAAGCTAGTGCTGGGTGGGAAGAAAGATGTTCTGAATAGCCTGTGCCTTCCCTCTGCCTGCAGACATGGCCTGGGAATGTTGATGACCAAAGCTAGGTGTATGACTCCCAAACAGCACCAGCTCTCATGAGTCCAGACATGGAATGGAGCCTCTTCAAACTGGGTTATGTATAAATCCCTCTCACCCACAGCTCTGTGAATTTTCTGTTAAACTAAGAACATCTAAAAGCTGGGGAGGTGTTGAGCATCTCCAAACACAAGAGGTGTTGCAGGATGTAACAAAGTGCAACTGGATATCTCACACCTTGCCAGTGAGCCGTGCTTAAAGGGTCAGGCAGCAGAGGTGTAGAGAAATCAATAGAATTCACTCATTGTTTGGTCTGAGTGAAGATCTTCATAGATTCAGAAACCCTGTGGTGGTGCTTTTTATTTTTGGCTTTTATTTTTTCTCCTTTTTTTTTTGGGGGGGGGGGGGGGGGGGGGGGGGAGGGCAGGGGTGTCATATTTCTATTTCTGCTTGCTTTTTCTTTTTTTTTTTTTTTTCCCTTCTAAGTTTTCTGTTCTATTGAAAACTTTTCAGATTTAACCCCTGTTATGGTTTGAAGGGTAGCTGCAAGGGAGTTGAGGTCTACAAGGATGTAATGCATTTGGCATGATTTCTGCTGAGAAATATCTGTGAGAGTAGAAAATAGGAGCTGTGTACAATACACCAGGGAAGGAGCTGAGTCTCGCAGACAAGGCTGCAGGCTCCAGTTCTAACTCCAGCTTGACAATTGATAGAGAAAAATCTCGTGCCTGCAATATTACAGCAGTAACGAGGAACGCGCGTTCTCTTCTGATCAAAAGCCTAAAACACAACGTGCTCCCCACTGCCCAGCCTCTGATCTGCAAATACATCTCTGGCTTTTAACACTCATTTATTCTTTATCTGAGCTGAGCTGGTCTCAAGCGCTACAACCTGATTATCTCTGAGGAGATTGCCAAAAGCATGTCAGGGATCGTTAAACGTATTAATAAAGGAAGTAGGAGGAATCAAGTGGCTGGAGTAGGAAATCAGAGGAAATTCCTGGCTGTGGTTGCTTCATGTGAAAGAGGAGGCTGTAGTTCATGACTTCTAAGTCTCCTCACGTTAGTGGCATAGTAAGTAAAAATGCCAGCCTGTGTTGTCTCCCACCTATAACAATGCATTTGCATACATGCATATCAGCTAGAGGAATAAATAGTGTTGGAAGTAGCATTTCAAATCCCCACTTGGTTGCCCCAAGAGATTATATCAGCTCTCGCTGTTTAGCTCTGGCTTTGGATTTGTTGGTGCTTCAAGGCAGGGGTGAGGGAAGACTTGGTGTCTGCTGGGTTGGCAGAAAAAATGACTAATGGCAGAGCTCTGTTTTGGGATGAATTAGAAAATAAGCAACAATGTTTTTCCAGCCAAGAACCTTCTATTCAATTTGAAATGAATTTCAGTTTGCATTCAACAAATACTGGGTACCATTTTTCAGAGAAAATGGGAAGACATTTTTAACTAAGATTGGACTGTAACTAAAGGCTGTGCTTTAAAATAACACAACAAATTATTTTGGTCTTCACTGTTGTTGAGTTTGCCAAATCACTTGTGTTAAAAAAAAAATAAAAAATAACAGAATGGTTTGCTCTGATTGAATTTCCTCTTATTTGCTTCAGAACATAACTGGCCAAAACATGTCATTCAGCCCTAATCAAGATCAGATTAATCAAACCTATGTAGCTACTGGCTTGTAGCTACCATGCTAGCAAAGGAGACCTCCAGATAAAGGAATGGGGCTGTGATGTGAATTCCTGGTTTTCAGTGGTTGTGTAACATCTTTCACAGGAATAGGATAAAACCAGAATAAAGGTAAAGACAAGAATTGCTCCTCAAACAAAGTCATTCTGAAGTAGCTGCAGTTTCTCAAAGACATTGAGATGCTCTGTCTCATTAAACTGGACCCTCATGCCTCTTTAGATCTAGATGAAAATCTCCCTTGTCTTTCCTTAATGTGTCTCTTTGTTTTAATTGTGGTGTTTGTACTTGCCAGCAGGCCCTGTGCAGATTTCATCTGTGGCAGGAGGGCTCTGAAGTGCCTGCTCCAGAAGCCTCTGTTTTATGAAGGGCTTTTTGTGGTGGTTTTTTTAAGGTCTAAGTTGATATGCGAGGAGTAAAGCTTATGGAGCTTGGTTTCTGGTGTCTCGGTGTCTTGCGCATTGGGTTATCACATGCCTAATAAGGTGTGAGTTCTGATTTAAACATTTCCTGAGGTTGGAGCCTGTCAAGTATTTCTTCTCTCCCATGTGTCCTTTCCAGCATCCAACAGCCCTGCTGAGCACCAGTTGTGACTTCTTTCCCAGGGAGGACAGAAATGTAGAATTTTTCTTCTATCCAGCTGCCTACAGACATAAAACCTAGCAAACTCGGAATGCTTTGGTGGCTTTTTCCATCCAAATTGATTGAAACAGAACTGTGAATTTCAGAAATTATTACTGGGGGGAGCTGAGTGACATGCAGAGTTGGTACGATTCCTTATGAATCACTAAAAAATTCAGTTTGGGGCTATGATCAAACATGGTGTACTTCATTCCAGTGGAAAGCTGGACAGGAAAGCTTCTATGTGGAGTAAAAACAGTGAAGGAGTTTCAGCTCTAACGAGGTTTAACCTGATTTATGGTAAACTTGGACTACTGGGACCAGGACAGGAGAGGTGGAACCCCATGAAGGCGGCAAACCTACCTGGGGCCGAGAGTTATGAGCAGCACAGCTGCAAGGACTGCCCTATCCCTATTTGGGACTGTCTGTCCCAAAGCCTGGAAGGGTAGAGAGGGTCTGAGCATTTGAATGTGAGATTCTCACTATGTGCTTGTTTCACTGTGGCCCAACAAAACCATGCCCTCGGACAGGTGACATTCACCTCCCAGTGTGTTTAACAGCATGGAATTGAATGCTGACTTACTGATTACCTGGGTTCCAGCATGGGAACATGCTGGCTGACATATCCCAGCTCCGGTGTGGTCATGTCTTTATTGAAATAACTACTGATTTTCAAGTTGTGGGTTTTTTTGGGGTGTCTGCTAGAAATACATCATGCGGGGTTCAATGTTTACCTTCAGTTCTTCACACTGTTTCCCCTGAAACAAACTGCAAAAATATTCCTGCTACCATTTGGAAATCTTACTGCTTACAAATAATTCCAGAAGGGGGGGGTGGGGGTGCTTGTTTTGCTCCTCACCTGGAGCAGCTGAGAGTGCTGGGCTGCTCCAGGGGTCTCTGGTTGCATGTCCCCAGGCCCAGAGGCACAGAAAGGGAACCCAGCAGGCACAACAGAACGCTGTCAGCAGCTGCCAGCATTCCTGCAGGGACTGTGGCACCTTGTGTGTTTTGACAGGGGACAGGCTGTTCTCCCGCTAATAGGCTGTTGGACACAGTGTTTGGGAGGAGAGGGTGGAAGGTTACAGACTCCAGGCACAGTTAAAGGTTAGGGATTCAGTGCTGGCACTGCTCCGTGCCTGCATCCTAGAGACCTGGGGTGAAGGGATGCTGCCGGGCTAGTGTTTGGGGCTGTATGCCATTGTACAGCTGCAGTTTGGGGACTTTATCCTTCTTAGGAGAGAGGAAGAGCTTGCATTATCAAGTATTGCCTTCAGGCTAAGGTAAATAATAATAATGAAGCCAATTAATGATTCTGAAGATTTTACTAGCATAATTGGTGCTGATTTAGATCTCCAGGTATCAGAGAGACATGTGGTGGTAAAAAGAGTGGCTGAATTTGCTGAATGAGATAGGGAAGGGGGGTGGCAGTGGGGAGTGAGAAACAAAATGTGCTTGCTAAAAAAAGCAAATGGAGCTGGCACAGGCATTGAGTGGAGCAAGGCAGGTGGCATAAATAATACCCATGTATCTGTTGTTCTCCTTATAGAGGGATCATTCACTCTGTAATTAGCCCAAGGTATTAGTGCTCTTGGTTGCTATATGAGCAGACATAGAACTCTGTTGAGCAGAAAATAATAGTATCACTCCTTCCTACAAAGGGTGAAGAAGAAAATGAGAGGAAAAGTTAGTTTAGTCTAAGTAAAGAACAACTGCATGAGTTACATGACTTGGAGGGTGGGCTTCATAGGGCTCCAATGAAATCACCCAGCTCCT
Organism: Excalfactoria chinensis; assembly: GCF_039878825.1. NCBI lineage: Eukaryota > Metazoa > Chordata > Aves > Galliformes > Phasianidae > Excalfactoria > Excalfactoria chinensis. Next base: position 352,988 of record NC_092840.1, on the reverse strand, counting down.
TTCAGGAGACTGTTCCTCAGGCTTGTTCTGGCAGCAGCTCTGCTGGGAGGACACTTCCCACCCACAGGGACCACTGGAGCCACCAAATTCCCTGGGTTCCTCTGATGCCCCTGTTTTCATCATGCCTGGGCTGTGAGCCCTGCTGAGCTGTGCTGGTGCCAGCCTTTGCAGACAGGTCTGGCATGGTTGTGCAACCTGAAAGTGCAAAGAGCATAACGAGGGCACTGGCAATTTCTGGATTGGTTCTGCATTGGTGTTTTCATAGAATCATGGCCATTGATTACCACAGTCCTAAAAGGCATTAAGATTTCACTGGGCAGCACCAGTAGTGACATGGGTTGTACCAGAGGAGTGAGGCTGTCACCCTGCTTGCTAGACTGTTAAGGAAAAGGGGATCATTTCTTTGACATGGTGCCACTGCTTGCTCCTGGGAGCACTGGTAGCTTAAGCACATCTGAAAATGTGATTTTTGCTATTGTTTTGATCTTGTTTTATTGTGAACTTCATTTGGCCAAAACCCCATTATGGAAACAACAGGTTGGATCAATGCAGAAGTATCCCCCAAACTCCCTCTGCTGGGAGTAAGGGTAGGAAGAAATCAATGAGGAGCTCACTGGTCCTTACAGCTGCCTGACTGGAAGTAATCCCTGTAATGAGTTTCTCCACATCTCCTTGAGAAGCATTACACCACAGCCTGGGGAGCTGGGTGCCCACAGAGGGCTTTGCTGCTGCAGATGCTTAAACAGCATGTGGCTGGGCTATGGACACGCTCAAGCTGCCTTACTTGCTTTGGAAAAGTGATTTGTCTTAAATGTACTGGGACCAGGGATATCTGCAGGACAAAGCAGAACAGGAGGGCCAGGGAAGTAGTGGGCTGGAAGGACATTAGGTACAAGAAAAACAGCAAGCCTGGCTTGGGACTGTTGAAATATTGATTGCAATCTTCAAGAGATGTATAACATACTGGTGCCCACACTGTGCTGCTTGTGTTTAATGTCTTGATCCTCCCTATAACATCTGCTCCCAGTTTACGCATGGGGAAACTGAGGCATGTTGTTCCTGAAAACCTCTGTGGAGTCTGATGCAAAATGACAGATGTAGCTAATCACAGAATCACAGAATTGTAGGGGTTGGAAGGGACCTCTAGAGATCAAGTCCAACCCCCTTGCCAAAGCAGGTTCCCTACACCATGTTGCACAGCTTGGTGTCCAGGCGGGTCTTGAATATCTCCAGAGAAGGAGACTCCACAACCCCCCTGGGCAGCCTGTCCCAGTGCTCCGTCACCCTCACTGTAAAGAAGTTCTTGCACACATTTGTACGGAACTTCCTATGCTGAAGTTTCAGCCCATTACCCCTAGTCCTGTCCCCATGCATTACTGAAGAGACCAGCCTCGCCACTATGGCTCCCACACTTCAGGTATTTATAAACCTGGATCAAATCCCCTTTTGTCCTTCTTTTCTCAAGGCTAAACAGACCCAGTTCACTTAGTCTCTCCTCATAGGGGAGATGCTCCAGGCCCTTCACCATCTTTGTGGCCCCTCCTCTGGACTGTTTCTAAGAGATCCCTGTCTTTTTTGTACTGGGGAGCCCAGAACTGGTCACAGTATTCCAGATGAGGCCTCACCAGGGCAGAGTAGAGGGGGAGGATCACCTCCCTTGACCTGCTGGCCACATTCTTTTAAATGCACCCCAGTATGACATTGGCCTTTATGGCTACAAGGGCACACTGCTGGCTCATGGCCAACCTGTCATCCACCAGGACACCCAGGTCCCTCTCAGCAGAGCTCCTATCCAGCAGGTCTTCCCCCAGCCTGTCCTGGTGCATGCAATTATTCCTCCCTAGGTGCAAGACCCTACAATTGCTTTTGTTAAACCTCATCTGGTTTCTTACCGCCCAGCTCTCCAGTCTGTCCAGGTCTTGCTGAATGGCAGCACAGCCTTCAGGCGTGTCAGCCAACCCTCCCAACTTCGTGTCATCAGCAAACTTGCTGAGCGTGGTCACTATCCCCTCATCAAGGTCGTTGATGAAGATGTTGAACAAGACCGAACTCAGTACAGACCCCTGGGGGATGCCGCTAGTCACAGGCCTCCAGCCAGACACCGCACCGCCAATGACAACCCTCTGCACTCTGCCAGTCAGCCAGTTCTCGACCCACTTCACCATCCACTCATCTATCCCATACTTCCTCAGCTTTGTTATAAGGATGTCATGGGGGACCGTATCAAAAGCCTTTCTGAAATCAAGGTAGACTACATCTACCGCTCTCCCCCCGTCCACCCAGCTTATGACATCTTCATAAAAGGCCACCAGGTTGGTCGAGCACGACCTCCCCTTGGTGAACCCATGCTGAGTACTCCTGATAACCTCCTTTTCTCCCAGTTGCCTGGAGATGGCATCCAGCACAAGCTGTTCCATCACCTTCCCTGGGACAGAGGTGAGGCTGACTGGCCTATAATTACCCGGGTCATCCTTCTTGCCCTTTTTGAAGACCAGGGTGACATTGGCCATCCTCCAGTCTTCAGGCACCTCCCCAGTTCTCCAAGACCTGAAAGATTACAGAGAGCGGCTCTGCAATGACCTGCACCAGCTCTCTCAGCACCCGCGGGTGCACCCCATCAGGTCCCATGGATTTATGGACCTTCATGTTTCCTAGGCACTCACGGACCACCTCTTCCCTGACTAAAGGGAAATCTCCCATTCCCCAGGCTCTCTCATTAACCTCCAGGGTCTGGGATTCCTGAGGGAGAGCCCTTTCACTAAAGACAGAAGCAAAGAAGGCGTTCAGTATTTCCGCCTTCTCAGCATCCCCCATTACCAGAACACCCCCCTCACTTAGTATGGAGCCCACATTCTCCCTAGCCTTCCTTTTGCTGTTAACGTACTTTCAAAAGCCATTTTTATTATCCTTTATCTCCTTAGCTAGATTCAACTCCAGGTGGGCTTTAGCCTTCCTCGTCGCATCTCTGTAGTCCCTGACTACATTCTTATATTCTTCCCAAGTGGTCAGACCCTTTTTCCACATATCATGAACTTTTTTCTTTCCTCGGAGCTTGCACATGAGATCCTGGCTCATCCACACAGGTCTCCTGGCACCTTTTCCCAATTAAATGATTCTGCACCAAGGCCAACAACCAGACTTGGTTTTTGGTGGGGCCCCACATGGAGAAGGCAATGTTTGCACATTCCCAGCTTACCTCATGCACCTTAGGAAGCTGTTGTATGAGGATCTTCACCTCTGTAGCATCTGCAACAGCCCATGATGAAAGACAAACTCCTCTTGAGAATTCCTGAAGCCTTGTATAAGCTCAGGGTCCTCTTTTTCTAACCATCACAGGGTGACCATGAAGCTTTGGAGCTCTACAAGCACCAGGAAAGATGAGCCCAGCTCTGTTTGTATCCATTTAAAGAAGGAACAATCCGGCATTTTGAAGTCTTTGCACAGGAAAAAACAAGGAAAAAGGGGATTGCTACATCCCTGCAAGGCTCAGGGCCCACCAGTTCTGTGTTTTCCCAGTAGTGGATGCTTCTGGAGCTGAGGGACACATGATGCTTACCGTGGTACTGCAAGGTCTGCTGCATCATCACCATCCTGCTAACAGCCCACACTGTGGGCACACCAGACCCTGACCCCATCACAGTGATGCTGGGGTGGCCAGTGGGTCTGCAGCCACATGAGCAGCTGAGAAAAACCCCCACCAAGCTGCAGCACTCCACTGGTGTCTCTCACCTACCCAGGAGTCCAAAACAACGCCATGACTCACTCCTTTTCCACAGGCAGTGTTGCCAGCTCTTGAAATACTCAATGTTTTTTTTTAGAGCCCTAGCTCCTGAAGCCTTGTAATTACTTGAGCTTCCATTTACTTTAAATAAAGCCTATTTCTAACATTCATGCTGTCAGAGAATAGCCAGAAAATGTGACCTCTTATGAGCTCAGAAGCCACATAATGAAAACCCCACCTTTAGTTTTTGCATTTCAATTTTTCTCTCCCCTTCATGTCATGGTTTTCACAATCTGCTCTTGCAGATCAGGGTTGCTGGAAGTCTTCCCTTTGAGTCTTGCAGTGTTGCAAATGACCTTGAATTTGTGTCTTGGATGTGCTGATATCTCAAGTTCACCAACTTCAAGAAGTTACTAATGGATATTTTCTGTCTGCTGACATATAGTTTTGCGCAGATAGCAGTGAAGGTAAGTAGAAAGGTTGCCATTCCCAGCCTGCACAGCAGCCTTTTGCTGTTAGGACTTCTCTTCCATGAGCATGACTCAGATCCAATCTCTGCCTTGAATTCCCAAAGTTTAAACCCCAAGTTTTTGCTGGTCAGGTTTAATTGTCTCCCAGAAGAGCCCAGCTTCTTTCTGAGCTCTGTTCTGCTGAGCGGTGCTGCATTGCCTATACTCAGACAAACCACAATCCCACAACAAATGCTCTGCTCCCAAAAAACCCCTTGCCAAACCATTTCATCACGTTTCCCCACTCCTTTCAATACCACATAGCAGGGCTGAAGGTGCTGTTTCTTTCTTCACACCCTCAGGCACAATGACTTCTCTGTTGACCATTAGGCGTGACAACCATTTGATGCTGCTGCAGCAGGACATGCCATGGAGAAACAGAGATATATGGTGATGAGTAAGGAACTCTGGTGGTCCCACCCACAATAAAGCATCAGGAACACTTGCAGGATGGAGATGCAATAAAAGGATCCAACCCTGGGCAAAGCTCCAACTGAAGCTACTGCTTTATGGGACAGCAGATGTTGCAGCCATGAGACACAGACACAGGAAGCTTAGCAGCAGCTAAGGAATACCTTTGTGTTTTCCTTGCACTGTTCATGTGCTTGGAAAATTTGTCTTCTGTCCTCAGCCCCCCCACATGGCAGTCAGAGTGTGTGGTAATCCCAGGGAATTACCTTTTGAAGTAATCCTCTTACTTGAACAACAAGCACTGGTGATCTCCAGTGAGAAGCACATGATTGGAAGTATGCGTAATGCAGAGACATTCCAAAACACATACTTTCTGGAGGGCAGCTTGATAGCATTTTTAGCAACATCAATCAATGCAATGGCCAAAATCACACGTTTGCATCGAGACCTACAAAATATGGAAAAGTTTAAATAATCCTTGGAAGCAGTCCAGGAGTTGGTCACTCAGCCTGCATGAATAGCATGGTAACACAGCCCTGTAATAGAAGATCCAACAGGTGAGATCTGTCCCATTGGTTTTCCAGTCTGATTTTCCCATTTCAAATGGGGGGGAAGTGGCAGAACTACTTTGTATTCTGGCTGGGAGAGATTGGCTGTGAGGACCTCAGCTTTCAGGAACAGGCAGCAATGTGAGTTTTCTCCAACCAGTGTTCCTCTTGGCTTCAATCTCCTCATTTTTCTCCACTACTTACACTTCTATTACATAACCAGGGAGCTGCTTGCTTTCTGCTGCAGGAGATTCTCCCCTCCCTCTGTTGGAGATCTGATTGCTGTGCAGCAGCAACCTGGGAGATCCAGTGAACCCACATATTTTAATTCATCAGCCCTCTCACACACTGGCTCCTGAAGTTTTCCTTTCTTAAGGAAAAGAGGAAGAGTAGCATTGCATTGCCTTACATTCCGAGTGGGAACAGTCAGTGGAGAGCAGGACTGAGGGATCACTATAGTGAGAGCTGCTCACATCTCTGGAGGCAAACAGTCAGAGTTTTCTTGCTTCTGTTTTCCTCAGCAACAACCTTAAGCAGAATCCCCTTTGCCACAGCTAAGAGGATGATGAAGAAATAGAATCAGGAGGTTGTGTTTCCCAACCAACTTAGGAGTGAAATGTCTCTGGAAAGGAAGGGAAAGGATGGATGGGAACAGAAAGCACAACCCAAGGGTGGGTTCCTGTGCTATGAAGTACAATGGGCAGCTTTTTTGCACAACAAATCCTTGGCATCCAGACATCTTCAGGCTGACATCTGTAGGTTTTCCACTGTTTTCCACATGCACCGAGACACACACACGCTGGTGTAGTGTGTTAACACTTCTTCTTCCTTGATGCTAGGAAAAATGTTAAGCAATTCAATACCAATATGTGTTCACTGAGCTGCCATTCAACCTGGAGAAATCAAGCACCTTCCACTTGTTTTTTTATGTGGTTTTAAATGTTTTTTAGAAGTATCTGTTTATTACAGCTCAATAAAGTTTTATTTTGCAAAAAAACCATGATAGGTTTCCTCTGCTTTAAACAACAAACAGCCAGCCATCCTGGCTAGCACCTCCTCCCTGATTCATAAAAACGTGTTAACAATTCATTTAAAATTCATATATAAGCCAAGCACAGTTTATTCATGAAGTTGCACAAATTAATACAAAGCAGCACACTGCCAGGTCCTGGCATGGAGTCAAAGCATGTTCTGACACCCTCCCTCTACTGAACAATGTGTCCGTGTGTGTGCTTGGGGGCTGCCCTTACTGAACCGCAGACCTTGGGTTGTGCAAGGCTGTGTGTGCCTTTCCCTGCTATCCATCCATTGCCATAAGCTGTTCTCTTCCACGTGTAGCCACAGTGATGGGTACTTTTTTCCTTTCTGGAGTGCTGTGAGCTGGGGTGTTAAAGCCAGGGATGTTTGCATGCACTGTGAGTCAGGTGGAGGGAAAGGAGCACTCCAAGGAAAGGCTTGCAGGGGTGTTCATCCAGAGCAGGCACAGACAAAATGTCCTGAACAGTATGTAGGCATGTTCATAGTTGTTACAAACTACATGGTATGAAGCAAGATGATAATGGCAGAATTGATTTGTCTGTCCCTATGTCCAGAAAAGCAACCACACCAGATCCTGCTGCCTGCTTTCCACCTGCCTGAATCTCAGAGACATATCCAGGCCCTCACTGCCCTGGGGAGCTGTTTCCTTAGGGGGTTTTTCAGCCCCATCCCAGGCCCCCACTCCTTGTCTCCAATGTCACCCTTCCAGGGCAAGAACTGCAGAAGCAGCAGGTGAAGTTGGTGACCTTGAACATGCTGCTACTGCTGCTGCCGCTAATGGCCCCAAATTTGTCCCATCACCACCACTCTTCCTGGCCTAGGAGCCACCTGTAGGAAGAGCCTTGTGCCTAAACTCCTTCTCTCTTCGAGTTATGTTGTGGGTGGGTTTTAGTCCTTGCCTCTGAGATAGATGTTGGGCATAAGTTTGTCTCCTGCTCTGCCTCTGGGATGGACTGAGCCTCTGCTGCAGGCAGCCTCACTCCATTTTTGTCTTCTAAGTTGTCCTCTTGCAGGTACACACAAGCTGTGCCTCCAGCCCTCTCTCATCTTCCACACTGGGGGGCCTCTGAATGTAGTTCATCACTTCCTTGTTGGACTCTCCATAGCTCTGCTGTGCTCAGAACCTCCAGGACAGCATGCAACTGCAGAGAACACTGCCTGCACTGGGATACCCCTTAGCCCTGTTAATTCCAGGTTATAAGACCAAATGCTGCATCCTGCACTTTGGCTACAACAACCCCAGGTGATGCTACAGGCTTGGGGCAGAGTGGCTGGAAGACTGTGTAGAGGAAATGGACCTGGGGATTGATTCTCGGCTGAACATGAGCTGGCAGTGTGCCCAGGTGGCCAAGAAGGCCAATGGCATCCTGGCTTGCATCAGAAATAGTGTTGCCAGCAGGAGCAGAGAGTTGATTATTCCCCTGTACTCAGCACTGGTGAGGCTGCATCTCGAAAACTGTGTCCAGTTTTGGGCCCCTCACTGCAAAAAAGACATTGAAGCCCTGGAGTGCAGTCAGAAGAGGGCAACAAAGCTGGTGAGGGGTCTGGAGCACAGGCTGTATGAGGAAAGGCTGAAGGAGCTGGGATTGTTCAGCCTGGAAAAGAGGAGGCTCAGGGGAGACCTCATTGCTCTCTATAGCTTCCTGAAGGGAGGTTGTAGTGAGCTGGGGTCGGCCTCTTCTCTTGTGCCATTATTGATAGGACTAGAGGAAATGGTTTCAAGCTGTGGCAAGGGAGATTCAGGCTGGACATTAGGAAATATGACTTCTCAGAAAGGGTGGTCAGGCACTGGAATGGACTGCCCAGGGAGGTGGTGGAGTCACTGACCCTGGAGGTGTTCAATAAACGGCTGGATGTTTTGTTGAGGGACGTGGTTTAGTGGGAGCTATTGGTAATAGGAGAATGGTTGGACTGGATGATCTTTTAGGTCTTCTCCAACCTTGGTGATTCTGTGATTCTAAGCCATGCTCACAGCAGCCGTGCTGGTGCCAGGCTGCCTTGCTGTGTGGATAGCTGTAGGCTGGCCAGGTGAGGCAGAGCATCCTTTGTATTTTGGTGTACACAGTTCTGAAATGTCTTCTTCTGATGGGCAATGTCTCAGACTCACTCACGTGAAGAGAGCCTTTGTAGCAGAGGAGAAAAATGAAACTGAGATGTTGCGTTATCTATTCAGGAAGCTTGGTTTATGGCTGGTTGGAGTGTTCAGGTCAAGCAAAAAAGAAATAAAAATGGCTATAGATGAGCTGAAACATTTGCAAAATTAATTTTGTATTTTAATTGCTGAGATCTGGTTGTACAAGGTGTTGACAGATATTTCCAACCACAAAATTCCTTCTGTCAAAGATAGATACTCATCCTTTCATCTGCTTACTTTTCAGTTGGCCAAACTGAGTGCTATCCCATTCCAAAAGAGCCAGTGTGAAACTCAGAGGGCCATGCAGTCTTTAATGCTCAGCAGGCACAAAATGTGTCTGGGCTCACTCTCATCCATCCCTGTGATGTTGCCAACCTTGTGCACAAGTTCCCTGTGAGCTTTGGTTTGGGTCACACCATCAGTTGAAGCTTTTTTGAGTCATGCAGTGAGAGCACCACAGCTCCTTGCCATCAGCTGCCCCTTCACAAGGGCTGGATTTATGCAATTCTAACAGTGATGAAATTAATATAAAAGTGAATGTTTTAACTGGTGTTAAGGGATATGTTTTCTTCGGTAACACCCAATATGGCTCTGCAGATCTGCAGTTTTATCTAACTCGTAACAACTTATTTTTTTCCCCCGAATAAGCGCACACCTTTGTTTAAACACATATTCACCTCTATTCTTTCTCTTTCCTTTCTTCCAGAAAGAAAGAAGTCAAATCATACGATGATGACGGACTGCCAGCAAGGTGCTGGCAGAGCTGTGCCTGGTATATTGGGAGGGAGGGCAGAGCGGGGTGACCTTCATACCAGGACACATCGATTGTCCTCCATAAAGGAACCTGGAAGCAGCAGCAAGACAAGTGTGAGGCCAGGTGGGACCTGAGAAAACAGCCCTTGCTCCCACCGCCTGTGCTCCTTGGAGCAGGGAGCACTCATGTCCATGGAGAAAAGCACAAGTGTGGCTTGATGTTATCAATAAATCATCATCCTGGATTTCCCTGCATCTCCAAGGGTCAGTGGCTGCGGTGCCAGAGGTTCTTTCCCTGGGGTCTGTGGGGCAGCCAGTGAGCAGCATGCTGTATGTGCAGCATGGCCCCTGAGCAGCACATCGCCTGCCCTGCCTCTTCCTCGGGGACCTGAGAGGTTTGTGAGTGACAGCATCAAATACCCCACACTCTTGCTCCTTCCCACTTCTCTGCTCACCTTTTATCTTAAGTGCTCTCCTGCCTCCAGCAGCTGAGTTCTGTCACACCAGGGAGGTCCAGTGGCCCATAACTTCATAACCTGCAGCTCCCAGAGTACATAAGGTGGGTCGCAAAATGCTGCCTTTTAAAAGGGCTCCGTAGCTACAGACTAAGAGCAGTGCAGTGTAGGATGGCACACCAAAGGCCATATCTCTGCTCTGCCATGTTGTTCCCTGGCTGATGACATATATATGCTGCCTCCAGCATCACTAGCTTTAGCTACCCATACACAACAAAACCAGCAGTTATTTTTAGTATTATGTTGATGACAACTCATTTTACAGGTTTATTACAAAATCTGTTTGTAATGTCAGTCCCCAGTGGTTGGGAGCTGTATTTTCTGAGGTTAGAAAATAATGTATTTGAGACCTTTTCCTTTTTTAACAGTAAAGAGACTGAAAAATACTGTGGTGATGGGGCAGAGTCCCAACTGCCAAAGCTGGTACAAGTCCAGAACTGCACTCCAACGTAAGCAATGCTGTGCTGTGACTCTTAGCTGACTTATAGACAGCGTAAGTTTGCTGCTTAATTGTGAACCGTGTGCTTCTTAGAGCCAATGGAGTGATGCTGTTGGATCTCTCCCTCTGCAGATACAGGCCTTCTGTCTGATGGGAAAAGTTGGCCACATAGCCTGTTGAGATGAGACACTTCTCTGCAGATGGTTAAGCTTAAGCAAAATACATCTATGCTACACTCTTTGTTGAGTTAAATCCCAGTCATTTTGGGAAGTTATTGCTTAAAGGAAAAAGTAGATCACATTTCATTAGATGATGCCTGAGATGAAAAACCGGAGCTGGTTTTATAGAAAACAAGGCTAACCTTCTCCCAGTGTGTATAGGAAGCGGGAGAGTAATCCCTACAGCTGAGAGCAGTCCCTGATGGAGACAGGGAGTGAGTGTGAAGGCAGAGCACAGCAAGGCATTCACTCCCATCCCATCAGCTATGAGATGGGGTACCAAGAGCAGCTGTTGCTCCTCTGGGGCTGCGAGACAAAGGTGGACACTATGGGAAAGGCTGGGAGCATAGTGGTAATGGTGATCTTCAGGGTGAGCACTGTGCCTGTTGACTGCCAGCTGAGCATGCATGGCTGGGGTTGTGCTTTTCTTTTTTGCAGAGGCAGTCTGGTGTAGGCTTAGGGCTGGGACAGAAACAGGCAAAAAAAACCCAAAACATTATTGTGAGAGATTAAGGAACAGGTAAGCATTCCTGCAGGGTGAGCAAGGAAAAATGTAGGTGAGAGCACAGCAGTGGCTGGAGCAGAAAATGAGTCAATGACTTGCTAGAAGAAGAGCTATTTTTTCTCTGATCCCATCCTGACTCAGGAGTAAGCCTGAATTCTACAACTTCTACACAGTCCGTTCCAAAAGGAAAAGGCGTCTTAGAGCAGTTGACAAATTCTGCTTTAGTAGAAAAGTTGATTTGTTTCGAATTGAATGCAGAAAATGAAAGTCAAGGAAAAGCCATTTCGAAGCAAGCAAGTCCATCCTTTTCGCTGGAGAAAATGTCAAAAGGGCATGCTGACATTTACTTTTTTTTTTTTTTTTTTCCACTTTGTTCCTGAACAAAAATTTGCCAAAGCCAACAGAGTGTCATTTTCTGATGGAAATCTGTTTTGACAAAAATTTTCCAACCAGCTTCATGAGCTACGCACAAATATTTCCGCTCTCAATTCCAGCCTGGATTTGGCAGGAGGGGGAGGGGCTGACAGCTGGAGAGGGGCTCTGCGTTTTGGTACCCACTGGTGATGTATCACTCTGCCCCAAGACCCATGCTGCAAGAAACATTGGTGCTCCTGATGCCCTGGAACCAAGGCTCACCCC